>NC_040092.1:15827735-16130766 GCF_003369695.1 Bos indicus x Bos taurus | reverse complement strand
ATGATACTAATACCTAGAAATAAACAGTATTATTCCTTTCAGACTTTTATATATCAATTCCAGCACTTACCTCAGAGAGTGCTTGGTTATATCTGCATGTCAGTTCAACTCTGATCCACATGGCTTCTTCCAGCTGTGTTCCTCTCCTCAGTGCCCACTGCCACCTCCACTTTCCTCCAACCACAGTGACTCTCATCCCTGGTGGACCATATGCATCGTCTGCGGCTCTTTTTTCATTCTATGACACATAAGCTGTTATGTATAAACTCTATGCCCTGCTCCTCTCAAGTCCTTCCCTTTGGATTATGAAGAGCCTGTTTTGTAAACTAAAAGTTTGTTTCCATGTCCCTGTACATCGACCCTAGCACTCCTCAAGGAAGATGTGAGTGTGTGTATTTGTGTGCTTAGTTGCTTTGTCATGTCTGACTCTTTGCAACCCCATGGACTGTCCCCCATCAGGCTCCTCTGTCCATGAAATACTTCAGGCAAGAATACTGGAGTGGGTTGCCATGCCCTCCTCCAGGGGATCTTCCCAACCCAGGGAGCAAACCCAGGTCTCCCGCCTTGCAGGCAGATTCTTTACTGTCCAAGCCACCATGAAAGCCATGTAGTTCCCTCTTACTTATTAGGGAAGCGTACCTACTAGGAAAAGAAAACACTCCCCCATATGCACACACACAAACATTTCTGCATTTCATCAAATCTAAAAAGCTAGTAATTAAAAGACACTATTTTTAAAGTTGTACTGAAGTTAAAGCACAGAGAGAAATGTGTGTGAAACATAAAAGTATAGCTCAATGAATAATCACAAAGCAAACATCTATGTGACTGCCAGCCAGGTCAAGAAATAGGATGATGCCAGGCTTTCAGAAGTGTCCCACTTCGTCATGCTCCCTCTACCCTCTCAGAAGATAATACCTGCCTTGACATGTAACACTATATCTTGGTTTTGCCTGGGTTTTTTAATTTTCTGTAAGTAGCATCATATATTATATATTCTTTTGTTCTATGATTTCTATCATTCAACATTATATTTGTGAGATTCATCCTTGACTCACCACTATTTTATGTAGCCCTAAGAAAGAAAAAACACTACCAATTAAACTATAGCCAGAGCCTTATCACTTATACTTTTTATTTTATACCTATTTAAAGAGCTGTTTTAGACTTATTTGTTCAGACTATCATCACCTATTATTCTTGTGCACTCATAAAGGAGAGAAATATAGGCAAAATAAATTGGCAGAGTATTCCTAGAACTCCTTTATGCATAGAATCCAATTCTGCTAAGTCACTTTTGACCTACAGTCAAATGTCCATTTCCCTTTGCCATTCATCATACTATCACATTGATGATAATGACTATTTTCCAAAGAGTGTTCCACTATTGTCTTCAGAGTTTTCTTCTAAGCGGATGACAGCAAATTTGAATGCTGGAACTTTCTTAATTTTATCAGAAATGTCAGTGAAAGATTTTTAGATATCAATCAGAATTCATAGTCTTTCCTCAAATGTTTCCTAACAGTTTATTGACTGAAACATGGAGCCAAGTGGTCCATTTAGGCCACCAGGAATAAGAAGCAAGTGTGCAAATACTCAGACAATGACAATTACACAAAAATGGTCGTCTAGCTGGCAGTGGTTGCACATTGCCATCAAGCTCCAGATGCATCCCAGTTTCCGAGATGACACATCATTATTTAATGTGTATTTTAGAAACAATGAAATGCATAAATAGATTACTGCTTTATCTTGCTTTAGTATTAGGAAATGATCATATAATATAATATATATAATACAATAGGACTTATATACCCCTAAGATAAGGTAGGGAAAAAATTAACAACCAGAGATGAATGGGTCAGTATAGAAAGAAAATATCTGGGCTAAAAAAACTTAAAAGCTTATTCAGGTATAAGGTGGGTTTGGCTGAATTTATCTAAATTTCAACTTAAAAAATATTCTTTGATGCTTTATGTCTTATTTCTCTAATGATTTCACGATAGCTGTGTTCACTATCACAAGGAACACCATTGCCATCTACCCACCCATCTTCCCAAGACAAAAATTTAAGTGACAGCTCCCTCACTCATGACCCCTACCATCTAATCTAAGTCTCTCCTATCTGCTCACACCTCTCCCCTTCATCACCAACACCCCAGTTCAAACCACCATTATCATTGCTCACTTTGATGATACAGACATATTCTTACAGATTTATTCTTATATCTTCTAGACCCACTACCATCCATCTTCCACCAAACAAGCAAGGGATCTTCCTAAATTGTAAATGTAGTCGTGCCACCCCATGGCTCTAACAAATAATATCCAAACCCCTTATCATGCTTATAAGTTCTAGCATTTTCTGGCTTAGAAATACCACATATATCCAGACTGGTATATCCTGAACAACTCTAGGACACCCCGTGTTCTAGACTATAACTTGATTATGCTGAGAGCTGTTCCCTATACAACCTTCAGACCATACACAGCAGCCTTGCCCCTGCTAACTTCTCAGCTTCATTTGTACTACTTTCCTTCTTGTTCTCCATCGTGGACCCACTTGGACCTCGTCTTAGTCTCCCAAACACACCAGGCTCCTTTCCAACTTTGTCTATGTCATTCTGTCTTTTTAGACACACTCTTAATTCTCTTTTCACTTAAATAACTCCTACTAACCCTTGACATCTCCATTTGAATGGCACTTCCTCCAGAAAGCTTTCCCTGATTGTCCAAGATTTCTGTACAACCATTCATAGATCTGGTTAAAATGTTTCATGTGCTTTATGGTTTAATATCTGTATTCTTGCCTGGTATGTAAGCTGCCCAAGGGAAGAAGCTATCTGTCTCCTTGCTGATATACTCCCAATGTTCAACATAGTGCCAGCACACAGCAGGTGTTCAATAATTAGGGAATGAATGAGGGAGTAGAAGAATAGATGTAGGATGGATGGATAGGTGGGCAACTGAATGAATGAATTCATAAGATAAACAGAAACAGCATTAATTCACTTGGTGAACCTCAGTGCTATTTGATATCTCTATTCTTCTGTCCTTCTGCTCCCTAAAGTGTAACCCACCCAAACCGGTCTGAGAATTGGGACACTACAAGGGTTCAAACTGTCTACATGAGTGGCTAAATGTAGCAAAGAAAACACAAGATACTCAGTTAAATGTGAATTTCAAATGAGCAGTGAAACATTTTAGTATTTCAAAGTGATTAATAATTTTGGAATAATTTCACTTTGATACACTTTAAAAAACCATTGTTGGGGACTTCCCTGGTGGTCCAGTGGCTAAGACTCCATACTCCCAATGCAGGGAGCCTGGGTTCAATTCCTGGTCAGAGAACTAGATTCTACACACTGCCACTAACAGTTCACATGTGCAACTAAAGACCCTAATTGCTGCAACTAAGACCCAGCTCAGCCAAATAAATTTTTTAAAAAAATCATTGTTTATCTGAAATTCACATTTAACTTGGAATTCAGTATTTAATCCGACAAACATAATTTAACTTCTTCAAATTTTGGCCTAGGTACCCTCAGCTCCATCCTCTGCCTTCTGCTCACCTCTGTCACAGGGGTCTGACCTCTGCTGACTACATTTCCCAGAACCCTTTGCTAGCTGGCTTCTGGGTTTGGCCAAGGGGAAGCATGGGTGGAAGAGTGGTGGCTAACAGTAGGAGAGAAGTCAGTCTGTCTTTCCTGTCTTCTCTGCCTCAGGCTTCATCTCTTGTAGCAACCAGGTCACCTGTAAGCCCAACTCCATGGTTCCAGCTTCCAAAGGATGATCCCAACTCCTGGTCATACCACCTCTTCTCTCTGTTCCTCTGGCTGTTGCCAGTCTCTAAGTTCCCTGCATTTAATTCTTTTTGTATTAAGACCACTGAGTGTTTCTGCTTTCCTGATTTGAACTCTCGACTTCCACTCAGATTGTAGTTAGAAATTGCTTCTCTGGTCTAAGGTTTCCCAGGTAGCTCAAACAGTAGAGAATCTACCTGCAGCGTGGGAGATCTGGGTTCTATCCCTGGGTCAGGAAGATTCCCCTGGAGAGGGGCATGGCAACCCACTCCAGCATTCTTGCCTGGAGAAACCCATGGACAGAGGACCCTGGTGGGCTACAGTCCGTGGAGTCACAAATAGTCGGACACAACTGAGCAACTAACATTTTCACTTTCTCTGGTCTAATGTTTGAGGAAATGGCTTCAGTATTATTTTATGAGTAATAATAATAGAGCTAATATTTACTGAGCAGTTACTATATGCAAAGTACATCTCATGTGCTTCATCTCATTTACCTTCCAGTATAACTTTGTGACTGGACACTATTGTCCCTACTTTGCAGCTGAGGAGCCGGAGGCTCACTGAGACCAAGGTGATGCCTTTAAAAAAGAGCAAACCCAGCAGGTGTGACTTCATGCTCTGAACTGCTCACTCTACTGTCTGGGAATCCAGTCCAAGCTTCCCCTGCCCATGCTCTTAGAGCCAGTGCCAGTTCTCTTGGAGGACATGGGCATCTTTAGAAGCTGCTGTGTGGGCTTTCTCTGGAGCGATCTTTGAGTTTTTTAGCCAGCAGCCCATACCTTGAGGGTGCTTCGAATGAACCAGTCTCCATAGTGTATGTATACACGGGGGTGGGTGCAACAAAATGGGAGTGACCTTCAAATTGGCAATGAAGTCATTCTGTGTCAGTTGTCATCACGGTGAGAAGCCAGCCAGCCGGTGCAGCAGGGGATCCAGGGAGACAGGAGAGGCACAGTTAGACTGAAGGGATGTCATTAATCAGGGAGAGGGGCTGCTGGCACCAGGGGAGGACCTGCCCAACAAAATATGAAGTGTCACCCAAGCAGCACTGTGAGCAGGTCCCCTGATGTATGCTACCTCGGGAAGGCCCATTTCATGGCAAAAATAAATAATGAGATGAGTTCCACGTCTATTCCTCAATCACTCTTCCACGTTTCTGGGGAAATCAGCTAATGGAGCACTGCCTGACTCTGAACTTCACAAACCAGAACGCATGGAGATGCCCCCATAGGGATTCAGATCCCAGAGGGCAGTTCAAACACTGCAGACTTCAGCCCTGTTAGCCACCAGCTCCTGGCCTCACACAGACCCAGCTGTTTAACATTCGCAAACCACTATCAATTTTTAACACGGCACGGATGTCAGGGAGTGGGCAGAAAGCCAGGCAGAAATGAAGTTAGCACAATTTGATTTGGCCAGGTTTCCTAATCTGAGGAGAAGTGGAGGAGAAAAGGTAGGGTGTGGTCTGGACCAATTGGAAAGCAGACAGAGTACATGTCTGGCAGTTTATTTCCTGGGACTCCCCACAACAAACACCCAAAGTTGCAGGTCACCACTGCGGTGCCCCAGGCAGGCCCACCTCCCAAGTCTGACTTATTCATTCGCTGTTTAACAGGTAGTTACTGAGCACTACCATGTTCAAGGCACTGTGCTGGGTCTAATTCCCAAACTCCTCTATCAGGGAAGACTTTCTCCATCTTCTGCCCCATCCTGTCAAGATCTTGCCTTCGGGTCATTTGTTTCAAACTGGGTGAGACTATTAATTGTGCACCTACTCTGTGCCAGGCACAACAGTTGAATATACAGCAACGAACCAGACAGATCTAATCAGTGACATACAGTGGAAAGAACGGATTTGGAGGCCAAATATCAACTTTGGACAGATGGGTCAACCCCTCAGAACAGCAGTTTCCTTGTTGGTAAAATGAGGCTGAGCCTACCCATTCACAAAGATTCTATGAATCTCTGAGATAAAGAATGTGAAAATTACTATTTACACCTACAAAGACCCTATTTCTAAATAAAGTCACATTTTGAGGTGACCAGTAGATATAAACTTGGGGAGATATTAATCCACAATAATTACACTGTGCTATCTATGAATTAATCAATATTTTTAGAAGTTTAACTATATGTTTCTATCTCTTATTACTCAACCACCCTGTAAACTCCCAGAGATCGGGAAGAATGGATAATATTGTCTTGGATTCTCATTTTCACCAACATGCAAATATCTGTTATGTGAATGAATGATTACATGAATGGATGAAGGAAAAATAATAGTGGGTGGAAAACTGAAGGGCCAGGCTGGTAATATAAACAAGGGCAAGAGGGGCCTGATGGAGTGAACTTGAGGCCACTTGTCCTTAATGAGGGCACTGCTACTCAACTCCAACCAACTCTTGCCATGCCAGAATCAAGCCCATCATTGCCAGACCTTTTAATTTTTCAACAGAAGCAGAAAATGTGACTTTTATGTGAAATCTTCTAAGGGTTAAATGTTGGCAATAAACTTAACCTTTGAAAACACAGTATTGAATAAACAAAATACGCTAATGGTGGACTACCAGCTTATAACCACTTTTAAGACCTAAGGAGGGCCTCTGATGGTGACACTTCGGGAAGGCCAGTGATAAAGACATCTCTGAGATGGCTGGCCTTGCAGTGTCTCTCCTCTGTGGACCTGTTTGTGTAGCCCTGCTTAGATTTACAAGTGAGAGATTCACATCCTCGTCAATTCATGCATTCAAGAAGTATTTATGGAGCCTCTACTTTGTATGCCTCTATCTGCTAGGCTGGGCACACCCATGAGACTAAAACAGACATACTGCCTGCCCTCAAAGAGCAAAGGGACAGAGAGATTAAACTATTCAAATAATTATTTAATCATGCTGTGCTGTGCTTAGTCGCTCAATCATGTCTGACTGTTTGTGACTCCATGGACTGTAGCCCACCAGGCTCCTCTGTCCGTGGGGATTTTCCAGGCAAGAATACTGGAGTGGGTTGCCATGCCCTCCGCCAGGGGATCTTCCCAGCCCGGGGATAGAACCCAGGTCTCCCGCATTGCAGGAGATTCGTTACGTCTGAGCTACCAGGGAAGCTCAAGAATACGGGGGTGAGTGGTCTATCCTGTCTCCAGGGGATCTTCTGGAGCCAGGAATTGAACTGGGGTCTCCCACATTGCAGGCAGATTCTTTACCAGCTGAGCTACCACTAAAAAGAAGACAGGGGCAAATGTTTCCTCTCTCAGTTTTCTGGCATTTTTCTTAAGTTTATTTGAGAGTGGAAATACACGGAAGGGGTCATTGTTATAACCTGCAGAACCCAAACAGGTGAACAGAATCCTTTAAAAAATGATTGGAAAAGTCAATAACAATAGCTACCATTTAGGGAGCATCTACTATATATCCATCATTGTGCCAGATATGTTAAATGTGTCTTCTTTAACTTCCAAAACAAGCCTGCAGGGTGTTATTTCCATTTTCTAAAGGAAAAACACTAAAGCTAAGGGAGATTAAGTCAACTGCCTAAGATTAGGAGTACAGTGAATGGCAGAGCCGAGAATTTAACTCATGTATGTCTTACTCTGCAGCTCATGGTCTTTCAAGCACATAATATTCTTTCTCTGCAAGCATTATAAACACACACCAAGTGCAAACTCCCTGTCCAGACTTTCAGCCAACACGGTAAACAATCCCCTAAGAGTATAATAACTCAAAACATAGCAGTTTCTCACTTATCTAATATTTCAGGGCAGTGTTCCTGAATGGTAGGGCAGCTCTGGCAAACTGTAACTCAAGGACCCAGAACCTTTCTATCTCCACCTTCAAAATCAAACTGGCTTCCAAGATGGTTAAGGTGGGGAAAGAACAAGAAGGATTGTGGCGTGAGGTTTTCATAGGAAGTAGATCACAAATTTCTGTTTACATCCCACTGGTTACAACTCAGTCACATGGCAGCAGGTACTGCAAGTGAGGCTGGGAAATGTAGTCTGTGAGGGGAAGAAGGAAAACTAATTTAGGGCTAATACTCTCACCTGGTGGCTCAGACGGTAAAGCGTCTGCCTACAAAGCAGGAGACCCAGGTTCAATCCCTGGGTTGGGAAGATCCCCTGGAGAAGGAAATGGCAACCCACTCCAGTATTCTTGCCTGGAAAATCCCATGGACAGAGGAGCCTGGTAGGCTACAGTCAGTCCATGGGGTCGAAAAGAGTCGGACACGACTGAGCGACTTCACTTTCACTTTCACTTTCACTCTCACCACACTGCTTTCCAATAATTCATTTATTCCGGTCATATCTTTTGAGTACTTGCAAAAGTTCACCAAGGCTTACCTTCCCTCCCGGAATGTTCAAGGAGCTTTTATTCATGTGCTTTGCATTTTTATATTTACATTGATAGCTATTTTAAGTCTGTATAACTGCTTAACACTATCATTATCTTACATGCTTTGCTGTGGTTGGAGTCTCAGGGAGAGATATGCTTTCTTTTCTGCAGATTAGAAATGAATATAGCCCCCTAAGCAATCTTGGCAAGGACTAAGAAAATGATATAAAGAATGAAAAGCTTTCAAAAGGAAAATATTACTCACATAGTCATCCAGAGCTAGGTCTGCAAAGGAGATATGAACATAACACAAGCCAATTTCAAGCAAATGTCATCTAAGACACTTCAGAGGTTTCCTCTTGTCAAGTTTCCCTTTATGACACATTGAAAAATTTAGGATATGTCAATAAATCATGATTTGCCATTTCCCTCCAAAACCCTCCCTGTTGTGAAATTCCAAGTAGCTAATCCCTAGAACAATATCTTCTAGAAGATTTTACTGGGTATGTCTGGGTTTACTTTATGTTACCCTTTATGTAAAGAAAAAAACTCTTGCTTTATTCACCACCAGCAGGGTATATTCTGCAGCTCCAAAATCACTGCAGATGGTGAGTGCAGCCATGAAATTAAAAGACGCTTGCTCCTTGGAAGAAAAGTTATGACCAACCTAGACAGCATATTAAAAAGCAGAGACATTACTTTGCCAACAAAGGTCTATATAGTCAAAGCTATGGTTTTTCCGGTAGTCATATATGGATGTGAGAGTTGGACCATAAAGAAAGCTGAGGGCCGAAGATTTGATGCTTTTGCACTGTGGTGTTGGAGAAGACTCTTGAGAGTCCCTTGGACTGCAAGGAGATCAAATCAGTCCATCCTAAAGGAAATCAGTCCTGAAGATTCATTGGAAGGACTGATGCTGAAGCTGAAACTCCAATACTTTGGCCACCTGATGTGAAGAACTGACTCATTTGAAAAGACCCTGATGCTGGGAAAGACTGAGGGCAGGAGAAGGGGATGACAGAGGATGATACTCTTGGATGGCATCACTGACTCGATGGACATGAGTTTGAGTAAGCTCTGGGAGTTGGTGATGGACAGGGAAGCCTGGTGTGCTGCAGTCCACAGGGTCGCAAAAAGTCAGACACAACTGAGTGACTGAATTGAACTGAGCAGAGGATGTATTCTTAAATGGGTTCTTCTCCCCCAGTGTGTGGAATGCACACAGCCTCAAACGCCTCCCCTACAAAGGAAATAACTCAAACTCTGTTTCTTGGTGTACTCTTTCTGTGGATGCTAATATATGTTTTCAAAGAGAATGGGAAGCAAAAAAAGGGATTCTGAAAGGAAAATAGGATGGGAAACTGGGTTAAAGAAAAAGAGGTTTTTTAATTTCAGGACTTTCAGAATGTTTTGTATGTTAATTGGGGATTGAATATTTAAGACAGGGCACAGGTTGACTCTGGAGATAGAAACAGCTGCTCTCCTTTCAAACGGACCAGAAGACACCTACAGAGAGTGATTATGCTTTTAATTTACATATATATTCACATATGTATGATTTTACTGAGCTTGAAAAACAAAGTCCTCTGTTCTGCTCAAAAATTCCTAGAAGAGGAGATATTAGATACATTCTCTGACAACCCCATAAGAAGTCAAGAATTTGGAGAAAGGAAAAAAAAAAACTCTTCTTTAAATTCAAATTAAGAACAGAAGCTTTGGGGTCAAAAGGCCTGAGTTCAAATCCTTATTTTTCCACTCACCTGCTGTGCAACCTTCGTTAAATTAACTAACTTCTCTAAGCATCATTTCTTGATGTTTCATTTCCTCGCACATGAAATGGGGTTTATAATAACCATTGTCCCTATTTCATTGGGACACTGAGAGAATTAAGTGATACAAACTCCTAAAAATACTTAGAATGCTTGCTGACACACATAAATCACCTGCCCTCCAAAAATATTAGCCCGTATCATTGTTACTCTGGTATGCTGTATTTCCCAGATTTATATGACATGGGAACCTTTTAACACAGAATATCCATCAGCATCTCAAAGGATACCACAGAACCAAGTTTGAGAAATGCTAAGTAAGAGGGGTCCTACGAAGATGGCATCCTATGATGAAGACAGACCCCAGGGCATTACCAGACCCAAAGAGTTCATTGGGAGCTCAACATCATGAACATGGTCTCCCTGCCCATCTCTCAAAATCCAAAATGGTACATCTGGAGACATGCCAATTTCCCGGGACCACCTGCAAAGCCTTGGTGTCTGGGTCTCCTGCTCACCAATTCCCAATCCCAGCCAGGGTTTACAAAGTGTGAGGCTGACCTTTCTCCATTCAATATGAGGTTCAGCTGGCTATACCACATGGAACTCTTATAAAGACTGCCATTACATTAACTGCTACAGGCAATGCTTCCCTGTCTCCTCTTGGGGCTCAATCTGCTCCCGTGGAAGACAGCTCTTTTCCCCTTTGAACCTACTTCAGTTTGTCTACTCGAAGCTCCAAGAGATGATCTGCCATCAAATGCAGTTACAGCCGTTTGAGTTTCAGTGGATGTCAATAGTAAAATCAGAGTCACCCTCTCCTTAGCACTTTCAATATGCCAGGCAGTGTATAAGCACCTGAAATGCATCACCTCATTCAACCCTTACAAGAACTCAAGAGGTCGGGTCTGCTACCATGCCCATGTCACAAATGAAGAGAGTGTAGTTCTAAGAGGCAAAATGACTTGCCCAAGTTCTCACAGTCAGTTATGATCTGAACCTGAGCCAGGTCTCCTGAATGTGGTTCACCTACTTCACATCACCTCCTTTTCCTCATGGTTTCTCTCCCTCTCCTGCCTGCTCTCTGCAATCATCTCTGAGAAAGAACGTGATGGATTTTGGTGGGGAGGGGAAAGGCCAGTCGGACACATTGATTTTCAGAAAAACAGCTTTCTGCTCATTGATGTTCAACAAATTGGCCTGCTTCCAGTATCAGAACTAGTGGTTGGTGGGTAACTCAAGAAAGTCCCAGTGAAGAATCATAAAACATAATGCCTTTGTGTCCTAACTGTTTTAGTTTCACCTAAAACAAAGTAAGTCATTTGTTCACCAATCTTTGGAGGCAGAGAAAAGGCTTTGTCTTGGAGCATTGGAACCCTGATGGAATTCCCTGTCTCTTTCTTGCATTAATCACAACGATAATATATTACCTCTGATATGCAATTTCAATTTCTTTAGAGTGGAGCACTTTAAAGAAGGCACACGTGAAGGAACCTGAGTACCACATTCTTTCAGATTGTTGGGATTTTTTTTTTTTTTTTTTTTGCTAATCTTTAAGTTTTCGTCCCCTAATTTGACAGCATTTCTTTGCAAGTCTTTTCAAAGCATTTAACTTAGTTGTCACAGAAACGACTCCTCCCTTTTAGCTCTTGTATTTCATCTCTGATTTGTAATAGTTAATTAAACTATATACTCAAAGCAGAACAAGATGTAGGAGCTGTGATCTTCCACCAGACGTCTGCCCAGCTGGTTCCTTCACATTCTTCAGATTGTGCTCAGAGGTTCCTTCTCAGTCAGAGAAAATGACCACACTCCCTGTCCTTTCCTGCTCATTTTTCCCCACTTCTCTTCTAATCATCTCAGGTACTGACCATTTTATTTCTTTTGCTTATGGTTGTCTCATCCCATTAGAATGTAAGTGACATGATGACAAAGATTTTAGTCTATTTTGTTTGCAGATTTATCTTTAGTGCTGGGCACATAGTAGGTCTTCAGCAAATATATGCTGAATGAATGAACAAATGCTCCAACTTAGAAGGAATCTTTGCAAATGTAATTAAAGCATCTCTAGACAAGATCATCCTGGATTATCCAGGTGGGCCCTAAACCCAATGACAAGTGTCATTATAAGAGACACAGAAGAGAAGAGAAGCCCATGTAAAGACAGAGGCAGAGATTAAAAGGATGCAGCTACAAGTCAAGTGATCCCAGGAGCAACCAGAAGCTGGGAGCGGCAAGGAAGGATTATCCCTTGGAGTGAGTGCCACCCTGCTAACATCTTCATTTCTGACTTCTGGCCTATAGAACTGTGAAAGAATAAATCTCTGTTGTTTAAACCAGAAAAAAAAAAAAAAAAGGCTCCAAAATGGTGACTAGGAATAAAAGCTAATACAAAAGAGATCTTAAGAACCTCGGTGTTTTAAAGTGAGTCACTAATTTGGAAGTCAGACACCTACCTCTAAGTTTCACCAAGAGAAGTACAACCTGACCTTAGCGCCCCCAGTTCTCCACTCATCCCCCACCTCTTCCCAGACCAGGAAAGAAGGCAGCCATGGCATGTGAGTCATGTTTCATGGTGATGCTATTTCCCAGCCTCCACTGTAAGGTGAGGTGGTGGAGTGGGGGAGTTATTTTGCCTACCCAGAGGCCAAGTAAGGAAAGCTTTTTCTCTTTATTTTGGTTTTCTATTTTCTTTCTAGAATGTGCCGAGGTATCCATTTTTAAAAATATTTATTTGTTTTAAACATTATTTATGTATTTTAAATATTTATTTATTTATTTGGCTGCATCAGGTCTTAGTTGCGGCACTCAGAAGCTTCAATCTTCATTCAGCATGCTGGATCTTCAGGTGTGGCACGCGAACTCTGAGTTGCTGCATGTGGGATCTAGTTCCCTGACAGGGGATCAAACTCATGTCCCCTGCATTGTGAACATGGAGTCTTAGCCCCTGGGCCACCAGGGAAGTCCCAGTTTCCTCATATTTAGGGCTTGGGGTTTGTAGGGCATCTTAAGTCTGGCTGAAACCTTTCATCAGATTTGGAAAACTTTTAGTCATTGTCTCTGCAAATACCTCCTTCAGCCATAGTCCCTTCTTCCCTTCTCCTTCTGAAACCCCAATCAGATCTTCTCAATTTATGCTCCAAGTCTCTTCCTAATCTTATGAAGTTACCATCCTTGTGTCTCTCTATTCTTAACTTTGACTATATTCTTCTGACTTACTTTCCAATTGACCAAGTCTCTTCAAACTCTGTCCAAATTGCTGTGTTCTTAAGTCATTTTTTTTTTCATTTCTAGAACTTCCCATTACTTCTCTTTACTATTTCTAATTTTCTACTGACATTCTTAATTTTGTCTTTTATCTCTTGTACATAGTAATCACAGTTATCTTAAGGTCGTTGTCAGATAGCCTCAATATATGGAGGTTCTAGAGATCTGTTCTTTTGTCCATTGTTTATGCTGCTGGTCATTTATTTTGCTCACCTCTCATGTACCTGATTGAGAAGGCAATGGCACCCCACTCCAGTACTCTTGCCTGGAAAATCCCATGGATGGAGGAACCTGGTAGGCTGCAGTCCATGGGGTCGCTGAGGGTCAGACAAGACTGAGCGACTTCACTTTACTTTTCACTTTCATGCATTGGAGAAGGAAATGGCAACCCACTCCAGTATTCTTCCCTGAAGAATCCCAGGGACGGGGGGAGCCTGGTGGACTGCCGTCTATGGGGTCGCACAGAGTCGGACACGACTGAAGCGACTTAGCAGCAGCAGTAGCAGCATGTACCTGATTATCATTTTATTGCATTGCATTTGTAAGCTGGTTTGTAGAAATAATTTGAGGCTTAGAATGATGTTATTTTTCTCCAGGGAGCACTTAAGTTTACTTCCTCTAGGTCCCTGTGGAAACTAGTAATCTGGGGTCACCTCCATATAAATTCAGGGATTTCAGGAATGCTGAGCTTCAGTCCCTGCAAGAACCTGTCTGCTTCCATCTCACCTTTACCACTAGGGTGCAGCCCATCAGGATGCCAACCAAAAGGAAGGAGGGTTCACCAAAGGTCTCTTCCCCTCAGCTAGCCCTAAGTTCTGATCGCTGTGCCCTCAGCCCTAAGAGGATGCTCAGCCTGTTCACCTCTCACACACATGGGACGGACAGATACTGTCTCATCTTCCTAGATCTCCAGCCTCCCCAGATTCTGGTGAATTTTCACTACTTGTTAGCTCTCTGATGTCCTAAAGTAATGTGTGTGTGTGTGTGTGTGTACACATATATGTATACAGGTATGTGTATACGTACATATGTGTATGTGTGTTTGTATATACATAAGTCCCTGGTGGCTCAGACAGTAAAAAATCTGCCTGCAATGCAGGAGATGCGGGTTCGATCCCTGGATCAGGAAGATCCCCTGGAGAAGGAAATGGTAACTCACTCCAGCATTTTTGCCTGGAGAATTCCATGTACAGAGGAGCCTGGTGGGCTACAGTCCATGGGGTGGCAAAGAGTTGGACACAACTAAGTGACTAACACTTTCACTTACTTTTTTTCATATGCGTATGTGTGTGTGAATATGTTTTGTCTAGTGGGAGGGTTGGCCCAAATCAACCCATCTGCCACTATCGGAAGCAGAAATCTCTTCATTACCGGTGTCAGGGCCTGGCTGGGGTAAGGTGAGTGAGGCATCCAGGCCCCAAATTTCAGGATGTGCTCACTCTCAGGTCCAGGCAGATGCAGGGCTGGTACCTGGGCATCCTTGGTACCTTGCAAACCTCCCTCTCGTGCCAGTCCTGATCTGTATATGTTTGCAGAGGTTCAACTACCTGGGCAGACTCTAATACATGAACTTATATCTAGAAAATGGGCTAGGGGATAGGGACTTTGCTTCTTTATTTACTTCTGCTGCTGCTGCTGCTGCTAAGTCACTTCAGAGTGTCCGACTCTGTGCAACACTATAGACGGAAGCCCACCAGGCTCCCCTATCCCTGGAATTCTCCAGGCAAGAACACTGGAGTGGGTTGTCATTTCCTTCTCCAAGGCATGAAAGTGAAAAGTGAAAGTGAAGTCGCTCTGTCATGTCCAACTGTTAGCGACCGCATGGACTGCAGCCCACCAGGCTCCTCTGTCCATGGGATTTTCCAGGGAAGAGTACTGGAGTGGGATGCCATTGCCTTCTCCGTATTTACTTCTAGGTTGTTTAATTGTTCTTATGTAACCAGATGGGCTTCCTTGGTGGCTCAGATGGTAAAGCATCTGCCTGCAATGCAGGAGACCCAGCTTCAATCCCTGGGTGGGGAAGATCCCCTGGAGAAGGAAATGGCAACCCACTCCAGTACTCTTGCCTGGAAAATTCCATGGACTGAGGAGTCTGGTAGGCTAAAGTCCATGGGGTCGCAAAGAGTCGGACACGACTGAGCAACTTCACTTTCACTTTCATGCAACCAGATATTGTTTATTGTGCATCTTACATGCATCCTCTCAAGGGACTCTCATAAGTAATCTTAATAAATAGCTCCCATATTCACCTGCAGTTTGCCTATCAGGAAACAAAAGTACACAGAGATTATGGGAATTTCCTGGCAGTCCAGTGGTGGACTCCATGCTTCTTATGCAGGGATCTTAGGTTTGTTCCCTCGTCTGGGAACTAAGATTCCACATGCCATGCAGTGCAGCCAAAATAAAATTTAAAGATAAAATTTTTTAAAAAGTATATGGAGATTTAATAATATTATCCATGTTCCTAAAACTGAGAGGGGATGGAGCCAGGTTTTGAACCCAGGCGGCCAGGTTCCTAAGCTTCCACAACACACATAGCCACCAATACTGACTCTAGTTAAAAGCACCAAATTCCATACTTTTGCAATTTTAAAAACATGGTGCAACATAAAATGGAAAATAATGTTTTAATTAATAAATACAAATATGTTCTATATATTAAAAGTCTTCAGCCAATGGTTGAAGTTGCTTCCAGTCCATCCTGAGGCAGGGGAGAAGCAGGGCCTCATGGCCCCTTCTTCTTCACTTCCCTGGCCTATTCACGCTCCCCAGCACAGAGGAAAAATGACCCAGGGCCTATTCTCAGATGTGTCCAGGGGCCAGACCACTGCCCGGGCCACATCGGTCTGCCTGTTGTTACCATGTCAACTCCGGCCTTTGTCTGTGACACGGTGCCCGACTCCCATTACTCACTCTGTCCTTTCCTGTCCGGCTGTGCCAATAAAATGATTTATCAGCAGGAGCTCAGGACGGGCTGCCAGGTTCCGGGCAGAGGAAGGAGGCATGGGAACTATTTTATGAAATAAAGGCCTGGCTGCCAAAGGACACAATTCACAGTCTCAAATGCCTCTCCCACACACTCTGGATGTTGCATTCATTCCTTCATTCACTCGTTCGTTTATTCAACACATGTTTAATGAGGACCTTGTGCTGAGCCAGACATGTGGGATACACCGGTGAACAACAGAGGCAAGACCTCTGCCCCCTGTTTAGAGGTCTGGAGACACAGAACAAGTTACTTACAGGTGCATTCAAGTAAATGGGTGAGGCTAGCAAGGCAAGAAGCCAGGGCCTCAGTTAAGTGATTTTTTTAAAAAATTTTGTCCATAACACACAATTTGTGGGATCTTAGTTTCCCAACCCAGGATCAAATCTGTGCCCTCTGCAGTGGAAGTGCATAGTCTTAGCCACTGGGTCACCAGAGAAGACCTGAGGAGGTGGTCCTTGAGTTGTGATGGGGCTCAGGCCGGGCTGCCCCAAGATGTGTGACTCTGGCGTGTGGATTACTTTAAACTGAAATCAATCAGGGTCCAAAAATTTCAGGAAGAACCTTTGAACCACCCCCTTACCACCTAAAAGAATTTAAGACAGGAGGCCTGTCTCAGGAAGAAGCTATCACCATATACAACTGTAGTAAATTACTGGATGCAGTGGATAGGGAGGAATCATTTGTCAAAGCCTACTGTCCCTAATGTTTACCAAACATTAACTCTTTTTAGCTCCCTGTGGATTACCTTCCTTCCACTTGAATCCTCAGACCCCTACCTGCTTCTCCTTGGTCCAGAATATATTTATATATATATATACATATATATATATATATATATATATATATGTATATATATATATACACACACACATACATATATATAAATACATATAAACACCTCATCTAGCCTTATTGTCTTTGGAATTCTTCATTATGTGGACTCCCTGTGTGTGTGTGTTCAGTCGCTTCAGTCATGTCTCTGTGACCCTATGGACTGTAGCCCTCTAGGCTCCTCTGTCCATGGGGATTCTCTAGGTAAGAATACTGGAGTGGGTAGCCATGTCCTCCCTCCTCCAGGGGATTTTCCCAACCCAGGGATTGAATCCATGTCTCTTACATCTCCTGCAATGGCAAGCAGGTTTTTTTTTTTGTTTTTTTTTTTTTACCACTAGTGCCACCTGGGAAGCCCAGATTCCCCATGGGCACATTGACTTTTTCCTGTTAATCTCCCTTATGTCATTTTAACTGCAGGCAAAAGAACTAAGAGGAGAAAGAAGGGAAATTTCCCCTCCCCAACAGCCGTGATCTGAAGACAGAATAGGAATCAACTCCCCCAGGACAGAGGGGAAAGAGTGCCAAGTAGAGGGTGTCGCAGAGGTAAAGGTCCTGAGGCCAGAAGAAGCTTGGTGTTTGTAAAGATACAGTAAGTCTGGGGAAGAAAGCAGAGGGGAAGAAGCTGTGGAGATGAGCAGGGACCAGATGATGCAGAACCTTCCAGGCCCTTGTGAAGAAGTTGGCCTTTATCCAAAACAGCTTGAGAAAGTCATTGGAAGGTTGTAGAGGGAGGCAGGTCAGGATCCTATTTGCATTCTAGGAAGACCACTAAGGAAAACAGATTAGGAGGGGTCTCTGCACAGAATGAGAGAGGCCACGTAGGAACCTGCTGCTGCTGCTGCTGCTAAGTCACTTCAGTCGTGTCCAACTCTGTGCGACCCCATAGACAGAAGCCCACCAGGCTCCCCCGTCCCTGGGATTCTCCAGGCAAGAACACTGTAGTGGGTTGCCATTTCCTTCTCCAATGTGTGAAAGTGAAAAGTGAAAGTGAAGTCGCTCAGTCTTGTCTGACTCTTTGCGACCCCAAGGACTGCAGCCTACCAGGCTCCTCCATCCATGGGATTTTCCAGGCAAGAGTGGAGTGCCATTGCCTTCTCCAACTTAAGAACCTACCACAGCACTTTTCAGACTATTTGCAGGGACAAACCATTTTCTCCACAATCCATCACAAAACCAATGCTCTTGTAAAATACAACCCAAATTTGCTTGGATTTTACAGCAATGTCAAATTGTTATAAAAGTTTCTAAACACTAAATCCCAGTTTCTCTACTTACTCACTGTGGACCAGTAATACTTTGCTGACTGTCACTAGTCTGTAGATGACAGTTGGAGTAGCACTGGGGTAGCACAAATGAGGTTGCCAAGCCAGACTCTGGTGTCCAAAAAGAAAACAACTTTATCTTCTAGAACCTAGTTGAGCTTCTGGCGCCTGGTCTCTGACCAGCCTGACATAGGAAATGTTCTGAGCCCTTCAGGGTTCAGACAAGCCTACAGGTTTCACTCACACATCTGAGTGCTTATTCTCCTCTGACTCCCTTCTCAGTCCTCTCCTGCCGTCCATTCTGGGAACTCCTGCACACACACACCAGCCCGGATGGTCTTGAGAGAGAAGGCACTGCTTTGTCTAGTCTTCATCTGCCTCTGCCTGGTGCCAGTTCCTGCGCTGGACATAACTTGTCCTTCTTGGTCCTTGAGCTTATCCACTGTCCTACACCGACCACCACTGATGCAGGTGATGCTGCATCCCCCTTCAGTCCTCACCTGTTCAGCTCATCACTGCATCCTCTGCCACACAAGTTCCTGCATCCTGGGACTGGTTCTGCCTCTGGACCTCCCTCCTTACCTCCTTCTCTGCCACTGGCTCCTTTCCACTCTCTCTGGGACCACACAAAACCCACATGCTTTTGGCCAGCTTTCCCTCTTCCTGGCACACCTCACAGCCACCATGACCACTAGCTTTCTTGCCAATGAGCAGAGCAAGGCTGCTGGTCATCAGAGATCACCGGGAGCCAACAAGTCATAGGCACCCCTTGACCCTTGGGTCTCTGTATTCACAATCGTGTTCCCAGCAGTCAACTTAAGGAGGTGGAGCAAATACGTTTATATAAAATTCTCTCTCTGCTTCTCTCCATCTCTTGCTCTCTCAAGCTCTCTCTCTCTTCTACCTTCCCTCCTTTCCTCTCTCCATCTATCGCTCTTCCTGTTTCTTCCAGTCTCTCTTCTCTTTTCCTCTCCCTCCCTCTGTTCCTCCTCTCCTCACTTCCTACACTTTATTCTCCTCTGCCCCTCTCCCTCATCTCCTCTCCCTCCTCCTCTTCCAACTCACCTCCCACCTGGCCTCTAATTAGAGGTGAGAGGAGAAGAATTAGGTCTGGCTGATGTTGATTTTCTGAATCTTTCTGCTCAGAGCTGGATCAATCTTCTGGATTAAAGAGATGATGAATCACCACCCTTATTATCAGCTCCTCTTCTGCCACCCGTACCCTGGGGGAAGTGATTAGATATGAGTGATGCTCACCAATATTTCCAATTCCTCCTCTTCCAAGTGCTCCTCTGCTCTTTTGAATTAGACATGGTCCTACAAATTGCTGTGGCCAAAAAAACTGTCAGGAGCAACACCTGTCACTTCTGGGTGGAAGCATCTCAGAGTTGTTGGACAATTTTCCCTTTTTCCTCCTCCTGCAGCAATCACAGAAGCATGTTCCCTTGATACGGGATATTCATAAGATCAAAGCAGCCTGGAATGTTGAACCAGTCATGGAGTACAGCTGTCCCTGGCATCACCAAGATTGAAGCAGACTGTGTGAGCACAAAATTTTGTTTTGAACCCACTGGTTGCCTGTTACAAGAACATAGCATTGCCTGCCCTGACTAACATACCATGTTGCTGGCCCAAACAGTGGATGGTGAAACTGAAAATAAAAAGCACTCAGTAGCTAATAGCTCTGCAGGTCATCCTCCAGGGGAGGTTGTGGCCATTCTCCATGCTCTAAATAAAGGTTCGTCTAGTCCAGGCTATGGTTTTTCCTGTGGTCATGTATGGATGTGAGAGTTGGACTGTGAGGAAGGCTGAGTGCTGAAGAATAGATGCTTTTGAACTGTGGTATTGGAGAAGACTCTTGAGAGTCCCTTGGACTGCAAGGAGATCCAACCAGTCCATTCTGAAGGAGATCAGCCCTGGGATTTCTTTGGAAGGAATGATGCTGAAGCTGAAACTCCAGTACTTTGGCCACCTCATGCGAAGAGTTGACTCATTGGAAAAGACTCTGATGCTGGGAGGGATTGGGGGCAGGAGGAGAAGGGGATGACAGAGGATGAGATGGCTGGATGGCATCACTGACTCATGGACGTGAGTCTGGGTGAACTCTGGCAGTTGGTGATGGACAGGGAGGCCTGGCGTGCTGCGATTCATGGGGTTGCAAAGAGTCGGACGCGACTGAGCGACTGATCTGATCTGATCTGATTTTGTAAAGGTGGTGGCAGAAAAGATGACAGAAGTGGATAGACTGGATACAATGTGAAAAGAGACAAGCCTTAGTGATGGACTAGCCTGGGAGGATGAGGAGAGGGGTATGTCAGGTTGTGCCCTGGTTTCTGGCTCAAGGAATCAGGAATATAGAGCCATTAGATGAGATGCAGAGGACCACGCTGACCACATTTCTTGGTCCCAAGAGCTCTGAACATGGCCCTTAGCAGCTGAAACAAACAGCCTTCATTTTGGGCACTCTCCTGATTCCAGCTTGCAGGCTTGAGGCTGAGCTTTCTCGGTTGTGTGGCAGATGCTCCGAGGAAGAGCCAACAGGACTGTGCTGTAATCACTGCCATTAATAACCATCAGGAAAATACCAAACTACAAGGAGGACTGCTGAATTCCAAAAACCGCTGGTATTTGAACACCTGTCAGAGCTGCCAGTGCTGAGGGTTTGATGGATGGAGAAGGCAAAGAAGAGTGTCTCATTTAATCATTCATTGTATCAACTAATTACCTGGCTTTCATCCATCAACACAGGATGTTTAAAAGGAGGAAGTCCTGAACTTGAGATCCAGAGGCCTGGGTCTTGGTTCCAATTCTGTCATTCATGACCCTGGGCCAGGCATTTCCCTCTCTGGGTTTCCCCAGCCTTACATGCAGAGGTCCTTCAGCAGGCTCCTGTACGCTCCTTGGAGATCCATGAATGGGCCTTAGGGATCCCTAGAAATTATATTCAGGACACTGTTTGAGTGTGGAGATGTCTATATATTGAAGAAGAGGGTCCATGCCTTTCATCAGATCCCCAAAGAATTCCATGACCTGAAAAAAAATTTAAACTGCTGAAAGTGGAGACGGACACACCAGAGGGTTGTGGGGAATGAGGCGAAAGGAGTTGGCAGGAGCCAGATCATGAAGGACTTCTCAAGTCATGCTAGGGAGCCTGGCACCATCCAAAATGAATACAGGAACCCTTTCTGGATCTCTTTTCCAAATATAGCCAGGCAAGCCAGAACAATAAAACAATATTCAGGGACAGGGCAGACAGAGAATACCTGAATCACCCTTGTGCTTATTCATCTAACAGGCATTTGTTGGACACCTGTTGTGGGCTGGGACCAGATACTACAGGCTGCACTGTTGTGATTAAAAAACAACAGCAGTGAATGGGAAAAATGGGCAGAGGAGTGTGTGTTTGTGTGCACTCGTGTGTGATTGAGTCTGTGTGTGTGTGTCTCTGTTTATGTGTGTGCCTTTCTATGCATCTGTGAATATATGTCTCTGTGTGTGTCTGCATGTGTCTGTGTGCACTCGGGTATGACTGAGTGTGTATGTGTGTCTTTCTGTGTGTATCTCTGAATATGTGTCTCTGTGTGTGTCTGTGTGCACTGCTATGTGATTGAGTGTGTGTGTCTCTGTATATGTGTGTGCCTTTGTGTGTGTCTGTGAATATATGTGTGTGTATCTGTGTGCACTGGTGTGTGATTGAGTGTGCGTGTGTCTTTGTGCATATGCTTTGTGTGTATTTGTAAATATATATCTCTGTGTGTGTCTGTGTCTCTGTGTGCACTGGTGTGTGATTGAGTGTGTATGTATATGTGTCCTGTATATGTGTGCCTTCGTGTGTGCCTGTGAATATATGTCTCTGTGTGTGTCTGTGTGTCTCTATGTATACATGTGTGTCTCTATGTGTGTTTGCATGTATGTGTGTCTTAGTGTGTATCTCTGTGTCTGTGAATGTGTGTTTGTGTTTGTGTCTTTGGGCGTGTCTGGGAATGTGTGTTTCTGTGTGTGTCTCAGCATGTGTCTGTGTATGTGTCTCTGTGTATATGTGTCCGTGTATGTGGCCTGTGGAGCAGCTGCAGGCTGGGAGCCTCATTATAAGCTCTTCTTCATCAGAGCCTGACTCTGAAAAGCTCCAGGAAACAGCTTGCATCAAGTTTAGGAAGAGCTGACACTAAAGCTGCAAGGCACACAAGCAGGATGCCAGGGAGCAACAGTCTGGGAACCAAAAAGTCATGTTCCTAAAACACAAATCTGGTTTAGCAGGGGCTGGCTGCCCCAGTACTCCTTGGGTCTCCTGTCTCCACCACTGCTGACAGCCAGCCCTGTGCTGCCAAGATCTGAAAGCTTGCTGGATGTGGAATCCCTAGATGTCTCCACTCCATGCTAAAAAAACCTACATTGTCATCCAAAATTTGAGCTGCAAAAACTAAAAAGTTCTTGGTACATCTAGTTACTGCAAATTGAAAAGGCTTTGAATATCAGGTGCCTTTCACCAGCAGAAGGCTGTGGGACACTGGCCTCGATCTGAAAACTGTGAGTCTGGACACCATAGCACAGGGAAATGGGGAAGGAGCGGCCAGGAGCAAGGGTCTTAGGGTAAGGATGGACAGGTTTGAACCAGTGACTGATGCGTGCCTCGGTCTCCTCCTTTGTCAAATGTGAACAGCAATAGCACTGACCTCCGAGGGCTGTGTGAGAGTTCAATGAGTTAAAATGCAAAAGGACTTGCATAGCAAAAAGGACTTGCAAAAGGTCTGCCAAGTTCTTTTAAGCACTAAATACATAGTAAGCATGTACATAGTAAGCACTAAATAAATACCTTCTATTGTTATTTTTTATTGTTGTTGTTGTTCATGAAAAATGATTTCCTCATAGTCATTTGAAACTGTACATTGCTGGGGAGGAGAAAGAGACGGAGGGAGGGACAGAGAGCAAAGAAGACAAGAAAATAAGATGTTACACATCTACCCATTAATGATACCAGGCAAGAGAAGGGTACATCAATTTTTATGACACATTAATATAAATATTTTATCATATGAGAACTCGCTTAGGCTATAACATATATATCTTTTTCTCAACTGTAAGGCATTTCTTTTTTCTTTTCTAAATTAATTATGCCATGTTTCACTTAGAAGAAAAGAAAGAAGGAAGCAAAGAGGAGGGGAAGGGAGGGGGGCAGAACTTGGCAGAAATCCTCCCTCCCCACCACCCCTCCACGCGGTGACTGACATGCGGTTGCACCAATCCGTGTAGTTGTTTTATAGGCTCCTGAGGATCTGCCTTTCATCAGCTTCTTCAGGCTGCTCGAAAACAATCCTTGAAGCAAGTCTTCTCAGCTCCATCTGACAGCCAAATAGGCTGAGGCTAGAGGTTAAGTGACTTGCCGCAAAATACCAATAGATGATATTTACAAGGCAAGCTCCAGCTCCTCTGATACCCTGATCCGGAGCACTCCTCTCAAAATTCTCCACTTGTCCATTCAGCCAGCATCACTGGGAGTCCTGCTCCATGCCTGGCCTTGCGATCCACACAGCAGACACAGAAATGAATAAGCTACTCTTCTTTCACTGGGGCAGGTTATAGTCTGGATTCAGGAGGTATTTTGAAGGGCTTTCTCCTAGAGGGACCTTCTTTTAAAAAAAATTTTATTTATTTATTAATTTATTTTTGGCTGTGCTGGGTCTTCGTTGCTGCATGGGCTTTTCTCTAGTTGTGGAGAGCAGGGGTTACTCTCTAGTTGCGGTACACAGGCTTCTCATTTTGATGGCTTCTCCTGTTGTAGCGTACAGCTCTAGGGCACGTGGGCTCAGTAGCTGTGGCTCCCAGGCTCTAGAGCACAGGCTCAATTGTTGTGGTGCATGGGCTTAACTGCTCCACAGCAAATGGGGTTTTCCCAGATTGGGGATCGAACCTGCATCTCCTGCATTAGCAAGCAAATTCTTTACCACTGAGCCACCAAGGAAGCACTAGAGTGACCTTCTGAGACATAAGGAAGCCCAGGTCCCAGAGCCTCAGGGTCACACAGTCCCGAGGTTGAGTTCTGACTCCTCCACATCCTGCTGTGTGATCTTGGGAACTCAATTAACCTCTCTGAGAGACTTTTTCCCCAAATGTCAAATGAGGATGATGATGACAGTGCCTAATTCACAGGGCTGTTGTGAGTCTTACATAAAACATTCCCTACAGAAACACTTCGCCTGTTCTCGAAGAGACGCCTTCTGAAAGGCAAAGTTGATAGATTTCCTCCCTGATGGGTCTGAATATCTTGAAAGGAGATTTAGACAATTGGCAAAAGAGTTGAGGGCTGAGTTAGTGGAAAGTACATAGATAACAAAGCCAAGGGAAAAACAAGGCAATTATTAACTTCAGAGAGAACAAAAGACGTTGCGGGAAGGGAAAGTAATGGGTTGACTACATCAGCACCAGCAGCGCACACCACTTACAGTCCGGGTAATATAAACACAGAATATTGATCCAACAGAAATTACAGCGGATCTGGGGGGAGGGGGCACATGTGTAGGTGGGCACAGGTGGGGGCTGAGGAAGGAACGCTAACTCCTCACCTTCCACAGTAGAGAAGCCAAGGGGTAAAGTCTAGAATGGAATCAAGAAGTCACAATACAAGCAGGCTACTTAGAGACATACAGGTAAATAACCCACCCAAAGGGCAAAAGTGGTTGCTTTGGGGGAGGGGGAAGGGAAGAAAGAGGTCAAGAGGCTGTTGTTTTATATAACATGCTTTGCAGAGCTGCCTGAATCTAAACAAGGATTTCTCTACCTCAGCATCACTGGCATTTGGGAAGCAGGTGATGCTTTGTGTTGGGAGACATTCTGTGTACTACAGGATGCTTATCAGCCTCTCTGGCCCTTACCCACCAGATGCCAATAACAGATAACACCCCCACCCCCAGTTGTGACAACCAAAAATGTCTCCAGACATTTCCAAATGTCCCCAGGGGGCAACACACACTCACATACACACACACACACACGTTGAGAACCACTAATCTAAATTAAGCACATGTATCAGTTTACTTCAGTCCAGTCGCTCAGTTGTGTCCCACCCCAGGTTGCGACCCCATGGACTGTGGCATGCTAGGCTGCCCTGTCCATCACCAACTCCTGGAGCTTATTCAAGCTCATGTCCATTGAGTCGGTGATGCCATCCAACCATCTCATCCTTTGTCGTCCCCTCTCCTCCCACCTTCAATCTTTCCCAGCATCAGACATGTATAACTTTATTTTTTTAGTTTTTTATAAAGTATTTAATGCAGTGACAGATGCATAGTTAGTGCTTAATAAATGGTAGCAAGGATTGTTATTTCCTTGACCTTGCTGAAGCTGCCTTCTCAATCCATGACAAGTATTCCCTGCATCACCACAGGAGATAAGCCATGCCCCAATGAGCTCCTAATCCTTCATATTTGCATACAGTACCACTGCCACTAATCATATTAGTATTGATGACAATAGCCAAATACCACCTCTGGGCCTGGCACAGCGCGAAGCACACAAGAGGGTTAGTGCATCCATTCACACCTAGCAATATCTAGTTGTCGGGCTCTTGTACATAATCAGTGTTAATTTCATCCTCACAAGTGGGAAAGGGAGGGAGGAGGATTGTTCTTCTCGGATTACTGTGAAGAAACTGAGGATCAGAGAAGCTAAGCAACTTGCCTAAGATCACAAAGCTAGTAAGTGGAAGGGCCTTAGCCTCAAACTTAATTCTTTCCAACTCTAAGGCAAGTCAGCCCCCACCATAATTGGGATCACACCTTGCTATGCATCAAAGTCACTGGGGAGCTTTTAAAAAATAATGATGCCAGGACTCTATCCCAATGGCCCAAAATCTGTAGCGGTGGGGCCCAGGCATTTGCATTTTTAAAAACTTCCCCAGGTGACCCTGATGCACAGGGAAAGATGAGAAGAAAAGCCCTAGATCAGTGCTTCTCAAACTGCAAGGTGTAAATTAATCCCTTGTGGACACTATTAAAATGCAGATTCAGCAGATCTGAGGCAGGGCCTGGAACTCAACATTTCTAACAAACTCCCAGTAACACTCCTGCTGGTGCACAGGCCACATTCTGAGCAACAAAGCTTGAACCTGCTGCATGTCCTCACCTGCCGGGAGGGTTAGGAGTTCCCGAGGGAAGAGGTAAAAACCGAATTTCTTCTCCCAGGAACAACAGCGACCATAACAACACCATTTACTGACTGTCCTGTGTCAAACACTGTGCTACATATGTTTTAAATAGATGAGCTCATTTAAACTTCATAATAACCCTATGTGGTAGTTGCTTCTATTGTCATTTCTTTTTCAGGTGATGAAACAGAGACACACAAAATTAAGTAACTTGTTCAAGAGCAATACAGTTTGCAAAGTAGCCAAACTTCATACCTGAGTGGTTCTTAGGACTGTTGATCCCTGGTTATCCTGCCTACCTTAATTCAATGCCATTCTCCACTATGCCTCGCAACCTTAGGCAACCACTTGACCTCTCTAGCTTCATATGTTCCAATTGAAAACTGAGCAAAATAGGCCATCCCTAGATAACAGACCAGAGAAAGCAATGGCACTCCACTCCAGTACTTTTGCCTAGAAAATCCCATGGACGGAGGAGCCTGGGAGGCTGCAGTCCATGGGGTCGCTAAGAGTCGGACACGACTGAGCGGCTTTCCTTTCACTCTTCACTTTCCTGCATTGGAGAAGGAAATGGCAAACCACTCCAGTGTTCTTTCCTGGAGAATCCCAGGGACGGGGAAGCCTGGTGGGCTGCTGTCTGTGGGGTCGCACAGAGTCAGACACGACTGAAGTGACTTAGCAGCAGCAGCAGATAACTCACATCAGGAAGATACATTTTGATGTCAATTAAGACCACTTCCTGAATGTGGCATTCACTCTTCAAAGACGCAGCATGTTACAAACACCCTTTCTGAGAGTTGGAGCGGGGGGCGGGGGGGGGGGGGGGATGTTTTGTTTTTAACCTTGAGCAGGTAGGTGGGATTCTGGCCCCTGGGAACACAACTGTGTGAGGGGCTGTGAAGCCGATAGACATACCTGCAGAAGAAGATAAGGTTTTCACCATCACCAATGACTGGAAGCTTATTAAGGAGGGGTAGCGGGAGAGATGCTATCTCCCCAGCTGAAATATCAGCCAGTTCATCTCTGGCAGTGACTCAGCCTGGGCAGGGGGGAAAAGGCAGCAGGGCGATCAATTACAACACATCCTGCTCTCCACAGAAGCTGAGAGACGCCACCGCCCACACCTGGTGGGAATGAGCATCCATTCAGGTGTGGATGAGCAGTCTAACCTTTCAGGGAAATTAGATGAGTTGCAGGTTCAAACTCTTTCTCAAGGAAGAATTTATATCCAAAATTACAGAGGCAAGAGATGGAGCCAGCAGGCCCGTTCCAGCACCTTCCAGCTGTGTGAGCCTGCCAAGGTACTGTAGCTCTTGGAGCCTCAGTTTACTCCTCAGTAAAAAAGGGCTTCCCCAATGGCTCAGCAGGTAGAGAATCCACCTGCAATGCAGGCAACACAGGAGACTCAAGTTTGATCCCTGGGTCTGGAAGCTCCCCTGGAGAAGGAAACGGCAACCCACTCCAGTATTCTTGCCAGAAAAATCCCATAGACAGAGGAGTCTGGTGGGCTACAGTCCAAAGGGCACAAACAGTCAGACATGACTGACCACTAAGCACGCAAGCACAAAAAAAGAGTCCATCTCACCTGATGTGCCTTCCTCTTTGGGTTGTTTGAAAGTTTTCTAAATGACAATATGTATTTTGCATGGACCTGGTTGTATAAACCAAGTCCAGGTGGTACCTGAACCGATCTGTTAATTCTAACAGTTATGTGTTGATTTTATGTGCATCAGGAAAAAAAATATAAACACACATATAGTTATTGTGGGCTTTCCTGGTGGCTCAATGGTTTTAAAAAAAAATCCACCTGCAATGCAGGAGACACAGGAGATGTGGGTCGGAAAGATCCCCTTGAATTGGGAAAATCCCATGAACAGAGGAGTGTGGCAGGCCACTGTCCATGGGGTTGTGAAGAGTTGGACACAACTAAAGTGACTGACCACCGCTACCATGGTTATTGTATTATTGTTGGTTTCTCTTACCTCCATCTGCTTTATTTCATCTCAAATCAGATATCACCTTCAGACATTGTATAAATGCACTAATTCATTCATTGTGTGTCTCCTCCTCACTAGTCATCAGAGGTTTTCTCTTTTGGTGCACTGATGTACTCCTGTGCCCAAAATAGTGTCTGGCATAATGCAGGTGCTCAGTAAATATTTATTGAGTAAATATCAAACCATGAGTTCACTTGATATGATTGCTTGGGGTTGGGTCAAATTACTTTGGTTTTCAGTTTTGGTTTTTAAGTAAACAGACTTAAAGAATAGTCAAGATGGCATGCAAAAAGCCCAATGTCAGGGGACCACCAGGTTACAGATACTTAAATCACTTGGTAGCACCACCAGAGTGCCAGGGGGCATTGGCTGCAGTGACAGCAGCGGCCCTTGGGGGGACAAAGGAGTGGCCGCAGGTGAATGCCAGAGCTCCACATCACCCACTTATGGAACATAATGGAATCCCTCCCAGTCCTGCCCTGTTTCCCAGCACTCCTGTGGGAACCAAGTGAATTAACCAAGTAGAACTGTTCTGCAACCTTTAAGAGCTACTGACACAGTAGTGAAGCGCTGTTACTATATAAACACTCTGGGTGTCACCCAGCCTGACCAGCACAGGGATCTCAATTCATTCCCAGGGTAGGTGCTCTCCAAGGGGAGTCTGAGTGGCTCTGGGGTGAAGCCAGACTTGAATTCAAGTCGCAGCAGTGCCACTTGGCACCGGTGTGGTCTCAACAGTCTCTGGACCTCATTTTCCACACTCAACAAATATTTTTGGCTGTATGTTTATAAAATAGGGATAGCAAAGCTGCCCTGAAAAACAACTGATCCATAAACAGCAATAGTAGGTCTTAGGTCTCTGAAACAACCTATTATGTCCACTATACAGATGGGGAAACTGAGGCTTGGGAGATGGGATGATTATAATCCTATAGCTAATAAGAGATGGAGCCTTGCCTCAAACTCAGGCAGATAACCAAGCTCCAAGGTTGTTTACACTAAGCTACACTGCCTCCCTTTTAAAAATGATGTGCATATCTACAGCTATTGTCTTCATTCATTTATCGAAAAAACATCTATAAGCAATGACTGCATGCCTGGCATCAAACTAGTCACTGAGGAATGAATGTCATGAATTGGACAAGCTCCCTGATCTCAGAGGGGAAGCCAAGAGTAAATAGCAGATGCTACAAAGAACAAATGGATAGAGGGGCTCATTCTGATGGTCAGGGAAGACCTCTCTGAAGATGAGACATGAGTGATCAGAAAGGATCCAAAGAGGTTTTAGGAAGGGAATTCCAGAAGGAGGTAGCAGTTAGTGCCAAGGTCCATGCAGGGGACAGGCTTGACATATTCAAGAGAAGGCAGGGGTGGCTGAAGCACCGTGAGAGCAACAGTGAGTCAAGAAGAACCAGGAATGCCCGGTAGGGAGCAGATCAGGTAGGGTTCTATGGGCCTGAGTAGTCAGTGTTTATTCTAAGTGCAGGAGGAAGCCTTTGGGGATTTCCCTGGTGGTTCAGGGGTTAGGAGTCTGCACATTCACTACAGGGGGCATGGGTTCGATCCCTGTTCAGGGAATTAAGACCCTGCCAGCCGCATGAAACTGAAAAACTGAAACTGAAGTCACTCAGTCGTGTCCAACTCTTTGCAAACCCATGGACTGTAGCCTACCAGGATCCTCCGCCCATGGGGTTTTTCAGGTAAGAGTACTGGAGTGGGTTGCCATTTCCTTCTCCAGGGGATCTTCCCTACCCAGGGATCGAACCCAGGTCTCCCGCATTGCAGGCAGACGCTTTACTGTCTGAGCCACCAGGGAAGTCCAAATGGTGTAGCCTAAATAAATAAATAATTTTTTTTAAAAAAAAGAGGAAGTGTTTGGAGGCTTAAGCAATTAAGTCACACATCTTATTTAAGATTGTTCTGAGAGCAATATGGATTAAAGGGGGGAAGGATAGAAGCTGAAACATTAATGGAGAGACTATAACAGTTGTTGTTACAAGAAATGATGGTAGAAACAAAGGCTTATGTCCACCAAAAACCACATACAGGAATGTCCACAGCAGCATTATTCATAACAGACATAAGCCAGAAACAAGTCACAGGCCCATCAACAGTAGAATGTATAAACAAACTGCAGGACATTCATCCAGTGGAATACTACACAGAAGTGAAAAGGGAGAGAATACCACTACTCACAAAAACATGGAAGAATCTCCCAACACAATGTTGAGAAGCCAGGCAAAAAACAGTACATGCTATTTAATTCCATTAATAGGAAGTCAAAACGGAGAGAATTAATCTATGGTGATGGGGGCTGAGGAGTGGTTACCTGTGGGATAATACCAACTGGGAGGGAGCATGAGAGAGCCAGCTGGCCTCTGAGAAATGCTCTCTAGCTTGCTCCACATGGTGGTTATACCAGTGTACTGGTATGTAAAATTCACTGAGATCTTAGGATCTAAAGATCACTTAAGATCTAAAACAAGAGAAACAGTCAAAAGTAAAAACGATGATAGAGTGCACCAGGCTGGCAGCAGGGAACGAACTCGACAGGTCTCTTAGGATTCTGAAAGTGAAATCAGCCTCCTGGGACTCTGTCCTCTGACCTGTGAACTGTACTCTCTCCCATAACTGAGGCTGCTTCCCAAGCGAGAGATGACTCTGAGGCACCCACAGCCAAAAGAAACAGGATTCCCCAGGGTGTTGGAAATCCCCAGCAAGAGATCCAGAACAATGAGGTCTGGCTCCCCACTCAGCCCACTGAGCCAGGAGGGCTTGGGCTATGGAGGAGGAAAAGCTTGATCCCATCCAAAGAAGCCGCTGCGGACAACCCTGGCTGCTTTTAAACAACTTTCCATCTCTGTCAACCCAAGAGCTGCATCAGACGCGGAGAAACAGCACCAGACTTGACTTCTCCTTCCTGTTTTCAACCTGAGCTGCATGCAGTGTGTTCACCTGAGAATGATTGCAGGTCAGTGCCCTGCTGCTCCGGGAAGCCTCCAGAAAGGCTCCCATGGCCCAGTGGAAGATGGGCTGGGAGGTGTTTGGCATCCTTGCTGTACAATGTATCTTTAATATCTCTTTAAAACTTTAGAAAATTTTTTAAAGCATCAAGAAGAAAAAATGCATTATGTATACAATAATGATACACACACAGACACACACTCACACACATACAAGGGCTTCCCAAGTGGTTCAGTGGTGAAGAATCTGCCTGCAAAGCAGGAGACGAGGGTTCCATCACTGGCTCAGGAAGATCCCCTGGAAGAAGGAATGGCAACCCACTCCAGTATTGTTGCCTGGCAAATCCTGTGGACAGAGAAACCTGGCAGGCTACACATTCCTCAGGGTTGAAAAGAGTCAGACGTGACTGAAGCGACTGAGCATGCACGCATGTATGCACACACACACAAATGGGGTCCCTTCTCAACTGCCTTTCTTTACTTAATAACTGATTTTGACTGTCTTCCAGGGCCATTTGAGAGGCTTCAAGTGCATCTGTTTTATTAGCTCCATGTAATGTGTGTGTTAGTCCCTCAGTCGTGTCCGACTCTTTGTGACCCCATGGACTGTAGCCCTCCAGGTTCCTCTGTCCATGGGATTCTGCAGGCAAGAATACTGGAGTGGGTTGCCTGAATATGCATTGGAAGGACTGATGCTGAAGCTGAAACTCCAAGACTTTGGCCACCTGATGTGAAGAACTAACTCATTTGAAAAGACCCTGATGCTTGGAAAGATTGAAGGCGGGAGGAGAAGGGGACGACAGGGGATGAGATGGTTGGATGGCATCACCAACTCAATGGACATGAGTTTGAGTAAACTCCAGGAGCTGGTGATGGACAGGGAGGCCTGGCGTGCTGCAGTCCACGGGGTCACAAAGAGTTGGACACAACTGAGCAACTGAACTGAACTGAACTGATCTAAGAAATACTCTGAGCCAAAGCTTTCCCTCTTCTCTGACAGCTTTGTTAAGATATAATTCACATCCATACAATTCACCTATTGAACCTGTATAACTCCATGGGTTGTGATACATTCTCAGATCACCACAGTCCATTTTTAAAAAATTTTCATCACCCGCAAAAGAAACCCTGTACCCATTAGGTATCACCTCCCTGTTCCTCTGTCCCTCACCCTTAACCCAGTTACAGGCAACCACTAATCCACTTTCGACCACCATAGATTTCCCTATTCTGAAGTTTTATTTGAATGGAATCATATAACATGTGAACCGATGTGACTGGCTTCTTTCGCTTAGCATAACATTTTCAAGTTCATCCATATTGTAGCATGTGTTACTACTTTATTCCTTCTTGTAGTAAAATAATACTTCATGGTAGGGATAGATCACCCTGCTTATTTAACTTATATGCAGAGTACATCATGAGAAACGCTGGGCTGGAAGAAACACAAGCTGGAATCAAGATTGCCGGGAGAAATATCAATAACCTCAGATATGCAGATGACACCACCTTTATGGCAGAAAGTGAAGAGGAACTAAAAAGCCTCTTGATGAAAGTGAAAATGGAGAGTGAAAAAGTTGGCTTAAAGCTCAACATTCAGAAAATGAAGATCATGGCATCTGGTCCCATCACTTCATGGGAAATAGATGGGGAAACAGTGGAAACAGTATCAGACTTTATTTTTGGGGGCTCCAAAATCACTGCAGATGGTGACTACAGCCATGAAATTAAAAGACGCTTACTCCTTGAAAGGAAAGTTATGACCAACCTAGATAGCATATTCAAAAGCAGAGACATTACTTTGCCAAAAAAGGTCCATCTAGTCAAGGCTATGGTTTTTCCTGTGGTCATGTATGGATGTGAGAGTTGGACTGTGAAGAAGGCTGAGCACCGAAGAATTGATGCTTTTGAACTGTGGTGTTGGAGAAGACTCTTGAGAGTCCCTTGGACTGCAAGGAGATCCAACCAGTCCATTCTGAAGGAGATCAGCCCTGGGATTTCTTTGGAAGGAATGATGCTAAAGCTGAAACTCCAGTACTTTGGCCACCTCATGCGAAGAGTTGACTCATTGGAAAAGACTCTGATGCTGGGAGGGATTGGGGGCAGGAGGAGAAGGGGACGACAGAGGATGAGATGGCTGGATGGCATCACTGACTCGATGGACGTGAGTCTGGGTGAACTCCGGGAGTTGGTGATGGACAGAGAGGCCTGGAGTGCTGTGATTCATGGGGTCGCAAAGAGTCGGACACGACTGAGCGACTGAACTGAACTGAGACCACATTTTGTTTATCTATTCATCAGCTGATGAACATTTGGCTATTTCTACCTTCTGTCTATTGTGAATTATGTTTTTATGTGGACATACGTTTTTTATATGCCCAAGAGTCACAATGCTTTCTTATCCCTTTACTTCTATATATTTAAAAAGCACTTTTGGACCTATTTATACATCAATTTTTTATCACATATAACTCTAGCACATATTTTCTTTTAAAAAAAGAAGCATAATACATCAGCTAAGATCATCCAAAAATGTTTTCAATACAAAGTCTGGGTCTTCTGAATCATTTTTAAAACCAGTGTCCATGTTTTCTTATAAGCTGTGGTCCTGTGTGCCGTGAAAAGCACTAGCAACACAAGAACTCTCAAAAGAGAGCTCCACTGTCATTTCCAGGCAAGGCTAACCGCATCCTGACTACTGTTGGTCAGTGGTGATTTCACACCCTTGATCATTAAGACGCATCCTGGCAACTTCCCCGGTGGTCCAGTAGTTAAGACTCCATGCTTCCACTTCAGGGGGCACAGGTTCAATCCCTGGTTGGGAAACTAAGATCCCACAAGTCAAAGTGTGGTAAAAAAAAACAGATGCATTCCCCTCTTGAAGAGGTTAATACATGGCAAAATGTATACCTTAGAATTTATGAAATACAGTCATTTCCTGTCTGCTTGTCTATATTGCATACAAAAGATCACAAGTGTCTTGAGGACAGGAACCGATCTTATCCACCCTTGTACTCATTTCCACACTTAATCAACAGGAATATTTGAAACACCTTGCCCACACGTAATACATTCTTAATGAAAATATATTAAATGAATGAATGAATGTTGACCTATTTTGGAAAATGGAGTTCACCTCCTACCTGGGGAACCACCATCAATTTGTTTCATCTCTCTGAGTTTCCATCTGTGAGATGAGGGTAGCAGTAAGGATGAAAATGAGCTAACGTGTGCAATGCACCCAGTAGAGTCCCCAGCACAGAACAGGCTACTGGAAAATACTTGTGGAATCAAAGCATGAATAACTGAATGAGGAAATAATTATTATTGCAACTAAAATTGATACCCCACTTTCCTGTGTGCTAGACACTGCAGAGTGCACTTTATGTATGTGAACTCCTTTGTCTAACCCCTCATTTCAGCCTCGCAATGAGTTTATAAGGTATGGACTAATAGTGTGTGTGTGCTCAGTTGCTCAGTCGTGTCCAACTCTTTGCAATTCCATGGACTGTGGCTTGCCAGACTCCTCTGTCCATGGAATTTCCCAGGCAAGAATACTGGAGTGGGTTGCCATTTCCTCCTCCAGGGGATCTTCCCAACCCAGGGATCAAACCCTCATTTCCTAAGTCTCCTGCATTGGCAGGCAGATTCTTTACCACTGAGCCACCAGGGAAGCCCTAGGTACCAATATTGTCCCCAGTTAAATGAGGACGGTGACAAATGAGAAAACGAGGCATGGAGCAGTAACTCAATGAATATATGAATACAAGAATAAACGAATGTTGACTTACATTAAAATCCCAGTCATCTGGTCTCCATAGAGGGGTGATCTGACAGTCCTTTCGCCTCTCTGAGCCCCAGCTCTACCTGTAAAATGGGGAAGTAAGTCACTGCACCTGCACCTCACAGGGAGGTGCTGAGGAGGAAGTGAGTCTGTATGCATCAGGAAAGCACCTGGCTACGGTGCAAAATGCGCAAAATGAAGCTGGCACATTTGATAGGAAAATCCCTTCCTTGCTTGGCCAGGTGACCTTGGGCAAGTCACATAACTTCTCTGAACCTCATTTCCTCAGCTGTAAAATTGGGTTATGAGTACCCCCATACCCCCAAGGTGGTGATGAGGGAGCCTGCAGTCAAACCTGCAAAGTCGTTTAGCTCAGCCAGTGATTGCCTCAGAGAAAGTCTCATGATGGATGAGTGGCCCTCACCCAGCCAGACCTGCTTTCCAGGACAGCTCACCGGCCAAAACGGACTCCTTGGAGGCAAACCCAACACATGCCTGCAGCGCCAACCTTTCAAGCTGTCAGACAGGCGGGGCACAACCCAGTGGGGGAACTCTTGCTTCCCCAGATGAATAAATCATTACAGGAAGAGTGTTACGCATCCCACCAGCATCCATAAGGACCTGAATTATATATAAAAAGGCAGCGAAAGCAATTTATCCCAGGCACGTGCAAGTCATAAAATGGGAGTTCTCGGGTGCCCGAGACAATTTTCAGATATTGCAGTTTTTATCAAAGCAAAAAGACCCTCCAAAGGAGCACCCTGCCTCACGGATGCAGGGATGCCTTAATCGGGTTTATTTATTATCAGAGGAGAGTAATCTAACTCTCCCTCCTGGTTCTGCCACCTCCCCCACCCACTGCCCCAGCCTGGCTGCTTCTCAGCTCAGGAGCTCTGGAATTGGAGGGTAAGCTGCCCAGAGAAACCACCTTCCCAGTAGGAAAGCTGCTGGGATCATGGAGGTGGGACCGGGTATGCTCCAGATGCCTGGAGGGAGAGGGGAGAAGGGAGTAGGAATTGCGAGAAGAGAAAATGGTCCAGGAGCAAGAGCTCTAAGCCAGAGCTCCAATGTCCCACTTTCTTTTTTTTAATATAATTTTATGGATTTATTTATTTTATTTTTGGCCCCGTTGGGTCTTCAGTGCCGTATGGGCTTTTCTCTAGTTACAGCAAGTGGAGGCTACTCTCTAGCTGCAGTGTGCGGGCTTCTGGTTGTAATAGCTTCTCTTTGCAATGGCTTCTCTTGTTGCAGAGCACAGGCTCTAGGGTGTGCGGGGTTCAGCAGTTGAAGCTCTCGAGCTCTAGAGCACAGGCTCAGTAGTTGTGCACAGGCTTAGTTGCTCCAAGGCATGTGGGATCTTCCCAGATCAGGGATTGAACCAGTGTCTCCTGCATTGGCAGGTGGATTCTTTACCACTGTACCACCAGGAAAGTCTGAGAGTCCCACTTTCACCACTGATTGATTACATGTGTGGAAACCATGGCACTGCAAGGCTGAGCAACTACTTGTTCAAGGTCATGTGAGGAGAGAGAAGAGAAGCTGGAACAACAGTACAGTCAGGTTGACAGACATTTATTCAGGGCATTTGGTGTATGGGCACTAGGGATACATGATAGAGATGTCTGTGTACAAGTGACTTCCAGCTGCCCCTTCCAACAGTCACCCTCTGTCCCTGGGCTTGCACTCTGGGTTGCTTTGCCACTGATGCTCAGATGTGCCAAGTGTACTCCTATCCTAGGGCTTTTGTACTTGTTGTTCCTTCTGCCTGAAACTCTGTTCCTCCAGATCTTTGCATAACTAACTCCCTCCTTTGTGGTCTCTGCTTAAATGTCACCTTCTCAGGGAGGACTTCCCTGACCACCTTATCCAGCTGGCAAGCCCTTCCCATGCCCCGAGGCTCCATCCCCTTGTCGCATGTTGGGTTGTCCTGAAGCAAACAGTGACAGATTGTGAAATATAGGGGAGAAAAGCAGGTTTGAGGAAAGGGGAAAAGATCAACCGTGACAGAGTTTCAACAAAGCCTTGTTCATACAGACGAAGAGCTCTGCAAGCACATATTATCCCCCCAGATGTCCTGAGTCAGCCTGAAATGTACCTCCTCCAGTCATAGTCCCTGGATGCAGGTTGTCCCGGAAAGGGTGTGAGCCTGGTAAGGTGGCTCTGCGGCTCAGGCCGACCCTGAAGGAGCTGACAGGCACAGGCTGTCTGCTGACTTCCCTCCCACAGCTGACCAGCAAGTCCTTCCTTGATGGGCTGTGTGGGTGAAGCATCTGCCTGTTTACAACACACCTCATCTAGCTTGAAATCTCTTCCTAGCACTTAACCATCACCCAACTCAGTATATGTCTATGTTGGTTTTTCCCCCCAATTTTTTATTCATTAAAATAGTATAGAGATGCAGTTAAGTGTGTCGAAAAATAAGAATCACCTGGACTTCATGTTAAAAAAAATAGATTCTCAAGAGTCCAACACAAACTGTTCATATTGAATGGATAATCTACAACTATAACAAGTATCCTGGTGATTGTCACTATCTGACAAGTTTAGAAAACATTGGTAGGTTAGAAAATCCATGATGCTATCATCTTCAGTCAAAACTTGACCCATGGAGTTTTGCATGGATCTGTATATTCCTTTCCGGTGGTCAGGGGCTCTTGCCCACTCTCAGTAGGCGTTCTGAAAGATCTTCTGTGTCTGAAGGTATATTCCTGATGCATCCATGGAGAGAGATTTACTCCACATCCACTTACTCCTCCACTACCTTGTCTTTCAGTATGTCTATATATTTACTTATTTATCATCTTTCCACATAACCCAACTGATGTTTTTAAGAATATACACAATGGTTGTCTTGTTCTCATTGCCTAGAACACTGCTTGGCATAGAGCAGATACCCATTAAAAATGAACGAGTGACTTCTTCTGTTCCCAGCTTCACAGAGAAGACTGGACAGTGAACAATTACATTTCAGCACAGTAAGTACCATCAAAGGGGATATCCCAAGGGCAGGGCGGGGCGGGGTTGGGAGTGGGGGGCAGCGGCGGTGTCTCTAACCCAGCCTAGGATGGGGAGTGTCCAGGAAAGTCTGTCTGACTCCAAGACAACGGCTATTCCCACTTCACCGGGACAGGACAAGCGGTATGGAAGCAGCTGCCACTGCACCTGGGGCTTCTCCATCATCTTGATGTGTCGGGCACGGTTACTTAACCATTTCATGTTTTTATATATTGCCTCTCCAACCAGGTTATAACTTCTCTGAGCTCAGGGAGCATGTCTTACATTTCTTTATCCCCCTCAATGCAAGCACTGTGTTTCGTGCACCGCTGACACTCACTGCATTATTACTAGAATGTATTAGTCAGGCCTATAAGGATGGAGCAACACGGCCGTGGGTGACTAGGTTTTCTGACCTCCAGTAGGGACACAAGGTCTGTGAACATAAAAACAGCTCTCACCTAGTGAGCACCAGCTCCAGACTGATACTCTGCCAAGCACTTTGCATACAACACACTGTTGTTCTCATGGCAGCCTTGCAAGGCAGAGGCCTGAAAATCAGTTCCACTTTACAGATGAGAAAACTGACACTCAGAGAGAGGAAAACATTTTCCCAAGGTCACACAGTCAATATGTGGTCGATCCTCCAGACAAGCCTAAGCTGGTGCTCTGAACCATTACACACACTGATATTTTAAGGTTAACAAGACAGTTTTAAATCAGGATAGAATCATAAAATCTGGGTTGTGAGGTCAAATACCTCCATAAGCCTGAAGTTGCTAGGGTCTCTGTGTATTCAGGAGGTCCGGGAGCATGACAAATGGCCACTCAGCCCCGATTCAGTCTCATCTCCGTAGTAATTCTGGATGTCTTCTCTCAGTCACTGGTTGTGCCCCCACCAGAAGAAATGACTGGAAGCCGTCTTCAAAGGAGATTTCTGTGACACAATGAAGGTTGAGTGATTGCACTCAGATCATTGCAAACATGGAAACCTGGCTTTCTCAGCACACTGAGTGTGGTATCATCTCATTAGCCACATTTCTTATTTACACACCAATGTGTAAACCAGATGACAACTTGATCATGTGCAAAGAGAAATGACTACAGTAGGAATTGGTTCAGAAAGTCTACACAATCAGTGCTTTCTCTCCTGGTAAGAAGACCAGTCTGGGGAAATAAATAATAATCTGGTTTCTTGCTGAATAAAATTGGGACAAAGAAAGACAGATGTATCCACTGAATATTTAGTGGCAGTTAACTCAAATGACTGGGAACAAGCATTTCATGGAAAAGATAGTTCAGATGGGATCATAATCTGTTGTTCAGTCATTAAGTCATGTCCGACTCTCTGCAACCCCACAGACTGCAGCATGCCAGGCTCTCCTTTCCTGTACTATCACCTGGAGTTTACTCAAATTCATGTCAACTGACTTAGTGATGCTGTCTAACCATCTCATCCTCTGCCACCCCCTTCTCCTTTCATCTTCAATCTTCCGCAGCATCAGGGTGTTTTCCAATGAGTTGGCACAGGTGGCCAAAGTATTGGAACTACAGCTTCAACATTGTCCCTCCAATGAATACTCAGGACTGATTTCCTTTAGGATTGACTGGTTTGACCTCCTTCCAAGAGACTCTCAAGAGTCTTCTCCAGCACCACAATTTGAAAGCATCAATTCTTTAGCACTCAGCCTTCTTTATGGTCCAACTCTCACATCTGTACACAACTACTGAAAAAGCCATAGCTTTGACTGTACTTTGTTGGCAAAGTGATGTCTCTGCTTTTTTAACATGCTGTCTAGGTTTGCCATAACCCGCCTTCCAAGGAGCAAGTGTCTTAATTTCATGGCTGCAGTCATCATCTGCAGTGATTTAGGAGCCCAAGAAAATAAACTCTGTCACTGTTTTCACTTTTTCACCTTTGATTTGCCATGAAGTGATGGGACTGGATGCCATGATCTTAGTTTTTCGAATGATGAATTTCAAGTCAGCTTTTTCACTGTCCTGTTTCATCCTCATCAAAAGGCCCTTTAGTTCCTTTTCACTTTCTCCCATTAGAGTGGTAACATCTGCATATCTGAGGTTGTTGATATTTCTCCTGGCAATCTTGATTCCAGCTTGTGATTCTTCCAACCTAGCATTTCACATGATGTACTTTGCATAATAGAGCTTCCCTGGTGGCATAGAGGTAAAGAATGTGCCTGCCAATGCAGGAGACGTGGGCTCAATACCTGGGTTGGGAAGATCCCCTGGAGAAGGAAATGGCAATCCACTCCAGTATTCTTGCCTGGGAAATCCCATGGACAGAGAAGTCTGGTGGGCTACAGTTCATGGGGCCATAAAAGAGTCAGACAAAACTTAGTGACTAAATAACATACAACAATATTTTGTACAGCACAGGGGAATACAGCAAACTCAGCATGTAAGTTAAATAAGCAGGATGACAATATACAGCCCTGTTGTACTCCTTTATCAACCAATCAGGTGTTCATAACTCTTAGAAGTCAATTGGCAGCAATATCTGCCTCCATCTTGTGGCAGAGATTTTGGTCATTGTTGAGAGGCAATTGCCAACTCCCTTTCCAAAGGCTGTTTAACATAGAGATTAGATCAACATACACTCACTTTCCTTAGAACTAAGGGTTGCCATATCTGGCCAGTGATACATAATGAGAAGTCATCTTAGGGGCTTCTGGGAAGATACCTGCCTTTCTGGTGAAAAGTACAGAGGCAAGAGAAGAGCTCACTGGTACTACCTCCTTCCCTTTCCTTTTGCTTAAAAATATATGATAGCCAGAGCCATCTTTCGACCATGAGGGAGATGAAAAGTCAATGTGCTAAGATTTATGGAACGGGAAGAAAAAAAAGGGTATGGATCATTCATAATATTGTTGACCTGATGCACCAAACCTGAAACTTCCTACATCTGGACTTCCCATTAGAGAACACCATTAAGTGTCTTTGTCGCTTAAGCCTTCGTTGTTTCAATTTTCCATTGCACAACTACAAATCACTTCAAAATTAGCAGCTTTAAACAACCGTTATAATCTCTCATGATTCTGTGAGTTCACTGGGCTCAGCAGGACAGTTATTCTCTCCACACGGTATTGACTGGAGTTGCAATCATCTGGAAGCTCGACTGAGTCGAATGCCCAAAGGAGCTCACTCACATGACTGGCAGCTGGCTGGTAGCTCAGCCTTTCTCTGTATGACTTGGGTTTCTCACAACAAGGCAGCTGGGTCACAAAATGGAATCTTCCAAGTGTGCAAAAGTAGAAGTTGCAGATCTTTTGCAGCCTAGACTCGGAAATTATAGAGCATCACTTCCACTCCATTCTGTTTTTCGAAGTAGATCAGAGGGTGAGCTCAATTTAAGAGAAAAGGAAGGAGACGCTGCTTCTTAACAGGAGGAATGGCAAAGCAGTTCCAGCCACCTTTAATTGACCACAGTTATCAGTATGCTTTTATATGACTTGCAACTGAAAGCACTTCCCTAAATACAGCCTTGGAAAGAGCAAGACCCCCTGTCCACTGGGACAAGCTGCAGTGGCTGCACTGCCAAGGTTGGCATTTGCAACTCTGTCCTCTGGGCCTCCACTGGGCAGATGATGATGGATGCAACCTTGCCTTAAACGTGTTAATACCTTCAATCATGTGACAGACAAGTTTTGCAGGTCTTGGAGCCATCCTGCCTCTTTGAGGTGACTTTGTACTCCTCTGCTTTGATCTATAATATATTGACTTCTTGGTTTAACGCTCAGAAAGGCAATCTTCACTCCCTGTGTTTTCCAAGTGCTTGAGAAAGCATCACCGTAGCCCCCTAAACCTGGCAGCCATCTTTATCAAGATGATTATCCTTCTTGCCCTGTCTTGATCCCGGGGTCGCTGAGAGAATCAGATGGAATGACGGCTGGAAGTATCTTGGAATGGTTAAGAGGGATTATTACTATCATAATCAAATAAGCATGTTGTGTCAGTTACAGCTTTTTTGGTAAAAGTTACATAAAACCCTATACAATCCTGCCAATGCAAAAGGAGGAAAAAGTGGCCAGAAGTTGGAGGGAGTCATGCCAGTTTCAGGAATGGCAGGCTCCAGCAACTCAAACATTGTCAGCAGGACCTATTTTCTCTCCACATCTTGGTCCTGATCTCCTCCAGGTTGCTTCATTTCTCAACAGGATAGGCTGCCAACAACTTCAGGTGCACATCCCCCTAGTTTCTCCTCCCCTAACTCTTTACTTTTAAATTTTATTTATTTTTATTTATTCATTGTTTTTGCATGTGCTGGGTCTTCGTTGCCGTGAGGGCTTTTCTCCAGTTGTGGTGAGGGGGCTACTCTCTTATTGTGGGGCACAGGCTCTAGGGCGTGCAGGCTTCAGTAGTTGTGGCACATGGGCTCAGTAGCTGTGGTTCGCAGGCTCTAGAGCATGGGCTCAGAAGTTGTGGTGCAGGGGTTTAGTTGCCCCGCGGCATGTGGGATCCTCCCAGATCAGAGATCGAACCCGTGTCTCCTGCACTGGCAGGCAGATTCTTCACTACTGAGCCCCTGGGGAAGCCCGTTCCCTAACTCTTTAAACAAAACTCTTTCTTCTGACTGATATGGGTCCACATTGAGCAAAATGCTCATCTTTTAACCAATCCTTATGGCCAAGGGCATGTAATAGGAAGGGGAGATAGATATATGATATAAAGCATGGATGCCTTGACAGGTACCCTGTGGGTGAGCAGAAGCACAGATGTGCAGAGAGAGGCAGAGAATGGAGTGGTCATGGCCAGAAGTGGAAGAGAAAGATCGATCAGCTCCATGAGGAAAGGCAGGAGGGACTTTCCTCCCTGGTTTTTTGGTTACCCTTGAGGTAAAAACCAATCTTGGTAGAAGATGTCTATGGTGACTTGATACTATACCCAAATTTTCATAGCAAATTGTGCAGTGGTTAAAACTCTGAACTCCAAATGCAAGGACCACAGGTTTGAGCCCTGGTCAGGGAACTAAGATCCCATATGCCACACAGAGTGGCCAAAAAAAAAAAAAAAAATGTGGGGGATATTTGAGCTGGAATTTTATCTTGAAAAATGAAACTAAAGCTTATCAACCTAACACAATTTAGGTTACCACTTCAATGACACATGAATTCTTATGAAGAGTGAAAAGTAAATTAAGTAGTCGGGCGGGGGGGGGGTTTGGTGTAATTTTTCTGACAAAATCCTTCATTTCAGCTTTGGCTTTCATAGGATGATAGCAAAAAGGTCATTTAAAAAAATATTCAAGGGCTTCACCAATTTTTCCCAAGGCCTTCTGGAATCTTTTGATATTTAAATCTTTCTCTTTTGAAGTGTTCACCGTGTCACTTTCCTTGTCATTTTTTTTTTCCTTCAACTGTTAACTCTTTGGGGGGAGGGGATAATAAAAACACTGAATAACTAGTATGTCAGTATCGAATGACCAGCCCAGTCACTGCAACAGCCATCGTGGCTGAATCTGTGGGTTCCAGCTGAGCATCAGTATTGATTGTCCTAAGACCACTGGACTCCCAAGGGCTGTCTGTGGTTTTCCTGTTCTTTAAGCACGTGGCATCAACCTCATGGAATCCTGCACTTTGGGCAAGATTTTCAATCAAGCATTTGCAGCTGGTTTACACTGTGTAGGTACCAGGGTCAGACCGTCAGTGAGAGGCTGATTCTCTTTGACAGGACTCACTGGTTATAAGAAACAGCAACCCTTCCCAGGACTTGTGATGGGCACTCAAAATTCAGGGGATGCTTCAGAGAGACTGAGCCACAAGGTAGATGGTGTTGTAGAAAAGGATTCATGCTAGTGTTAATCATTAAGATTTTAACAATTAATGTTATATAATTACTGTAAGATTTGAAGGACAACTATTATATCTCTAAAGAACTCCATCATCTCCAGGACTCAGATGATAAACACTCAACAACAAAGACCCCTTGAATTTTGTTTGTGAACTAATTTGTATGGATTGCCCTTTCTTGCAACCAATAAATCTTGCAAAAGACTATTAGGATATATACATATATATATATATATATATATATATATATATAGGATCACTGGATGGTTTCAACAGAAATATCAGAACCACTTGGAAAAAAACACAATGACCATGAATGGGTCTGATGTTTTCTAAATTTGTTTCCTAAGTGAAATGCTCAAATATCAGCCTACATAGTTCAAACTGGAAATCCTATTTATAAAATTCAGGACAGATTCCTTACACAACTGTAGATGTTAGTCCACCAATTCAGACAGGCATGAGGCTTGTGTTGTTAATCATGGGACAGAAAACAGAGTAAACACACAAGAGGGAAAGCGGCAGCTGAAATGATGAATTTCTCCATCTTGTCTCTTTGCTGAGCCTTTGGAGTTCTGATCCTCAGACTTAGGGGTCAGGGCTGAGGTGGTTACAGGTCACTGGGTATCTTCCTAGCCTCAATTTTGAGGAACAACAGCAATTACTTCATGTTCTGCAAAGCTAATTAACTTGAATCAATCAAAGGCTTGCCCAGATAGGAAACAGTTGTGAAAAAAAGACTTCTGAATTCTGCAAACAGTGCATTTTCCTTAATTAACATATTAACATACATCCTTCCCATGCCTCAAGTCAGAGTATTTTCATTCTTGGGAAGACAAAAAGCAAGAGCATCAGAAGCTAACAGTATCATTGGTTTTCAAAAGAGAATAGTGGTAAAAGTCTGTGGTTTTTATAGCCAAACAGGTATGGATGTAAATCCTGGCTCTGCTGCTTGCTCACTGAGTGACCTTGGATAAGTCATATAACTTGCTGTGCCTCAGTTTTCTCATTTGTTAAGTGAGGGAAATAATAGTACCCACCTAATGAGGTTTTTGGAGAAGGCAATGGCACCCCACTCCAGTACTCTTGCCTGGAAAATCCCATGGACGGAGGAGCCTGGTAGGCTGCAGTCCATGGGGTCGCTAAGAGTCGGAAACGACTGAGCGACTTCCCTTTCACTCTTCACTTTCCTGCATTGGAGAAGGAAATGGCAACCCACTCCAGTGTTCTTGCCTGGAGAATCCCAGGGATGGGGGAGCCTGGTGGGCTTCTGTCTATGGGGTCGCACAGAGTCGGACACGACTGAAGCGACTTAGCAGCAGCAGCAATGAGGTTTTTATATTAAGTATAAGGTGTTCTCAAGCCCTAACACATAATGAATATCTGATAATTATTAATAATCTGACACAGATGATGGACAATCTGGATTTGTTCCCCTACTAGGCAATTATTATTCCTTGTAGTAATAGCCTCTTGGGTTTCCTTTGAGTAACCACCCTGTCTACTAATAGGGAGGTTCAAGAGGGACTAAATAAATTTGCCTCAATTTCAGGGCTGAAACTATGTATTAATATTAGTTTACTAGGATGTCACAGACTGGGTGGCTTAAACAACAAAAATTTTCTCCAAGTTCTGGAGGCTAGAGGTCTGAGATCAAGGTGTTGGCAGGATTAATGTCTTCTGAGGTCTGTCTCTCTCTTCTTAGCTTGCAGATGCCATCTTCTCCCTGTCTTCACATGGTCTCCCTCTGTGTGTCTCAGTCCTAATTTCCTCTTCTTATGAGGATAACAGTCATACTGGATTGAGGCTTACCCATATGCTCTCATTTTATCACAATTACCTCTTTAAAGAGCCTACCTCCAAAATATAGTCACGTTTAAGAGATACTGGGGGAGGGGGTGTGGTTAGGACTTCAACACATGAATCTGGGGGAGATAAAACTCAACCCAAAACAACTTGTGACCCATATCTGGCCAAAATATTTCCCTCTCCTTGATCAGAGTGATTGATTCGATCGAAGACATTTTTTAAAAACTTAAGTACAGGGAATTTCTTCATTTCCAAGATTGTGTGTTGCCAAATAAATAAACAAATATATATATATATATAATGGAACTGCTGGGGTTACCATATGGAAAAGGTCAGTATAGAAGAAAACAGAGTTGGAAAGAGACAGTCCTGATGTCATCATCTGAGTCCCTGGATCCAGCTGAGCCTGAAGCTTACATTGACAGTTCATTCATATGATTCACTAAACATCCCCTTTTGTGACCTGAGCCAGCTTGAGTTGGTTTCTATCACCCCCAACCAAAGAAGTCTTGCCCAGCATAGTCCCTACTTAATTATTAGGCAACTTGTAGATCCTAAAGAAATAGAAAAGGATCAAGAGACAGGACTGGAAAGTGGAAAGAATATTTACAGAAAACACTGGGTAGGAATCACGAGCACATAATAAAGGGGTCCATGTGTGCTCAGTCGCTCAGTCGTGTCCAACTCTGTGAGACCCCGTGGACTGCAGCCCACCAGTCTCCTCTGTCCGTGGGATTTTCCAGGCAAGAATACTAGAGTGGGCTGCTACTTCTCCCACCAGGGGATTTTCCTGACCCAAGGATTGAACCTGTGTCTTCTGTGTCTCCTGTGTTGGCAGGCAAATCCTTTACCACTGAGCCTCCAGGGAAGCCCCATAATACAGGGGACAGAGTAGATTTAAGAACAGATGCGTATTCCTTTGAGCTTAATGTAATAAATTTGACTGCATAGTGGTTAAGGCAAGTAATTCTTCACTAAACCACAGGTTTCTGAGACAGAGTAATAGTATCTTGTTCAGGTGCAATGTATCCCAAGTGTCCAAGCACTCAAAAACATTTGTGGATTTGAATGGGCTTACTAAGAAATCTTTTGCATTTTATGATTTAACATACTCAGCCTTTAAATAATGAATTTGCCATAGTGTTATATTTGCAAACTACCAGTGCCCTCCAGAGAAGGCAATGGCACCCCACTCCAGTACCCTTGCCTGGAAAATCCCATGGACGGAGGAGCCTGGTAGGTTGCAGTCCATGGGGTCGCTAAGAGTCGGACAGGACTGAGCGACTTCCCTTTCACTCTTCACTTTCCTGCATTGGAGAAGGAAATGGCAAACCACTCCAGTGTTCTTGCCTGGAGAATCCCAGGGACGGGGGAGCCTGGTGGACTGCCGTCTATGGGGTCGCACAGAGTCGGACATGACTGAGGCGACTTAGCAGCAGCAGCAGCAGCAGTGCCCTCAGTGTTGGAAAATTACATTGATAATCATATAGTAGTAGAGTATTAATTTTAATAAGGCCTTGAGGAGACTTTCAAATGCATCCCCTCACCATTAGCTGACCTGTAACTGGCCCCTTCTTTACCCATAAATTGCACTGTAATTCTCTGTTGCAATCTAGAATTTATTTCCTTGGGACCCATTACAGCCCCTAATGAAAGAGGTTTGGGTGGGAGAAGAAAAGAAGGTATGTTTACAACACTAGGTAGCAGAATGTAGTGAGAAGAGTCTGGCCTCCTCTACTTGGCTTATAGCACTGGAGAAGAACCCTGAACGTGGGAGATGCTGAATTTCTATCAAGCTGCTGGTTACCTGCCTATTCACCCCTGTGGAGAAAGATTACTTCTTACTCTGGAAAGTAAGTAAATGTCTCTGGGACATGGAGCTTGTCTCTATGTTTCCTGCCTAGAAGGTAACCAAATATCCTCCAGGAAGAAAAGCAAACTTTCATGTGTTTATGTGTTTTGTTTTGTTTTGTTTTGCTCATACTGAACAACTTATGGGATCTTAGTTCCCCAACCAGGGATTTGATCCATGTCCCCTGCAGTGGAAGCACAGAATCTTAACCACTTGACCACCAGGGAAGAAGGGAAATTTCTCCTCTTGGAATGTCTCCAGGAAGAGAAAGGTTCTGTATCTTCAGTTTGCTATTCAACAGCCTTGAACAGCCTCTCAGCACCCTTTCCTTGGGAAGGTCCAGACCATACAAGAACCCAAGAAATCCAGGGAGAACTGTCTCCCAACAGATACGTACAGAGGTGATGATGCCACAGGATGGAAGGAACCTGGATCCCTGAATCACCAGGTGGAGGACAGCCTTTGCCAACCCACCTGAGGCTTTATGTGAGCAAAAAACAAACCTTTGTGATATTCGATCACTGAGATTTCAGGTCTTGCCTCTTCTCACAGCTAGCATTAACAATCCTATCAAAGATGACTTTAACATACACTGAACAAACTTGTATGAGAAATAAGAGAGCTACAAAATATATAGTAAACTCCAAATGATAAGAAATGGGATGGGATTCGGGAGAGGGTAGATTATGACAAAGTTGTCACCTTACTTGTGAAGGTGTGAAAAGAAGCAAAATTTGAGAGAAGCCACATCCATCCAGGAGCCCATGCCCCCAGGCTCAGCACATCCAAGAGTAATCAGTCCACCTCACTCATGAGCATCTACACTGGAGCCAAGCTGCGGATGACTTTCACTCTGGTTTAGACGTTTTCAGATCATCCTAAGCTCAATTACAGCTAAACCAATAATACACCCCAAATATCATTATTGGAAAATCACCAACCAGGCCCGCTAATTGTATTTGCGGCCTCTTCATCATATTAGTAAAGCAATGAGTACAGCGTGATCTTCCCAGGAGACAGCCACTCACAAGGCCAATTTCCTTAGGAGGAGACTTTCATATTGCACCAGCTTGGAACTAATGTATCTCGGGAAATCAACTGTAGGATCAATGACATTTGCAACCAGAAAATATTTGGAGAAAACAGCAGAGTACAGCCTGCAGTTGAGACTGGCATGATCCTTATTTGCCACTCGGAAACTGCTGTCACTCAGAACCTTCAAGGTTTTCCAAAGGGTCATTTGGAGATGCTATTCACATTCCTTGGCAAGACATAAAGAAGCTGCATTGTAAGACTTCGTGGTTGTTTCCTGGGAAGCTCGCTGTATCATCACTGACCTGAAAAAAGCAAACGACGTTTACTAAGCTCCTTCTGTGTTCCAGACTTGATGGCTTGAGTGCTATATACTGAAATAAGCAATCTTTATGGAAGTCCATAAAGGAGTTCAAATTCTGACTCTGAAGCTTCCTAAAACAGTTTAATTTGGTGAGTCTCAATTTTCAAACCTGCACAATAGGAATAATAATGCCTATTTTCCAAAAGCATTTCAATCACTGAAGAGAAATTATGTAAAGTGACCAGCGTAGTGCATGGCACATAGTAGCTGCTCACTAAATAGTCACTGCTATGACTGAAAGTACCTCTTTTTAATTGAACTTAACCAGTAGTCATTAAAGAACTTAATGCTCATCCTCAACTGAACCACTTGGGGATTAACGAGTTCACACAACAATCTAGATTGACCTCCATAACCTTTCCATCCAAATATAAAAGGCATCTCATTTTGTTTTTGAAGTAACAGAAAGAAATTTTCAACCTCTCCTCTATATGTTTTTTTCTTTCTTTTTTTTTTTTTTTTTGGAGTTTTTTTAGGAGTATCCAAAATTCTAGCAGTTTCAGATAAAGATTAAAAAGTCAATAAAAAAGGAAGAAAATACAAAAAGCTTGGAAAAATGAGAAGTATTTAACAATTCATAATGCTGGGGTCCCTTCTGAATCAGGTAGGACTAGGACTGAATTCTAGATTGGGCACTTATCAACCGCGTGACTTTGGGGAAATAACATAACTTCTCTAAGCCATAGTTTACGCTATGCAAAATGGAAGTGCCATCTGCCTCAAAGAGTTAAGGTGAACCTTAAAATAAGATGATAAGGTTAAATAAAATGATAAATTTTTAATGAATGTTGGTTTTTATCCCCTCCTTTTCATCACCCATCATTATAAGGCTCAAACTGATTTGTTAAATGTGGGCTAGGCACTGTGGTGGATACAAGGAATACAGTGGTAAACATGACCAACAAGGTCATTGTTTTCACATTTCAGACCACATTCTGGAGAAGAATAGAAAAATTACTCAGTCAGTTCCACAAATCAGTGGGAAAGTACACTTGTGAGAAGCACTGGGATGAAATAATATAACATGCTAATGAGAATTTTCTAAGAGGACTCAGCTGAAGTGTTGAGAAAGGCCTCCCAGAAGATCTCCCTTGCCCATTCTGGGTTCTAAGCATATTTGCCAATGCTGAGAGGCTGGAAAGTGTCGCTGAGGGAATAAGCACAAAGCCAGATCATGCCGAGCCTCACAGGGTGAATGTCAGGGCCTCCACATCACACAACCACAGGAGACACCAATTACACTGAACACATAGCCCTGCTGCAAGACCAGCAGCCCTGGTAGGCAATATGCAGAAAGTAGAAACCGCGAAGGACCAGAAGCATAAATAAAACACAAAGGTTGTATAAGAGAAGGTGTTCAGAAGAAAAAAAAAAGTCACGGAACTTTCAAGTGCAGCCGTGGAGTAACTGAGGCAGACAACATTCCCAATAAGTATTACTAGAAAAGCTGGATAAAACACAAACATTCAAAAATTCTATTTGAGGGACTTTCCTGATAGTTCAGTGGTTAAGACTCCATGCTGTAAATGCAGGGGTGCTGGGTTCCATCCCTGGTCAGGAAACTAGATCCCACATGCCGCCATTAAAGATCCCACATGTGGCAACAAATATCTTGTGTGCCACAACTAAGACCTGGTGGAGCCAAATAAATAAATTAAAAAAAAAAATCTATTTGAAAGCATCAAGGAGCAGCCAGGACTGGAGGTACAAAAGTCCTGGAAAGGAGGGAAGTTCAGTGAGTTTAAGCCTGACATCACTTTTTCCATTGGGGCGCCAATGACTATTAAGCATCAGAAGCAGAGCAGAAGGTAGTTGCTAAAAAGCAGGTGAGGCATCACAGAGTTAGGAGGCCTCATGAGGGAGGAACACAAAAATGAGCATTCGGGGATGTCAAAACCTGTAAGAGGTAAGAGTTCAAAATTTGTCCCCCCAAAAAAGGACTTAATGAGAAGTGATCCAAAACCATGGCACCAATTTTTCCTTTTTTAGAATCCAAAGAGCAGTTGAAAAGCTAAGTTGAGTTTTTAGCATTCTCCTAATATTTCAATATGAAATTGGAGGTGAAGGTCACCAATCAGGAAATACCCTAGTAAAGAGTTCTGGTTCCCATCTGGAAGCTCTGGGTCCAGAGGAATGGGGACAGAATTAGAGGCAGACTGAGCATTACAAAGATCATAATCCAACCCTTCATCAATTTAGTCCCTGAGTCGATAGAGGCAATCCATTCCTACAGTAGCTTCCTGCCAAAGGACAGAGCCTCTACAATATCTAGAACCTCTATGATTTTTTACACAACATCTGGTAGTCTGCCAAAATATACCAGGCATACTAAAAACCTAGCCCAAGAGAAAATAGATTGCCTTGATGTGTGGCTGTTCCTACCCTCTGGGGTCATTTGTACCATCTCTGATGCTGAGAAAGACTCAAGGCAGGAGGAGAAGGGATGACAAAGGATGAGATGGTTGGATGGCATCACCGACTCGATGGACATGAGTTTGAGCAAGCTCCAGGAGTTGGTGACGGACAAGGAAGCCTGGAGTGCTACAGTCCATGGGGTTGCAAAGAGTCGGATACGACTGAGTGACACAACTGACTGAACTTCGAAAACAGTCTCCATGAATCATAACATCTGGCCCTCCTGACCTCAAAGGGAGGTTTCATCAACCTCCTTAAAAGATGAGGGAAGCAAGGCTTGCTTAAAACCAAACACCTAGACCTGATGACTCAGACAGTATGGACCTGATGGCTCAGATGTTAAAGAATCTGCCCACAATGCAGGAGACCCAGGTTCAATCCATTGGTTCAGGAAGATCCCCTCGAGAAGGGAATGGCAACCCACTCCAGTATTCTTGCCTGGAGAATTACATGGAGAGAAGAGCCTGGCTGGTTACAATCCATAGGGTCACAAAGAGTCAGACGTGACTGAAGTGACTTAGTAGCAGCAGCATACACCTAGAATCTATAGCTTTGTCCCTTTGATGCTGGAATCCCCACTTGTCACCAGCCTACCATGCTGAACATGATGAGGGTTACCATCAGGCTAGCCTTGGAGGAAGCCCCTAAAGCATTCAACCCAAGGCCTGGTTCTTTTCCCAGCCTTCCCCTCCCATGGTGAGTATTATGCATGTGTGCATGGGTACATTCTCAGTCACTCAGTCACTGAATTTTTGCAAACCCATGGACTGTAGCTCACCAGGCTGCTCTGTCTACAGAGCGGGGAGAGGGTGGGAATGCCAAAAGAAAAAACAAAAAAAAACCTCAGACATAATCCACATATTGGGGCTTCTCTGATGGCTCAGATGGTAAATAATCTACATACAATGCAGGAGACCCAGGTTAAATCCCTAGGTCAGGAATATCCCCTAGAGAAGAGAATGGCTACCCACTCCAGTATCCTTGCCTGAAGAACTTCATGGACAGAGGAGCCTGGCAGGCTATAGTCCATGTGGTCGCAAAGATTCAGACATGACTGAACAACTAACACACACACACAATCCTGATATTAGTTACCTAAAATAATTATGCTGAACATAGTCAAGGAAACAGATGGCAAAATAATCTCACCAGAGAACTTAAATCTATAAAATCAAAACCAAGTCAAAATTCTAGGAATAAATAAAATTTTGAATATATAAAAATTCGGAATATATAAAAACTGAAATTAAGAATTTAATAAAATGTTTAACATTAGATCAGATACAGCTTTTAAAAAAATATTGGTACAACAGGATGTAAGTCAGAAGGAAATAACCAGATCAAATCCAGAGAATAAATGAAATGGGAAACCAGAAAAGAAGCTAAAAAAACATAAGAGACATAGTAAAAAAAAAAAAAAAAAAAGCTCTAACATATGTAATAAATTGGAGTCCCAGAATTAAAGAATAGAGAATGCAAAAGAAGCAATATTTGGAGAAATATTTTCCAGAATAAGTAAAAAGATTAAGACAGAGTTTCAGGGACTTCTGAGAACCCCAAACAGGAAAAATACAAAGAAAATCACAGCTAAGCATATCACAGTACAATAAAAATATAAAAATTTTTCCTCATCTGAGAACAAATGAAATAGTAAAGGTTTTAAGAGATTGTCTTTTATTTTACCATAAACAACATGTTTGCAGTAATATTTTTTAATTTAAAAAGGAACAAAAATTATTTCAAAACCATCAGAAAAAAAGAAAAAACATTAACTGCAAGAAAGCAATAGAATGAGAATTGACTTTTCAACAGAGATGATGGAAACAAAAAAAATAGGAACTTATGTCCAAGTTAGAACTCTATAATACTGAAAATATTCTTCAAATACAAAAATGAAATAAAGAGGACTTTCCTGGAAGTCTAATGGTTAAGACTCTGCACTCCCAATGCAGGGGGCACAGGATCTAGCCCTGGTCTGGGAATTAAGATCCTGCATACCACACAATGTAGCTAATAAAAAGTAAAACAAAGGTATTTTTAAACAAAATAAAACTCAGGAGATCCAACTAAATTAAATACTAAAGGGGACGATTTAGGCAAAAGGAAAATAATCCCAGACAGAAATGCAGAGAAGATTGAAGAGTCACAGGAAAAGTAGTGAGTAAATCTAAATGAATACTGAAAACAATAACAATAATTTTCTATGGGGTTTTAAATATACGTAGGTTTAAATGAATCAACATTAAAAACAAAAGGCTAAAGAAAGATAAATTACAGTTTAATAGGCCCGAGAATGTCTGAGAAATTGTAAAAATACTTATTTATATGAGACTCAAATAAACAAAGGAGATATGTCTTAATTTTCAGAGTAATTACTAAAAGGAGATATCAGATCAGATCAGTCACTCAGTCATGTCCAACTCTTTGCGACCCCATGAATCGCAGCACGCCAGGCCTCCCTGTCCATCACCAACTCCCAGAGTTCACCCAGACTCACGTCCATCGAGTCAGTGATGCCATCCAGCCATCTCATCCTCTGTCATCCCCTTCTCCTCCTGCCCCCAATCCCTCCCAGCATTAGAGTCTTTCCCAATGAGTCAACTCTTCGCATGAGGTGGCCAAAGTACTGGAGTTTCAGCTTCAGCATCATTCCTTCCAAAGAAATTTCAGGGCTGATCTCCTTCAGAATGGACTGGTTGGATCTCCTTGCAGTCCAAGGGACTCTCAAGAGTCTTCTCCAACACCACAGTTCAAAAGCATCAACTCTTCGGTGCTCAGCCTTCTTCACAATCCAACTCTCACATCCATACATGACCACAGGAAAAACTATACCCTTGACTAGACGAACCTTTGTTGGCAAAGTAATGTCTCTGCTTTTCAATATGCTATCTAGGTTGGTCATAACTTTCCTTCCAAGGAGCAAGCGTCTTTTAATTTCATGGCTGCAGTCACCATGTGTAGTGATTTTGGAGCCCAGAAAAATAAAGTCTGACACTGTTTCCACTGTTTCCCCATCTATTTCCCATGAAGTGGTGGGACCGGATGCCATGATCTTCATTTTCTGAATGTTGAGCTTTAAGCCAACTTTTTCACTCTCCACTTTCACTTTCATCAAGAGGCTTTTGAGTTCCTCTTCACTTTCTGCCATAAGGGTGGTGTCATCTGCATATCTGAGGTTATTGATATTTCTCCCGGCAGTCTTGATTCCAGCTTGTGCTTCTTCCAGCCCAGCGTTTCTCATGATGTACTCTGCATATAAGTTAAATAAACAGGGTGACAATATACAGCCTTGACGAACTCCTTTTCCTATTTGGAACCAGTCTGTTGTTCCATGTCCAGTTCTAACTGTTGCTTCCTGACCTGCATACAGATTTCTCAAGAGGCAGGTCAGGTGGTCTGGTATTCCCATCTCTTTCAGAATTTTCCACACTTTATTGTGATCGACATAGTCAAAGGCTTTGGCATAGTCAATAAAGCAGAAATAGATGTTTTTCTGGAACTCTCTTGCTTTTTCCATGATCCAGAGGATGTTGGCAATTTGATCTCTGGTTCCTCTGCCTTTTCTAAAACCAGCTTGAACATCAGGAAGTTCATGGTTCACATATTGCTGAAGCCTGGCTTGGAGAATTTTGAGCATTACTTTACTAGCATGTGAGATGAGTGCAATTGTGTGGTAGTTTGAGCATTCTTTGGCATTGCCTTTCTTTGGGATTGGAATGAAAACTGACCTTTTCCAGTCTTGTGGCCACTGCTGAGTTTTCCAAATTTGTTGGCATATTGAGTGCAGCGCTTTCACAGCATCATCTTTCAGGATTTGGAATAGCTCAACTGGAATTCCATCACCTCCACTAGCTTTGTTCGTAATGATGCTTTCCAAGGCCCACTTGACTTCACATTCCAGGATGTCTGGCTCTAGGTCAATGATCACACCATCGTGATTATCTGGGTTGTGAAGGTCTTTTTTGTACAGCTCTTCTGTGTATTCTTGCCATCTCTTCTTAATATCTTCTGCTTCTGTTAGGTCCATACCATTTCTGTCCTTATCGAGCCCATCTTCGCATGAAATGTTCCTTTGGTATCTCTGATTTTCTTGAAGAGATCCCTAGTCTTTCCCATTCTGTTGTTTTCCTCTATTTCTTTGCATTGATCACTGAAGAAGGCTTTCTTATCTCTTCTTGCTATTCTTTGGAATTCTGCATTCAGATGTTTATATCTTTCCTTTTCTCCTTTGCTTTTCATTTCTCTTCTTTTCACAGCTCTTTGTAAGGCCTCCCCAGACAGCCATTTTGCTTTTTTGCATTTCTTTTCCATGGGGATGGTCTTGATCCCTGCCTCCTGTACAGGCAGGGATCAATAACTAACAAATTAATAGGAGATTATTAGGAGATATAACTAACAAATTAATAGAAGAAAAACTGGTTTTACTAAAAAGAAATTGATTGGTTCAAATTAAGGCAGGAAAGGAGGGGGGAAGAAAACAAATAGAAAAAATAGTAATATTGTAGTTATAAAACCAAGTCAGTAATTAATTACATGTAAATGGATTAAACACTCCAATAATAGACCTAGCTTGTCAGAGTGCATTAAAATAAAAGTTATATGCTGCTTATATTAGCTACTCCATAACATAAGGACACAGAAAGATGAAAGTAAAAGAATTTTTAAAAAACAAAAAAACCGCTAACCAAGAAAAAAAAAAAAAAGGTGGTATGGTAATATCAGTACTAATATTAAGCTATTAAGTCAAGTAATCCTAAAGTTGAGATGAATAACCAGGAATAAAGAGAAAATTTTCAATAAAAAGATTAATTCAAGATGATTATATTATAATACATACAAATATTGTGCTCACTAGGCTGAGCACCAGAAACTAACATGGTGTTGAAGATCAATTATAATTCAATTAAATATTTTTAATTAAAAAATTTTTTAATATATTTAAAATAAATGAAACCAATCTGATTTTTTTAAACTGAGTATAGTGCTGAATTTCTTAGCTGTCAGAGGTTTTCTAGCTTAATTCCACAGTGGTCAAAAACCCTTGCTGAATAATTGCAAATCACTCTATATGGTGACCATTCTATTTCTTGAAATCATTTTATGATTGAACATTCTATATGCTTTTGAAAATAATATGTATCATTTCATTGTTTGGTATAGTGTCCTATAAAAAATAGGTTTCAAAAGGTTAATTCACCAGGAAGATACAGCAATTTTATATTCATATGCACATAATACCATACCTTCAAAATACTCAAATCAAAAAACTGAAAAGAAGACCAGATAGATACATAATATTGTGGAATATTTTAACAAGCCCTCTCAGTAGTTAATAAAACAAGCAGACAAAAAAGTGACAGGAGTATAAATATTTAAGCAACACAATAAGTTTGATTTGTTTGCTATTAGAATGTTTAACAATAGATTGGAATCTACTGCACTGAGGATAGCTGTATATGTATAAATTTTTTTTAAATTAATCACATTTTTATTTTTCTGTTTGTTTTCATTTTAATTTCTGATTTTATCTTTATTTTTTCTTTTACTCTACTTTCTTTTTTTAAATTTATTTTAATTGGAGGCTAATTACTTTACAATCTTGTATTGGTTTTGCCATATATGAATCCACCATGGATTCATGTGTTCCCCATCCTGAAGCCCCCTCCCACCTCCCTCCCCATCCCATCCCTCTGGGTCATCCCAGTGCACCAGCCCCGAGCATCCTGTATCATGCATCAAACCTGGACTGGTGATTCGTTTCACATATGATATTATACATGTTTCAATGCCATTCTCCCAAATCATCCCATCCTCGTCCTCTCCCACAGAGCCCAAAAGACTATTCTATACATCTGTGTCTCTTTTGCTGTTTCGCATACAGGATTATCGTTACCATCTTTCTAAATTCCATATATATGCGTTAATATACTGTATTGGTGTTTTTCTTTCTGGCTTACTTCACTCTGTATAATAGACTCCAGTTTCATTCACCTCATTAGAACTGATTCAAATGTATTCTTTTTAATGGCTGAGTAATACTCCATTGTGTATATGTACCACAGCTTTCTTATCCATTCATCTGCTGATGGACATCTAGGTTGCTTCTATGTTCTGGCTATTATAAACAGTGCTGCGATGAACATTGGGGTACATGTGTCTCTTCCGATTCTGGTTTCCTCGGTGTGTATGTCCAGCAGTGGGATTGCTGGGTCATATGGCAGTTCTATTTCCAGTTTTTTAAGGAATCTCCACACTGTTCTCCATAGTGGCTGTACTAGTTTGCATTCTCACCAACAGTGGAAGAGGGTTCCCTTTTCTCCACACCCTCCCCAGCATTTATTTCTTGTAGACTTTTGGATAGCAGCCATTCTGACTGGTGTGAAATGGTACCTCATTGTGGTTTTGATTTGCATTTCTCTGATAATGAGTGATGTTGAGCATCTTTTCATGTGTTTGTTAGCCATCTGTATGTCTTCTTTGGAGAAATGTCTGTTTAGTTCTTTGGCCCATTTTTTGATTTGGTCATTTATTTTTCTGGAATTGAGATGCAGGAGTTACTTGTATATTTTTGAGATTAATTCTTTGTCAGTTTCTTCATTTGCTATTCTTTTCTCCCATTCTGAAGGTTGTCTTTTCATCTTGCTTACAGTTTCCTTTGTTGTGCAGAAGCTTTTAATTTTAATTAGGTCCCATTTGTTTATTTTTGCTTTTATTTCCAATATTCTGGGAGGTGGGTCATAGAGGATCCTGCTGTGATTTATGTTGGAGAGTGTTTTGCCTATGTTCTCCTCTAGGAGTTTTATAGTTTCTGGTCTTATGTTTAGATCTTTAATCCATTTTGAGTTTATTTTTGCGTATGGTGTTAGAAAGTGTTCTAGTTTCATTCTTTTACAAGTGGTTGACCAGTTTTCCCAGCACCACTTGTTAAAGAGATTGTCTTTAATCCATTGTATATTCTTGCCTCCTTTGTCAAAGATAACGTGCCCATAGGTGTGTGGATTTATCTCTGGGCTTTCTATTTTGTTCCATTGATCTATATTTCTGTCTTGTGCCAGTACCATACTGTCTTGATGACTGTGGCTTTGTAGTAGAGCCTCAAGTCAGGCAGGTTGATTCCTCCAGTTCCATTCTTCTTTCTCAAGATTGCTTTGGCTATTTGAGGTTTTTTGTATTTCCATACAAATTGTGAAATTATTTGTTCTTGCTCTGTGAAAAATACCGTTGGTAGCTTGACAGGGATTGCATTGAATCTATAGATTGCTTTGGGTAGTATACTTATTTTCACTATATTGATTCTTCTGATTCATGAACACGGTATATTTCTCCATCTATTAGTGTCCTCTTTGATTTCTTTCACCAGTGTTTTATAGTTTTCTATATATAGGTCTTTAGTTTCTTTAGGTAGATATATTCCTAAGTATTTTATTCTTTTCATTGCAATGGTGAATGGAATTGTTTCCTTGATTTCTCTATTTTTTCATTATTAGTGTATAGGAATGCAAGGGATTTCTGTGTGTTGATTTTATATCCTGCAACTTTACTATACTCATTGATTAGCTCTAGTAATTTTCTGGTGGAGTCTTTAGGGTTTTCTATGTAGAGGATCATGTCATCTGCAAATAGTGAGAGTTTTACTTCTTTTCCAATTTGGATTCCTTTTATTTCTTTTTCTGTTCTGATTGCCATGGCCAAAACTTCCAAAACTATGCTGAATAGTAGTGGTGAGAGTAGGCACCCTTGTCTTGTTCCTGACTTTAGGGGAAATGCTTTCAATTTTTCACCATTGAGGATAATGTTTGCTGTGGGTTTATCATATATAGCTTTTATTATGTTGAGGTATGTTCCTTCTATTCCTGCTTTCTGGAGGTTTTTATCATAAACGGATGTTGAATTTTGTCAAAAGCTTTCTCTGCATCTATTGAGATAATCATATGGTTTTATTTTTCAATTTGTTAATGTGGTGTATTATATTGATTGATTTGTGGATGTTGAAGAATCCTTGCTTCCCTGGGATAAAGCCCATTTGTTCATGATGTATGATATTTTTAATGTGTTGTTGGATTCTGTTCACTAGAATTTTGTTAAGGATTTTTGCATCTATGTTCATCAGTGATATTGGCCTGTAGTTTTCTTTTTTTGTGGCATCTTTGTCAGGTTTTGGTATTAGGGTGACGGTGGCCTCATAGAATGAGTTTGGAAGTTTACCTTCCTCTGCAATTTTCTGGAAGAGTTTGAGTAGGATAGGTGTTAGCTCTTCTCTAAATTTTTTGGTAGAATTCAGCTGCAAAGCCATCTGGTCCTGGGCTTTTGTTTGCTGGAAGATTTCTGATTACAGTTTCATTTCTGTGCTTGTGATGGGTCTTTAAGATTTTTTATTTCTTCCTGGTTCAGTTTTGGAAAGTTGTACTTTTCTAAGAATTTGTTCATTTCTTCCAAGTTGTCCATTTTATTGGCATATAGTTGCTGCTAGTGGTCTCTTATGATCCTTTGCATTTCCGTGTTATCTGTTGTGATCTCTCCATTTTCATTTCTAATTTTATTGATTTGATTTTTCTCCTTTTGTTTCTTGATGAGTCTGGCTAATGGTTTGTCAATTTTATTTATCATCTCAAAGAACCAGCTTTTAGCTTTGTTGATTTTTGCTATGGTCTCTTTTGTTTCTTTTGCATTTATTTCTGCCCTTATTTTTAAGATTTCTTTCCTTCTACTAACCATGGGGTTCTTCATTTCTTCCTTTTCTAGTTGCTTTAGGTGTAGAGTTAGCTTATTTATTTTACTTTTTTCTTGTTTTTTTTGAGGTATGCCTGTATTGCTATGGACTTTCCCCTTAGCACTGCTTTTACAGTGTCCCACAGGTCTTGGGTTGTTGGGTTTTCATTTTCATTCATTTCTATGCATATTTTGATTTCTTTTTTGATTTCTTCTGTGATTTGTTGGTTATTCAGCAGCATGTTGTTCAGCGTCCATATGTTGGAATGTTTAATAGTTTTTCTCCTGTAATTGAGATCTAATCTTACTGCATTGTGGTCAGAAAAGATGCTTGGAATGATTTCTATTTTTCTGAATTTACCAAGGCTAGATTTATGGCCCAGAATTTGATCTATCCTGGAGAAGGTTCCGTGTGCACTTGAGAAAAAGGTGAAATTCATTGTTTTGGGGTGAAATGTCCTATAGATATCAATTAGGTCTAACTGGTCTATTGCATCATTTAAAGTTTGTGTTTCCTTGTTAATGTTCTGTTTAGTTGATCTATCCATGTGTGTGAGTGGAGTATTAAAGTCTCCCACTATTATTGTATTACTGTTAATTTCCCCTTTCATACTTTTTAGCATTTGTCTTACATATTGCAGTGCTCCTATGTTGGGTGTATATATATTTATAATTGTTATATCTTCTTGGATTGATCCTTTGATCATTATGTAATGTCCTTCTTTGTCTCTTTTCACAGCCTTTGTTTTAAAGTCTATTTTATCTCATACGAGTATTGCTACTCCTGCTTTCTTTTGGTCTCTATTTGCATGGAATATCTTTTTCCAGCCCTTCACTTTCAGTCTGTATGTGTCCCTTGTTTTGAGGTGGGTCTCTTATAGACAACATATATAAGGGTCTTGTTTTTGTATCCATTCAGCCAGTCTTTGTCTTTTGGTTGGGGCATTCAACCCATTTACATTTTAGGTAATTATCGATAAGTATGATTCCATTGCAATTTACTTTATTGTTTTGGGTTCGAGTTTATACACCCTTTCTGTGTTTCCTGTCAAGAGAAGATCCTTTAGCATTTGTTGGAGAGCTGGTTTGGTGGTGCTGAATTCTCTCAGCTTTTGCTTGTCTGAAAAGCTTTTGATTTCTCCTTCATGTTTGAATGAGATCCTTGCTGGGTACAGTAATATGGGCTGTAGGTTATTTTCTTTCATCACTTTAAGTATGTCCTGCCATTCTCTCCTGGCCTGAAGAGTTTCTATTGAAAGATCAGCTGTTATCCTTATGGGAATCCCCTTGTGTGTTATTTGTTGTTTTTCCCTTGCTGCTTTTAATATTTGTTCTTTGTTAATTTGATTAATATGTGTCTTGGGGTGTTTCACCTTGGGTTTATCCTGTTTGGGACTCTCTGGGTTTCTTGGAATTGCGTGATTATTTCCTTCCCCATTTTAGGGAAGTTTTCAACTGTTATCTCCTCAAGTATTTTCTTATGGTCTTTCTTTTTGTCTTCTTCTTCTGGGACTCGTATGATTCGAATGTTGGGGTGTTTAACATTGTCCCGGAGATCTCTGAGATTGTCCTCATTTCTTTTAATTCGTTTTTCTTTTTTCCTCTCTGTTTCATTTATTTCTACCATTCTATCTTCTACCTCACTTATCCTATCTTGTGCCTCTGTTATTCTACTGTTGATTCCCTCCAGAGTGTTTTTGATCTCATTTATTGCTTTATCCATTATATATTGACTCTTTTTTATTTCTCCTAGGTCCTTGTTAAACCTTTCTTGCATCTTCTCAATCCTATGTACAAATTTTTTCAAGTGCACATGGGACCCAGATATGATCTAAAATGGGTCATAAAATAAGTTTTTAAAAATCTCAAGGATTAATATTAAACAGAATATTCTAACTATAATACATTTACACTAGAAATCAATAATGATAACTTTAAAATCTTTTAAATCCTGCCTGGAAACTAAGAAAAAAATCACAAGGGAAAGTAGGAATATATTTAAATGAATGATAATAAAAATATATCATATCAAAAAGTACTGTAAGTAGCTAAAGCACTGGTAAGGCAAAAACTACCAGCTTTTTCTCTTTTTCTTTTTTGCCCATGCCTTGTGACATGCAGGATGTTAGTTCCCAAATCAGAGACTGAATCTGTGCCCCCTACAGTGTGGAAGCATGGAGTCTTACCCACTGGACAACTTTAAATGTACATATTAGAAAATAGGACAGAATGGAATTCAATGATATGAACATCCATCTTAAGAAGTTAGAAAAAAAACAGCAAATCAAACTCAAAGAAAGCAGAGGGAAGAAAATAACAAAATGCAAAAGATCAATGAAACAGAAAACAAAATTACAATAAAGAAAATCAACAAAGCCCAAAATTGTTTCTTCAAAAAGGCTAAAAAAATTGATAAGTGCCAAGCAAGATCCTATGGGCATTGAAAAGATAACAGTAGAATATTATAAACAACTTAATGCCACTGCAATTTGACAATTTAAGTGATTTAGAAAAACACACCTTACCAAAACTGACATAAGAAGAAATAAAACATCCGTATACTTCTATATCTATTAAGAAATTGAATCTGTAATTAACATTCCCACAAAGAAATCTCTAGGCCCAGATATTGAATCCTTCTGAGCATTTAAACAAGACAATAATACTGACTTTCCACAGCCTCTACTAGGAAATATTTAAAAAATAAAATATTTACCAATTCATTTTTTAAGGTCAACATAACCTTAATACAAATACTCAGGTACTAAAACCTGATAAAGAAATTAGAAGAAGAAAAAATACAGTTCAAACTCTCTCAGACCTAGATGCAAAACTCCCAAACAAAATATTATCAAATCAAATGCAGTTATACATAAAAAGGATGCTATATCATTATTGAATTTGGTTTATTCCAGGAGTAAAAAGTTGATTTCACATTTGAAAAGAAATCACAATAATTCTCCACACTAAGGGAACAAAGGTCAAAAGAGAACAGAGAATCATCTCAGCAAATAAAAGTATTTGAAAAAGTCAAATAACCATTTAATCTTAGCAAACTAGGGTACTTTTGACAAAGGGTAACTACAAAAAAACTAGCTCCAACATCACATGTAATGGTGAAATACTGAGGATTTTCTCTATGAGGTTGGGAATGAGTTAAGGATACTCATTACACCACTTCTACCCCATCATATCATAAGTCTTGTAAACCAGCTCTTTAGCCCATGCCTCTGGCAACATTCTCCTTGCCAGCGGTAAGCCACTCCTACAGGTAGGGTGTAGCCTGCATCTTCCTATTTCTCCATCAGTAGTGGACTGCATATGTCTGTGGTGCCCACGCCTTCTCCAAAGAGCTCTGAATCTCAGCCTATGCAATAAGGATAGGGTACCCTTCTAAGTTTCAGAGTATCTTTACTTATTCACTATATCTCTACCCCAGCGGTATTAACAACTTTCTGTAGTTGCTCCTGCTCTAATCCTTATAGTCATCTTCTGCACTTTTGAATAATGATCCACCTTTTTTACTAGCTAATGAATTTTTACATTAAAATTTCCCTAAATTACTAGTCCAGCTTCTGTCTCTTCATTGGACCCTGACTGATACAAGACCTAAATAAATACAGGAAAAAATAATGTTCAAGGAGTGGAAGAGTCAACATTTTAAAGAAGCCATTCTCCTTGAGTTGAGCTATATATTTTAACAAATCCTTAATCAACATCCCAGTGGGTTTCTTTTTGTTGGAACTGATACGGTAATTCTATAATTTATACAGAAATAAAAAGAGCCAAGAATATCCAAGATAATCTTTTTTTAATCCAAGATAATCTTGATGATGAACTAAGTTGGAAGATTTATATTTCCAGATATTAAAAAATGTGATGAAGTTACAGTAATTAAGACAGTGAGGTAATGGTGCAAGGTTAGATGAATAGATCAGTAGATGAGAATACAGTCCGGAAACAGAGCTATTAATACATAGTTACTTAATTTATGACCAAGTGACCACTGTAGTGTGGCAGAGAAAGATAAGATTTTTCAAAACTGGGCTCAGTCAATGGAAATCCACATGGAAAAAAGAAAGTATCTTGCTTCACACTATATATAAAATCAATTCAAGGGGGATGGTAGACCTTAAACATAAGGATATAAAAATAAATAAATAAATAAAGCTTCTGAAAGACAAACATAGAATAAGCAAAGATATGTTTCAATAGGACCTAGAAAACACTCACTAATTGAAACAATTACAGATTTCATTAAAATTGAGAACTTCTATTGTTAAATTCATCCATAAGATACTAAGGAACTGCCAAACTGTTTTCTACAATATTTGCACCATTTTATATCCCAGCCAGCAATGTAAAAGGGTTCCAGTTTCTCAACATCCTCTCCAACACTTGTTACTTTTCTTTCTTATTTTTAAAATATGACCATACTAATGGACATGAAGTGGTATATCATTGGGTTTTGATTTGCATTTTTCTAATGATTCATAAAAACAAATAAAATACTAATATATACTACAACTTAGATAAACCTTGAAAGCAGTGAGCTAAGTGAAAGAAGCCAGGCACAAAAGGCCATTTATTGTATGACTCTCTTTACATGAAATGTCCAAAATAGGCAATTCTATAGAGAAAGCAAGGGAATTCCAGAAAAACACCTACTTCTGCTTCATTGATGGTGTGGATCACAACGAACTGTGAAGAATTCTAAAAGAGAAAGGAGTAAGAGACCACCTTACTTGTCTCCTAAGAGACCTGTATGTGGTTCAAGAAGCAACAGTTAGAACCGGACATGGAACAACAGACTCATTAAAAATTGGGAAAGAACTACAACAAGGCTGTGTCCTCTCACCTTGCTTATTTAACTTCTATGCAGAGTACATCATGCAAAATACCAGGCTAGATGAATTACAAACTGAAATCAACATTTCTGGGAGAAATACCAACAACCTCAGATATGAACTGTGCTATTGGAGAAGACTCTTGAGAGTCCCTTGGATGGCAAGGAGATCAAACCAGTCAATCCTAAAGGAAACCAGTCCTGAATATTCATTAGGACTAATGCTGAAGCTGAAATTCCAATACTTTGGCCACCTGATGCGAAGAACTGACTTGTGGGAAAAGACCCTGATGCTGGGAAAGATTGAAAGCAGTAGGAGAAGGGGATGACAGAGGATGAGATGGTAAGATGACATCACCAACTTGATGGACATGAGTTTGAGCAAGCTCCAGCAATTGGTGATGGACAGGGAACCCTGGTGTGCTGCAGTCCTTGGGGTAGCAAAGAGTCGGACATGACTGAGCGACTGAACTGAACTGAACAGAACCACTCAAATGGTAAAAAGTCAAGAGGAACTAAAGAGCTTCTTGATGAGGATGAAAGAGGAGAGTGAAAAAGCTGGCTTAAAACTCAACATTCAAAAAACTAAGATCATGGCATCTGGTCCCAGCACTTCGTGGCAAATAAAAGACAAAAAGTGGAAACAGGGACAGAGTTTATTTTCTTGGGCTCCAAAATCACTGTAGACAGTGACAGCAGCCATGAAATTAAAACACGCTTGCTCCTTGGAAGGAAAGCTATGATAAACCTAGATAGTATATTAAAAAGCAGAGACATCATTTTGCCAACAAATATCTATTTAGTCAAAGCTGTGGCTTTTTCAGTAGTCATATACGGATGTGAGAGTTGGACCATACAGAAGGCAGTGCAGTACTCAGTCGAGTCCGACTCTGCAACCCCAAGGATTGCAGCCCACCAGGCTCCTCTATTCATGGGGATTCTCCAGGCAAGAGTACTGAAGTGGGTTGCCATGCCCTCCTCCAGGAGATCTTCCCAACCCAGGGATCGAACCCAGGTCTACTGCATTGCAGGTGAATTCCTTACCTACTGAACCACCAGGGAATCCCAAAGAAGGCAGAGTGCTGAAGAACTGATACTTTTGAATTGTGGAGCTGGAGAAGACTCTTGAGAGTCCCTTGGACTTTAAATAGATCAAACCAGTCAATCCTAAAGGAAATCACCCCTAAATATTCACTGGAAGGACTGTTGCTGAAGCTGAAGCTCCAGTACTTTGCCCACCTGATGCAAAGAGCCAACTCACTGGAAAAGACCCTGATGCTGGGAAAGACTGAAGGCAAAATGAGAAGGGGGAGGCAGAAGATGAGATGGTTAGATAGCATCACCAACTCAATGGACATGAATTTGAGTAAACTCTGGGAGATAGTGGAGGACAAAGGAGCCTGGCACGCTGCAGCCCATGGGGTCCCAAAGAGTTGGACATCACCACCAACAACAAATATGAGCTCACTGTTCAGTCAATTTTGTCTGCTTGCTCTCACCTGATATTCATTGTCTGCAGAATCCTTAAAGATATTTTGGTTATTTTACTCCTTAATAAATTACATGTGTTTATTCTTTTATAATAAATCAGTTTGCAAATGACCAAAGGGATTTAAAAAATATATAGGTCTTGCCTTTAAGAGAATTTTGTAAGTGTCCATTGATGTTTTAAATAATTGAAAATAGTTTTAAAATAATATTAACCAAAAATATGTATTACAAAACCATTTCAGTTCAGTTCAGTTCAGTCACTCAGTTGTGTCTGATACTTTGCAACCCCATGAACCACAGCACACCAGGCCTCCCTGTCCATCACCAACTCCCAGAACCTACCCAAGCTCATGTTCATTGAGTCGGTGATGCCATCCAACCATCTCATCCTCTGTCTTCCCCTTCTTCTCCTGCCCTCAATCTTTCCCAGCATCAGGGTCTTTTCAAGTGAGTCAGCTCTTCGCATCAGGTGGTCCAAGTATTGGAGTGTCAGCTTCAACATCAGTTCTTCGAATGAACACCCAGGACTGATCTCCTTTAGGATGGACTTGTTGAATCTATTTGCAGTTCAAGGGACTCTCAAGAGTCTTCTCTAAAACCACAGTTCAAAAGCATTAATTTCTCTGTGCTCAGCTTTCTTTATAGTCCAACTCTCGTGTCTATACATGACTACTGGAAAAACCACAGCCTTGACTAGACGGATCTTTGTTGGCAAAGTAATGTTTCTGCTTTCTAATATGCTGTCTAGGTTGGTCATAACTTTCCTTCCAAGGAGTAAGTGTCTTTTAATTTCATGGCTGCAGTCACCATCTGCAGTGATTTTAGAGCCCAAAAAAATAAAGTCAGCCACTGTTTCCACTGTTTCCCCATCTATTTGCCATGAAGTGATGGGACCAGATGCCATGATCTTAGTTTTCTGAATGTTGAGCTTTAAGCCAACTCTTTCACTCTCCTCTTTCACTTTCATCAAGAGGCTCTGTAGTTCTTCTTCACTTTCTGCCAAAAAAAAAAAAAACCATTTAGTGGTGGTTAATCTGAAAAAAAAAAAAAAGATTTAAAATCATATAATGGGACTCCCCTGGTGGTACAGTGGATAGGAATCTACCTGCCAAATGCAGAGGACAGGGGTTCAATCCTGGCCTAAGAAGATTCCACATACCTCGGGCAACTAAAGTCCCTAAGCCACAACTACTGAGCTCCAGAACCCGAGAGCCTCAACTACTGAGCCTTTGTGCTGCAACTGCTGAAGCCCTGTGTGCCTAGACTCTGTTCCACAAGAAGAGAAGCCACCACAGTGAGAAGCCCATGCACCGCAAGGAAGAGTAGCCCCTGCTCACCACAACTAGAGAAAGCCCACACACAGCAATGAAGACAGAGGACAACCAAAAATAAATTATTTTTTAAAAAATCATAAAGTGGCACTTAATTGACCTGCAATAACTGGCTTGTCGGATCCAAATTAAATCATTATCTGAGGCTCTTATCTGGAGCTCTTTTTTTTTTTTTTTTAAAGTAGAGTTCCTAAAGATTATCAGGAAAAAAATATTAGTAAAGTCCAAGAAACAGCAATGAGAGTTGGATACTGAGCCCATTGTTGAAGAAGCCTAAAAGCTTTTTCATGACTCACATGCCCAGTGTGGTTTAATGAAAACTTACTGAGCACTTTTTATGTACTAGGCATTGTGGTGAATGCTGGAAGCACAGCATGAAGTAAGGAGACAGGTGTCTCCCTTCCTGGACCACACAGTCTAGCCACTGGCACTACCCAACAGAAGAGAATATTACCCACATCTGTAATTTTAAATTTTCCACTGGCCACCTTAAAGAATCAAGAAGAAATAGTTGAACTTCATTTCAATGTATATGTATGGCTGAATCCCTTCACTGTTCACTTGAAACTATCACAGCATTGTTTGTTAATCAGCTATGCCCCAATACAAAACAAAAGGTTCAAAAAATTTTAAAAAGAATACTGGGGTGGGTAACCTATCCCTTCTCCAGCGGATCTTCCCAACCCAGGAATCAAACCAATGTCTCCCAAATTGCAGGTGGATTCTTTACCAACTGAGCTATCAGAGAAGCCCAAAAAATGTCTTTAAAAAATAATAATTTATTTCATTTACCCCACTATATCCCAAATGTAATTCCATCAAGTTACAATATAAAGAATTATAAATGAGGTATTTCACAGTCTTTTCTTCATGCTAAATCTTTGAAAACCAGTGTGTAATTTACAAATAAGGCACATTTCAGGTCACACTGGTCACATTTCATGGGTTCAACAGCACATGAAATGTGACTAGTGGCTAACGCGTTAGTACAGTTCTAGGTGTATTACCAAATCATTTTTGTTTTTTTCCTTTTTCATCCTATTTTCTCTAGTTTTCTTAGTATGTCATTTGGACCTGGCTTTGAGTTAGAATTAATATGGAAAATAGGGCCTAGCATATGAAAAAGTCCATACTGTCATTAAAACTTTTTAAGAAAAATACTGTAGCAGTATTGTCACATAATATACTCATTTAATTGCCCTATATTTGGTATCTGGTTGGCTGCTTCATTTTTGGTACCAGGCACACAACAGGTGTTATGTAAAAAAAAATGCTTATTGAATGGGTACTGGCCTAGTAAGTGTTGTGAGTTCCCAAGTAGGAGGAATCTTTGGAGCTAGAAGGGACTGAGAAGACTTCTTGAAGCGTTTATTCATTCATTCAACAAATATTTTTTTGAGCAGTCACCACGATGGGTTTGAAATGGGTCCTGATATACCAACAGGACTGGAACAATATAAGTCATACTGACTAGTTGGTTCACCATGTTGACCCAACCATTGCTTCATAGAATTCAGTCCTTTTTTAAGAACCTTAACAATTTTCACCAAAACCCAAGGCACTATTTTGTATCTTCTTAAACTGCCTCACATCATTTGAATTAGGAAAATTCTCACATATGAACTCTAGCATATAACATAAATGTAAAACCACTCTCCCTTGTCAAACAGACAACAGTAAAACAAACAAAAAAAAACATAACCAGTGCTACTTAATTTGCTAAAGGTACCGTTGCATGCTAGAGACTCTCAGGCAATGGCCTTGTTTTTCTTGTTCAAAGGTAGATTAGCCAACACTAGAGAGGTGTTAGAAACGTATTAGTACCAAGTGAATACTGTCTCCCTGCCATAATCAGTGGAGAAGGCAATGGCAACCCACTCCAGTACTCTTACCTGGAAAATCCCATGGACGGAGGGGTCTGGTGGGCTTCTGTCTAGGGGGTCGCACAGAGTTGGACACGGCTGAAGCGACTTAGCAGCAGCAGCCATAATCAATAGGAAGACATTTGAAAAAAGAATAGCAATGTGATTCAACTGTATGCAATGTTCAGTGCTGCCTAAAGTCATCTTGTGCGTAACCAGTGGTACCCGTACTAGACTCTGTTCAAAGAACACGAGTGGCTTCCAGAAGGAGGCCAGGCAGGGGGCCTGTTTTATGAGTCAGTGAAAATGCCACACTTGCTTGTAAACCAGACTCTCGATGACATCCTGTTTCCAAAGATGGAACATCCTGTTTCCAAAGTGAGCACACTCTCCTCTCTTCCTCTGCAGTTGGAGGATATGCCAATATTCACAGTGCAGAATATCCATAAACCATATTCCTAATGTGAAGTCTTGCTAGAGCTTGTTGTTTAAGGGAAGCAATACCGTGTGATGGTTTAAAGTTCAGGCTTTAGAGTCAGATAGACGCAGGCTGGCATCAGGCTCTGCATCTCTATGATGGCAGTCAAGTGACTTAACTTCATTAAGCCTGTGCACCTCCTATGTAAAAGGGGAATAATAGCCCTTGCTTATAGAATTATTGTGGGAGGGTTAAATAAGTTGGTATGCCTAAAGTACTTGGCACAGTCCTGACAGTTAAAAAATATTCCATGTTTCTTACTGTTGCTGCAATTGCTGCTGTTATTGAGATGGAAATTCTTTTGTATCAACCAGAGAAGCAAAACCACTAGCACACAGATAGATGGATTTGTTCAGTCACTAAGTTGAGTCCAACTCTTTTGTGACCCCATGGACTGTAGCCCACCAAGCTCTTCTGTCCATAGAGTTTCCCAGACAAGAATACTGGAATGGATTGCCATTTCCTTCTCCGTGGGATCTTCCTGGCCCAGGGATCAAACCCGTGTCTCCTACATTTGCAGGCGGATTTTTTACCACTGAGCCACCAGGGAAGCCCCAGATATGTGGATAGATACATACAAATATCCATACACACATATATACATACATTTTCATATATTTAAAACACATGTTATTTTACATATAACATTTTAAATATATATTCTATATCTCTATGAAGCTATATATAAATATATGCAAAACAAAAGGAATTTGTTACAGTAAATTGGCTTTATGCAACTGTGGGAGCTCATTAAGCAGTCTCTGAAGGGCTGTTGTCTTCACATCTGATGCTGCAGCTTGACTGACATCCTTGGGACAGGCAGTTGAAAAGGAAAGGGGGGCACAAGGTGGGGAGAATGTGCTGGAACACCACAAAACCCATGACCATTCCCACTGTCCCTGTTATTAGTGCTCTGACTGTTCTGAGGAAGCTGGGCCCTTAGTCACAGAGCTGCACATAGACACACACCCAGCCTGAGAGTCAGAGGTACTGAAAGGGGAGCCATCCACTGCTCACCATGTCCCCAAGATGATCAAGCAGATTAGCAAGAACACGCGTAAGCTACAAATTGGCTGCTGTTCCCCTGTGCCCTCCAGATCTCCCAAGAACTGCCCTGGTGGCTCACCCTAATTGGAAACACACAAGAAAATGATTGCGGGGATTGCAGTTCATACGAGCCACGTTGATGGGATGCATTACAAGGCCACTCCGCCGTCCAAAAACAAAAGAATTCCCATGAATGAATTTTCATGCTAGAAGGGGTTTTCACAGGGGAGTGCCAAGGAATGTTATTTACACCGCTATGGAACACTCTTTATGGGCATAACTGACAAGAATCTTTCTCTCCCTCTCCTTCTCTCTCTGTCATGTATCATTCATGAATCTCTATGCACTGACATGGAAAGATCTCTGAGACCCCTTGTTAAGTGAAAACAGCTTGTCATAAAGCAATATGCATAAGAAAATCCCCCGGAGGTTAAACATACACGTGCACACATACACACACCAAAAAACAAAGCCGTGTATGTGTGCTTAGTGTCTGTAAGTTCACAGAAAATGAAAGGTCCAGAATGATACATATGTGACTTACAGTGTTCATTTCTGGACAGGAGAGGAAAATTGAGTTGGTGGTGAAGGGGAAATTTCCCTTTCCCAAACGATTGATCCACAAACATTTTATTTGTACTAAACAGGTTGGGTTATTTTTTAAATTAGTTTACAACATTTAGAAATTACAAGACTTCACATAAAAATCTCCAGTTCTGGGTTTTTTCTAAAATTACAAGTCTTGGGATTTCCCTGGTGGTCTAGTGGTTAAGAATCTGCCTGCCAATGCAGGGGCACAGGGTTTGATCCTTGGTCTGGGAAGACTCTACATGCCTTGGAGCTACTAAGCCTACGTGTCACAACTACTGAAGCCCGAGCACCTAGAGCCCATGCTCCACAACAAGAGAAGTCACAGCAGTGAGAAGCCCAGGCACCACAACAAAGAGCAACCCCCACCCCCCACCACCACTCCGCCTGCGCAACCAGAGAAGGCCCGTGCTCAGCAATGAAGACCCAGCACGGCCAATACATGAATAAGTGAAAGATCTCATCTCTGTTGGCTCACTGTCCGCTGTCCAAATACATGCAACGTTTTTTCAAAATAAAATTACAAGTTCTGGTAACGCTAGGCCCCTCCCATAATGGCAACACTGGGCTGGAGCTGAGCTGATACCCTGGACAGAGCCCAGGTGCTCCAGGTCCCCACGGTGGCCAAAATTTGCTGCCTAACCCATTGCCCTCCCATCTCTTGTTACCAGAACCCTGATTTTGTTCATCTGTTGAACAGTCATGGGCCCCAGGAGAGCTTCTCCAGTCCTGGATGCAGGTGTAAATCTTGACTGGCCTACATCAATTGCAGAGTGCACATGTCTCTGGCTGGGACTTAGCTCAGGCTTAGACATGTGATATAATCCTGGCCAACAGGCTTGGGTGTGGAGCTTCTGGGAAATATTTCCCTTACTGATTACAAAAAATAAATCAATGGAAGAAGGAGACTTCACTGGCAGTCCAGTGGTTAAGACTCCATGCTTCCAATTCAGGGTGCACAGGTTCAATTCCTAGTCAGGGAACTAAGAGCCTACATGCCACATAGTGTAGCAAAAAAAAAAAAAAAATTAAATTAAAAAAAAAGAAGAAGAAGACACAACCGCATATTCATTCACTGGAAAGGCAATGTGAGGAAAAGCTGACTTTTTTTCTTGCTGCTGAATTAGCCATTCTGGAGTTACTTCCCTCCAGAGTTCTCATGATGCAACATAATTTTTTCCTGACATTTGAACCTCTTTTGGTATGGCTTTCTTTTACTCATAAGCCAAAACACCCTAACTGATATAAACTTAGTCTCAACCTCACCTGAATCACTGGGTACACAACTCATGTCCCTCTAGACATGCCACCAACATCCTCATCTTTGTGTTCTTATTCTACTTTAAATATCCTTCCCTCCAGGCCCCCATCTCAGATTCCTGGCTGGCAGGTTCTTGGTCACCCCTAAAAGCCCAAGTTAATTACTACTCTTTCTCCTATAGCTTCTTCAATCCTTGACTTCAGATGAACTTAATTTCTCCTCTTCCATGTTCCCAAAAACCGCTCCCCAAATCTCCATTTTTAGCTCTATCTTCCTGGAACTTCATTTGTGAGTCTATCTTCCCAGCTGTATGCTCCACACACACAAACTGTATCCTAGTTCCTAGATTCCCAGGGATCTCTGATTTTCCAGCAGAGGTTTGCAGAAGTCAATCAGTGTCTTGGTCATTGTCCATGACCTCCAGCCTCCCCACCTGTTAAAGAATCCTGAGTAGAATTCAGTCTAGAGACAGAAAGAGGGATTTAAGGACCTTTTGAACCTCCTTCTAGCTCTGTGAAAATTTTAAGACTCCCAGATCATAGGAAGCAAAATAATAAAAACTGTCTGAAGATTGTTTGCTAATGATCCAGAGAGCTACATTCACTTATTTATTCATTTATCTCTATAGCAACTTACTGTGTATTTACTACTCTGTGCCAGGCATTGTGCTAAGCATTAGGATTATCATGGAAAACAAGACAATTGGCCAAACCTTCATGAAACTCAACCACTGATGGGGAAGAGAGATCCCCCAAAAACATGTGATAAATACTATGAAAAGCTAGGAGCATATACTCAGAAGTGGAATTGCTAGATCATAAGGTAGTTCTATTCTTAATTTTTTGAGGAACCTCTATACTGTTTTTCTTAGTGGCTGTACTAATTCACATTCCCACCAACAGCACACAAGGAAATGTTCCTTTTCACCCACATCCTCCCCAACGCTTGTTCTCCTTGTCTTTATGATAACAGTCATCTTAACAGGTATGAGGCGTTATCTCATTGTGGTTTGGATTTGCATTTCCCTGATGATTAGTGACACTGAGCAGCATTTCATATACCTGTTGGCCATTTGTATGTCTTCTTTTAATAAATATCTATTCAGGTCCCTTGGCCATTTTTTAAATTGGACTATTTGGGGTTTTGCTACTGAGTTGTATGAGTTCCTTATATATTGTGAAATACATGGTTGGCAAATAGTTTCTCCCATTCTGTAGGTTGCCTTTCACTCTTTCACTCTGCTGACTATTTTCTTTGCTGTACAGGAGTTTCTTAGTTGAATGCAATCTCACTTGTCTATTTTGGTTTTTGTTGCCTGAGCTTCTGGTATCACATCGAAAATATCATTGCTTAGACCTGAGCTTGATTGTAGTGATTATTTCACAATGTACCATATATCAGAATATCAAGTTGTAGGGAATTTCCTGGCAGTCCAGTGGTTAAGACTCTGCGCTTTCACTGCCAAGGACATGGGTTCAATCCCTGGTGGGGAAACTAAAATCCCACAAGCTGTGAGGCACAGTCCAAAAAAAAAAAAAAAAATCTAATCAAATTGTACACCTATATATACAATTTCTATTTGTCAACTATATGTCAATAAAGCTGGAGGGAAAAGAAGCTACGGGGACCATGAGCACAAATAGAGTTGCCTAGCCCAAGCATAAGAAGTCAAGAGATTGCTCACAAAGGGATACTATACGAGATAATACTCAAAGGTTGTAGAAAGCAGCTTAGGAAGTATTCCAGGTAGAAGGAAGAGAGTGTGCAAAAGCACAGAGGTGAAAGAGCATAAGAAGCTTTAAAAAGTTCGGTTTAACTAGAACACAGAGCTCAAAGGTGGCTGGGAAGGTAGCAGAAAGTCACATTACAAAGCATATGGTGAAGCCATAGCAAAGCATTTGGTATTCATCCTGAAGGCAATGGGGAGCCATTTAAAGTTCCAGGCAGGAGAGTGCTACCGATTTTCCTATTAGCTCTCTCTAATTTGGTGTAGGGATAAGCTTCGGTTAGCCTGGAGGCAGGAATACTAGCTAGATGGAAGAGGATGGTGGTGAAGTATTTGAAGGTGGAAAGAACAGAAGCCCACAGCACATCCACCAGAATTTAGAACACTGCAAAAACACTTATAAGTCACTTTCCATACCTGGGCAGACATAAGCACACACACGAGATTCTATACTCTAACTAACGATAGTCTTACTCAAAGAAAGTTTCAAGAACCTTGCCACATGTTCCAAGGGGCAGTTAGAATTATTGTACTTGATCAAATACATTTAGAAATACTGGGTTAGCCAAAATGAAGCAGATCTCTTTACTGCAGGCCATCTGAAAACCTTTGATATGCGACTGTGAATTTGCTAAAAAGAAGATACAATACATGACATTTTTCACACGTAGTTGAATATGAACTGCTTCTTCTTCAATCTTTCCCACCTCAGGGGATGGTGCCTTAATCCATTCAGACCAAAATTCCTCTTTTCCTCATCCAACACCACAAGTCCTGTAGGCTCAACTTTCAAAACAGATGCCAAATGCAACCACTTCTAGCCACCTTCATTGCAACCCTCTGGTTCAAACCACCATCATATCTCCCCTGGATCCTTTCAACACTTTGTAAGTCAGCTCTAGGCTCCCACTCCTGCTCCCTACAGTCTATTCTACCCACAGCAACCAGAGTGATCCTTCTGAAATGTAAGTTGGATCATGTCATTTTCCTGCTTAAAACCACCCAACAGCTTCTTATCTCATTCAAATGAACATTCCAATGCTTTATTGTGGCTCCTGAACACTGTGAGATCTGGCCCTGCCACTTCGCTGACCCTCTCTCTCTGTTTAAGCCACTGGGAACCACATTCCCCACTCCTGCTCCATGAATCCACCAAGCGCATTCCCATCTCAGGGTTCACTTGCTGGTGCCTCTGCATGGCAGACTCTTTCTCCAGATCTACACAGGACTTGTTTCTTCTCATCATTCAGGTCACCACAGACAGAGGGAATTTGCCTCATTTTTTACTGGGTCCTCATCATTTAGAATAGTGCCAGGCACATGACAGGAGCTCAGAAAGTACTGAATTGAATGAGTAAATTTATATTTGAATAGCATGGCACCCAGCGACTCACGATTTCAGGAGCATATTTGGCTAGTTAATGTGATAAAATTTCTTTCCTCTTGACATTTCCCAGGTAAGAAGAAAAAAGAACCCAAATAAATAAAAACAAGTCACCATTCTTCCCTTTGATGTGCTGAAACTATTTCTTCACAACAGCTTCAGTTCATTTTACAGGGAGAAAAGAGAACAGCCTGACTTCTGCAGGTTAATTCAAAGCTCCAATATTGGATGACAAATGATGGATGCTACATAACAGCCCTTGTCTGGCTTGTGTCTTTGGCACAAAGCTCAATAAATATTGGCGGGAAGGGACAGGAAGGGAGGGAGAGCTGATCTTTCAGTAAAAAGGTCTTGGTTATTGGCTGTAAAGTCCACTCCTTGGTCCCAGCTGCTTCATCCCAACCCTCAGTAGATCAGATTGGTCAGTCCTAAAGGAAATCAAGAGTACTGGAGTGGGTTGCCATTTCCTTCTCCAGAGGATCTTCCCAACCCAGGGATCGAACCTGGGTCTCCTGCACTGTAGACAGACACTTTACCATCTGAGCCACCAGATAAGTCCAAAAGGAAATCAACTCTGAATATTCATTGGAAGGACAGATGCTGAAGCTGAAGCTCCAATACCTTGGCCACCTGATTCGAAGAGCCGACTCACTGGAAAAGACCCTGATGCTGGGAAAGATTAAAGGCAGGAGGAGAAGGGGATGACAGAGCATGACATGGTTGGATGGCATCACCAACTCAATGGACATGAGTTTGAGCAAACTCCAGATGGTGAAGGAGAGGGAGCCTGGTGAGCTGCAGTCCATGGGGTCACAAAAAGTCAGACATGACTTATCGACTGGACAGCAATAACAACCCTCAGTATTTTCCAGGTGCCTGTGAAGATTCCAGCACCATGCTAAGCCCAAAAGAACACAGGAAAATACAAAGAGAAGATCCTCAAGGAACATACAAGTTGGATCAGGCATCAGGCAGAGGTTAGAAGCAAAATTCAAATCCCAACACAGTCTGATCCTAATCTAAGCAGTCATCTCTCTCCTGTGAATGATATCTTGTTAGTTTGGAAGGCTTTGGGCTAATTAGAATCTTTTTGAGCTTTGTTTGTTTATCTGTAAGAGGAAAATATTAACCTTTGGCTCAAAAACTCATTGCAAAAATTTAATACGCACAAATATCACTGTGCTTAGCATAATTTGGCACATAATAAGTTTCAAAATGATCAGCTATTAACATTAATAACAGTATGGATGTCCAAAGCCTCAGTTTTACCTTTAACATGGGGGTAGTGGGTTGTTCATGGGTTTTTTATGGATATTAAGTAAGTAGTTCTCAATCTTTGCTACATCTTAGAATCATCTTTGGTTTTGTTCAGTCACTAAGTTGTGTCTGATTCTGCAACCCCATGGATCTACAGCATGCCTGGCTCTCTTGTCCTCCACTATCTCCAGGAGTTTGCTCAAATTCATGTCCGTTGAGTCAGTGATGCCATTTAACCATCTCATCCTCTGCCGCCCTCTTCTCCTTTTGCCTTCAATCTTTCCCAGCATCAGGGTCTTTTCCAATGAGACAGATGTTCAGCTTCAGCAAAGCTCCTGACCCACTAGACTGCCACCCCTACCCCCATTACCCCTAATTGTATCATAATGTCTGAGGGTGGGGATCAGGCATCAGTATTGTTTAGTTCCCTATGCAACTACAGTGTGCAGCCAAATATGAGAACCAGTGGACTAAATTAGCAAAATCACATTTGTAAGCACATGGTAGATGTTAAATGTCTCTTTCTTCTACTCCAATGACTCTGGGAGAATGAGTTCCTCACGAGATCTGAAATCTTTGCCACTTCTATGATAATATAAACAGAAATGACAAAGCTTTTAGAAATCAAATAAGATATAACTGCATAAACCAAGATAGGTTATGTAAATTATATTCAAATCAACAGCTAGTTATGCAAATGCTCTTGTGGCCCTTCTAACTATGTTATAAGCCCAGATGAAGCCCCAGGAAGACTGTGGTGGAAATACACGCCTTAAATGACAGATACAAAGAAAGAAAGCTACTGTCTCAATAGCAGATGCTCCCAAAACAAGGCAGCTTGCCTGAGTACGAAGAAAACAGCCTTGGGAAAGAGAAGAAAGGGTAGGTTTTGGCTCTAATCAAGTAGATGATCTTTAGTAGTTGTGTTAGTCGTGTCCGACACTTTGCGACCCCATGGACTGTAGCCCACCAGGCTCCTCTGTCCACAGGATTCTCCAGGCAAGAATACTGGAGTGGATTGCCATTCCTTTCTCCAGGGGATCTTCCTGACCCAGGGCTTGAAACCATGTCTCCTGCATTGCAGGCAGATTCTTTACCATCAGAACTATAGGCAAGTCCAGATGATCTTTATTGGGGTTTAATGATCTTAAAACTAGACACTATCTCTTCCTGTTTCAAGAAACACATTTGCAAGGTCAGCTGCAGGGGGAAAGTAATTGAGCAATACCAATAATACAGGTATTTTTACCTTGCTTTTCTTATGTGGCTTTAGAGGTACTTTATAAATATTAGTTAATTAAGCCACCAACAGATTTACAAAGAATATACTATCATCCTCGTTCTTCAGATGGATGAAACCACCCTTAATGAAAGACAGGGCTAATTCCTTATCCCAGGACTAGTCTTGGCAATTCTCACAGTTGAATGGATGCAGTTGGTGAGGGGGCTCACTTCCTCTGCATTCATTTATTCAGTCATTCATCCTGCAGGCATTCCTTGAGGGCCTACTAAGGGAAATGGTGGGGTGGAGATAAAACCACCTACTGGGCTTAGTGGGGAAATACTAGACTCTGAAGACAAGGATCCTGTCTTAAGATCTAGAGCAGTGCCAAGCACATAGTAAGTGTTCACTGCACATGGGTTTAAAAATGAAATGAACAAAAATGAGTGAGATACAAGTCCTGCTAAACACACAGTCTGAGGAAGGATGGAAGGGGGGGATCCATGTTTCATGCCTTACTCCCCCTCCCTTAATAATAACAACTGCTAGTTATTCTATGCCAGGGACCAGGATAAGTGTTTTAGACACAATAGCTCAATGAACCCTAAGAAAAACCCTAAAAGGCCAGAACTGTTAGTCCCATTGGAGAAAAGAAGGAATTGAGACCTAAAGAGGTATTGATGGAAGACAGTAGGGAATCATAATTTCAAACCATGGGCTCTAGAATCCCAGCTCTGCTCCAAATACTAAGCCCTGATACCAGTGACTGTGAACTTACTTGGAAATAGAGTCTTTGCTTGGAAATAGAGTCTTTTAATTTAAAAAAATTAAATTAAGGATCTCCAGATGACATCATCCCGGAGTTAGGCTGTGACTGAAATCCCCGTAAGAGATCGGAGAGGGAGACTGGAGATACAGAGAAGAAGTCATGTGAAGACAGGGACGGAGCCTGGAGTGATAAGCCCCCCACCCCACCCCCACACCAAAGGAAAGGCAAGGAATACTAGCAGTCATAAGAAGCTAGAGAGAGGCTCAGAGCCTTCAGGAAGAACAAACCCTAAGGACACCTTGATTTCATCCTGTGTGTGTGCTCAGTCACTCAGTTGTATCTGACAGTTGTATCTGTCCATAGGGCAACCCTATGGACTGTAGCCCACCAGTCTCCTCTGTCCATCAGATTTCTCCAGCCAAGAATACTGGAGTGGATTGCCATTTCCTCCTCCAGGGGATCTTCCCAACCCGGAGATCGAACTCGCATCACCTGCACCTCCTGTGCTGGCAGGCAGATTCTTTACCACTGAGCCACGTGGGAAGCCCCTCGATTTCAGACTTCTGGCCTAAGCAACTGTGCAAGAATAAATTTCTGTTGTCCTCAGCCGCCAAGTTTTTAGTAATGTGTCATTACAGCAGCCCTGAGAAACTAACAAAAATCCCCACAAACTTCAACTCAAGCACTTTCTCCTTTCTTTTTCTTTTTAAAATTTTAATTATTACAAAATGCCTCTAGCCTATTAAAAGAAAAAAAGAAAAAACGACAGACACCAAGATAATGAGCACCATGGACTCATCACCCACCTTGGGAAATGAAGCTGTACATATACTAATGAAGCCCCAAAGGCACCTCCACCCAAGTCCACTCTCTCCCAACAGGAAATCAGTCCCCTGAATTTGGAGTTAATCATTCCCTTATGCACTTTTATACCTTTACAAATTGAATTATTTTGCCTGTTTCTAAACAGTCTCTAAAATGGTGTCCTAGAACACGTATACTTCAACTTGAATTTTAACTCAACCTTGTTTTTGAGATACATGTTGATTCATGTGGTTCAAATTCACTTATTTTCACTGCTCCACTGTATGCATATATCATAAATGCACTGATACATTCTCATGTGGATAGGTCTTTAGAGTTGCTATTTTTGCTTTTGTTCTGTTTTTTCCAAAAAAAATTTTTTTGTTGTTATTACAAACAATGCATCAGTGAGCCTTCCTGCTTCCTTGTGTGTAAGAATTTCTCCAGGGTTCTGTTTCTCAAAGTGTGGCTGGAGACCCACCAGTGAATAATGAAATCATTTCAGTGGCTTTGTGGTCAACACAGCTATTTTTTTTTCTTTTTTGGCAGAAAACAAAATATTAAAGTGCATCATATGGCAAGAATAAGTATTGCTTCATAAAACTTCTGCTTCAATTATAGATAACTGTATACTGGGTTGCCATTTGAAATGTGTTATTTTACTGGCAGAGCCTAGAAAGTTCAGAAAGCCGTTCCCTTGGGCCTTGCTACTCAAAGTGTGGCCTGAGCATCAGTACCACCTGGGGGCCAGCCAGGTTAAAAGAACCACAGGCCCCATTCAGGATCCTTTGAGCTCTGCATTTTGATAAGATCCCCAGGTTCTTCATCGCTCCAGTAAAGTCTGAGGAGCAATTCTCTAGGGATAGACCAACAAGGACAGCAGTCCCCAACCTTTTGGGCACCAGGGACCGGAAGACAATTTTTTCATGGACTGGTAGGAGGTGTGGTTCAGGCAGTAATTCCAGTGATGAGGAGCAGCAAACAAAGCTTCACTAGCTCACTCCCCCTACCCTCAGAGCCATTCACCTCCTGCTGTGCAGTCCAGTTCCTAACAGGCCATGAGACCAGTACAGGTCCTCGGCCCGAGGGTTGGGGACCTCTGAACAAGGGGACCAGATGAATCATAGACTGTGCCGTGTTTATTTAGCTTTACTAGATATTGCAAAAACACTATCCAAAGCATTGATATTAAAAAGCACCTTTAAAGATCTGCTTTCTGTGGTAGAGTTCCTAGTAAGTCTTCATTTGATCAAAGCATTCTTCAGCTACAAATTTTTATTTTTATTTCCTAAATCACAATCCGTTGCTGCTTTCCTGCAACTTCCTTCTTCTCCATCCCTCCTGGCTGCCTACAGAGGACTGAGGGAAGTCTGGATAAACAAGGCCCCCTTCTGGGAGAACAGGGCTTCACTTGAAGACAGAGCAAGAGGGACAGCTGCCAACACATGGAACCACCTGAGATGTTTACACGTCACATCCTGGAGGGACACCAGCCCCAGGAGAACACTACAGGCCCCACCTTGGCAGCTTCCAGCTTTCCTGAGGCTAAGGGAAGGCTGCAGCATTTTTCAGTGAAGCTGACACTGTTCCCTGGCTACAGCAGCCCTGCTCCCGGATGCAAAGTTTAATATGATTTTTTCACTCGAGTAACCAAAGCATTTCTGATGCATTGCTTTTCATGAGGTGCTGGCAGTGTTATCAGCTGAGCCATTTCCTGAGGCCTCTCCTACTTTCTGCTCCGGTTCACACTTCCTTTTCCTGGGGTTTCAATGCCTCACTCACTACCCAGCATCCGCTTCCTTATGCAGAGTAGATATAATAATATACCTCTGTGCTGACAGCCATGCTCACTGAGGGTCCATCATAAGCCTGGAGCTGTGCTGGGGACCTCCCCCACCCCACGGAGACAAAATTATCCCCATTTTACGCCTGAGATCATCATTCCAAGATGTACATTGTCAGACTGATGGAACTGGAGTGGGTTCTGGAATCGATGGCATCTCAGTGCCATGTGACAGATGGCAGTGATGGGCATCCCCTGAGAATGAGAGAACTTGGTCGGTTTTCCTAACGGTCTGAGCAGACAACTGCAGCTTCTCAGTATTGCAGTCAGCCTGTCCCATCGGAATGACACGTATATAAGCAAGGAATATGAGTCCTGGCTGTCATCTGAGGATCTTCCTTTGGTACTTTCTGGTAAGACCAAGAAAGCACCAGAACTAAAACTTGCAGAATGGGGTTCAGGGTCTTGAATGAAAACCATGGAGTCCTCCTTAAGAACTGCTCTTGACAGAAGGACCTGGTTACTATTGAGCATAACAAAGCCCCCCAAGCAGTACTTAAAACAGCAGCAATCTTTTACTTTGCTCCTGAATCTGTGGGTGGGCTGGGCTCGTCCAGGCAGCTTTCTCTTGGGAATATTTCACGCCCTTGTATTCATTGTAGCTGACACCTGGTCAGCTCAGAGGTTTCTTCACTCACACATCAAGCACCTAGGCTGGAAGACTCAGACAACTGAGGGCAGAAACACCTCTTCTTCTAGATGTGGTCCCTCTACATGGTACCTGCAGGATGGCCATACTTGGGGAAGAAAGTTCCCAGACTGAGTATCCCAAGAGAAACCAGCAGAGGTTGCCTTTCTGTTCTAACCTAACCTTGGAAGTCTCAGTGTCACCTCCACTGCATTCTGCTTACCCAGCGACCACAAAGGCCCACCCAGAAGAAAGGGCAGGAAACAGAGTGCTCCTCTTGAAAGAAGGTGTCAAATCATGTGTGGACATGTTTTAAAACCCCTACAGTCTGCTTGCATGGCACAAATTATACACATACAGCACAAACCTACCCACTCCTAATGACTCCTGAAAGTCTCTCCTAGAAGCATTAAACTCAGCTCAGGATCCTGTCGGGCTTCCCCAATGGCTCAGAGGTAAAGAACCACCTGCAATGCAGGACACAGGTTCAATCCTTGGTTAGGACGATCCCCTGGAGTAGAAAATGGCACCCTACTCCAGTACTCTTGCCTGGAAAATTCCATGGATAGAGGAGCCTGGCAGGCTACAGTCCATGGGGTCACAAAGAGTCAGACATGACTGAGCATGCATGCACGTGTTCACGCAGGATGCTGTCATCTAAATTAAGTCTAAGTGTGGGTCCAACTTCTTGCATGAAATTCAACAAGTATACTTTCTCTTTATCTGAAGACCTGTGGACTAAAAAGACAGAGTATCTTCCCTCAACACACCCAACCCACCACAGTGAGCCAAGCAGACTGCTATAGACCGTACCACTAAAGGAAGTGGGAGCCACTCAATAGTCCACAGAAATTCTGAAACCCAATAGGGTGTATGTTGCCAGTGCCTTGATTAGGGCTCAGTCCAACTGCCTGGAATGTACCCAGTCAGGATCATGTGTTTTACTGGGGCTCCCAGAAACTCTGCCCCCCAAAACTGCCCAAGTCAGCAAGTTCCATAGGAGTCTATCAGTGAGATCACCTTCCTGCCCAAGCACAGTCTTTAGTGATAATTATCATTCTCCTTTTCATTTCTAATGTTTTTTAGTACATTTTCCCTAAAATCCACATTGTGATTTTTTTTCAGTTGTATCACAAAGGTTGGGACACACCCCTAGTGGTTGGTTAACAGTAGCAAGAAGCAGAATGAATGAGATCATTGAGGGATCATTCACTGGTGAATTGGGAGGGTGACAGGAAGATTGAGGGTAACAAAATTTTGCACAGTACCTACTATGGGCCAGGCGAATGAACCAGTACACAGCACAATGTTTAGCATGTAATAGGTATTCAAAAATTTTTATTAAAAGAAGGAAGAAAGGGAGGGAGGGAATGAGGAAGGAAGAGAGGGAGAGAGGGAGTTGGGAGGGAGCCCATGCCCTCAGGGAAAAACAGACTTATAAATATATCTTTGCAATAGCATAGAGGAGGGGGCACCTAATTTAGCATGAAAGAAAAGTTACAACAAACAGAAGGAACAGCAGATGCGGAGGCATTTTCACATCCAGTTATCCACCCTATGAGGTAAGCAGAGGGCATGTCATTCTGCTCCATACATAGATGAGGAAACTGGGGTTCAGAGTCACTTCTTGCTCAAGGACACATATCCAACAACTGGCAGCCCAGAAGTAGGATTCATGCCTCTTGACTTCTAATCCAAGGCTTGCTCCCAATAAATGAATCAATATTTATTGCTACAAGCAATGCCACAACCCGTCAGAGATCCCAAGAACTCTGAGATCCCAAGAGGAGCCATCTCCTCTCTCATCAAAGCAGCACCCAAGGATAGTAGTCAAGAGCTCAGACCCCAGAATCAGACTGTCACTTACGAGATGTGTGGTGTTGAGATCATTATTTCATCTGTCTGAACCTCAGTTTTAAATGTATGAAACAGGACAGTAATAACATAAACCCGTAGTAGACCTCTCACCTTTTATTTCTCCTTTCCAGGACTCAGTCCCCCTCTTCTGGTACGAATATGTACTTTTTTCTTTTGGAAAATCACTTCCCCATTCTCAGTCTCTATGTTTCAGATGAAGTTAAACACACTCCCAGCTCCAGATGTGGGCACACGACCAAGGTCTGGCCAATCAGAGTAGTTCACCCCTGAGCACATGAATCAGAACCAGGCCACAGTGATTGGTTTAGAAACTAACATAGGACCTCAGTTGGTCTAACCAGACACGATTACAGTATGGACCACTGGAAAAGAGAACCTCTCTTCCAAATGGGTTTGCTGAGCTGATCACTGGCACCTCTGTAACTTTTAGAAGGTCAATCGGCCATCGCTGAAGGAAAAGGAACAGAGAAGCTGCTTGAGAGTGAAGCCAACACAGAAGAAAACAGTGGAAAAGATGGACAGAAACCACTGACATTATATAAACTCCTAGATCCACGCTGTGCCTGATTCCCCCTCAACTTTGTCATTTCCTGAGCCAAAAAGTTATTTTCCCCTCAAGTTGTGTTGCCTTGGTTTTTCTGTTACTTGTTTAAAAAAAAAAAAAAAAGGAATCTTAGGATATGATAACAGAAGACAATCTTCATGGGCACTTAGCACAGAGTCTTGCACATAGCAAGTGCTCAATAAATAACTCATTATTTTATTATTCCCGGACTGAATAAATCCATCACCCTCAAAATAATTAGCAGAGCAGTGGCCATGACCCTGAGGATGGAGCTACTGACTTAGCCTGTGCCTTCACTTCCTTCTCCCTCACTGCCTCTCAGCTCCCTGTGCAGAAAGCCCCAGTGCCAGATGGCTTGGGAAGATAGTGACAGATGAAAGCTGGTGCAGCAAAGGTGGGTAGCAGCTCCTGATGAATAGAGAGGCCATCGGAGGGGTGAGAGATGGGTAGAGAGGAGGCAGTTAGAGACTAAATGAGCCCAAGGGACTTCTGAACCTCCAGACCTCCAGCTGCTGGCGAGTCATTCTTGGCATGGGCATGTATCCAGGACTCTCTGGAACCAGTGACCTCATGCCAACCTCATCCATCTAGCAGGAGCCTGAGGCAGCCCCTTTGGCATCCCTGCTGCTTGCGCTCTGTGCCGAATCACCTCCTCACTTGTTTCTGCACAGTGAAGTTTCAGAACATTGCTGAGGGCTGTAAGGACATTGCCATGATAGCTACTGTCTGGGCGGAAAAACACAGAAGGTGTGGAAGACTGCATCTTGGTTTCTCCTCCTCAATCCTGACCAGGATAAGAACAGGTGCCCATGCTTGCCCTTGCCCTTGCTCCCTCTCCTTCACACCTCCTTCACCTCCTTTTGCTCCAGACAGCTGTTATTGTCCCCCACTATAATGGGCCCTAGATCCCCTTGCATCCCTTTTACCACTCCTGTACATCCCTGAGCTTCTGTGCTGCCAGAGCCCCACACACATGACCTTCAGAGCTCTGTCCTTGAGCAACTGTTGCTGTGTTCCCCATTTAGAGATCCAGAAGTCCCTGGGGATTCACACCCATGGAAGCCCATGGCCAGTGGCTGGTTCATGGGTACAAACATCCAATTCCTGTGCCCGAGGTAGGATATACCCCACAGTGTAATTTACATCCAGAGTTTCCCATAGGATCAGGTTAAGGCTAGGACCTCACCTCAAATCCCACCCGTAGCTGACTTCGTTCCTCTTTCCTTAGCCTGATTTCCTCACTCCCTCACCAGTTTCTCCTATAAGCATTTCTTAATAAATTACTCACACACAAATCCTCATCTCTAGGCTGCTCATGGGAGAACACATCTGTCCAGCACTCATTCCCCTTCTTCTAATAAAAGGACATAGATTTTCCTTTAGAGAAATCACCCTTTCCCACTCTTAGTTCCTATAGTTTGTTTAAAGCTGATGACCTCGCCTCCCAGCTTAATGGACAGACATGCCCCAGACTGGGAAATTCAAGTTATTTCATTCTCTCATGACCTCAGTGATTGTTTCAAGGACGGGCACGTAACCCAAGTTGGTTCAGTGGGACTCAAGACCATAGATTTTGCTGTAACTATAAAGGAAAAAGATCTTGTTCTACTAGGTTTGTGAGTAGTATATGAGTTTTGAGCTACTGGGGACTATCTTGTCATCAGGAGAAGTGGGCCCTCATGGGAGTGAAGTCAACATGAAAGAAAGCAGAGATGAGAGGAGTACAGAATGGGACCAGGTCATGAGCTCATACAAACACCTGGATCCAGCTGTACCTGAGGACCTAACTGATGGATTTTAAGTTTCTGAGGTTTCAGAGTCTTAATCTGTACCCTATACTGCTTTGGGAATAACCTTCATTTACTGAGCACCAAGAGGTACCAGGCACCATGCTAAGTACTTTCCACACATCATTTCTAATTCTCACAAGACCACTCCAGAGATTATTTCCCATCTACAGAAGCAGAAACTGAGGATATTATTATTTCCTGCAGATATTATTATTTCAGATATTATTATTTCCCATCTACAGAAGCAGTTGCACTTCAGAAAAGTGCAACATCTGTCCCAAAGTCACATGCCTATCATGTGGCAGAGCTCGGACTTGAATCCAGGTCTGCGCAGTCTACCAAGTCAATATTCAATCAATGCTCTTTGATTTAAATCAACTTAATTTTCCAACCTCTCCAAAACAAACATGTAGGACATGGATAGAGTAAGTTTGGTCCACCCGACAGTGAAGGTTATCATCTCCTCAGAATTACGTCAGCAACACTGACCTAAGCACACCCTTCTGCTCCGAAAACACCTTCTACCTCATTCCTCGCAGCGCCCATATATCTGCCCTGGAGGCTGATCCTTTCCTTGACTCTCAAATGCTTTTTGCTCTCCACACAATCCCTATGAAATAGGAGCCATTATCATCCCAATCATTCAGATGAGGACACTAGGGTTCAGGGAGGGGAAGTCACTTGTTCCAGATCACACAGGTGCTTTAACAAAAATCAAGATCCTGGAGAAAAGAAACTGACTGGGACTGTGTCTTCATCCCCTTCAGACTTACAGCAAAGGAAACAGTAAATGCTTGCATATGTGTGCATGCACGAGTGAATGGGACGGAAGGAAGAGCAAACATGTAGTTTCCTACTTTCAGTACTTTTTAGAAGGTGAGAGATGGTCTTGACTGATGAGCAATAAGCCTTTTAATCAATAGTTTCTTTACATGAAGCTCTAAGGAAAGGGACGGGGGACTGACTTGGTCTGTGAGCCAAGAGAATTAGGATCTGACTGTGCCTTTATTTCCACAACAGCGCATTTAGTGATGCAATGGAGAAAACAAAGACTGTGGAGATAAATCCAGAGTCAAATCCATAGTCTACCAATTATTAACTGTGACCTTGAACAAGTCACTTAGCCTCTCTGAGCCCATTTTTCTCATCCATAAAAAAAGGACAATTCACAGATGCCCCTCCCAGGGTTGATAAGATGCACAGAGTAGAAATTCATTAAATACCATCTCCCTTTAGCATTTCTCTTTATTCTCCCATAATTCAGTACTCCTACATTTAAGACAGAGATGACTGTAGTCCTTACTATCTGAAGAGAATTGAATAGTTGCCAAAGCCCTTTCACATAATAGCCAGCAGCTGCCTCCTTGGGGAACTGGAGGCTTAAATGGGACATTGCGTATGAAATGCTTTGCAGGCCTTGGAAGAAAAGGGACAAGAGAAACCGGAGGGTTATTATTAGACATGGAAACGGGAGAGCAGGAGCCCACACATGCCTCTCGTATAATCAAACTGACATTGAGGTTTACAGTGCATTGAACACTGCGTTCCAGTCCGGGGAGCTAAAAATGGAAACCTGTGAAAACAGCAGCTGGGTTAAAAAGAGAGCAGGCCTGGAGCGGAGGGCGCTGAGCGGGCTCCCACCAGCCAGAGAGCAGAAAGGACACCGGTCTTCGCCACCTGAGCTGAGACAGCAGCGGACCGTGTGCTGGCTGGAACATGTGCTTCACTTGTCACGGACCTCCAAATGGGCCATGACCTTGCAGGACTCCTGAAAATAGCCAAGTCAGGGCTATAGCCTGTCCTTGGGTAAGACAGCTCACTGCTTGGGGCCTTGGTTTCCCCAGCTGCACAATGGAGATATTACAAGGGCTGTTATCAGGATTTAGTTAATACACAAAAGAGCTTCTCAGAGTGACATGGTGCAGAGTAAACTTCATCAGCCATTAGCTTATATTCTGTGGGCCTTGTCTGTCCTGCCTCTTAGCCTTTACTTATGCCATGTCCCCCACCTGAATCATCCCCTCCTTCTAATCTCACTTATTTCTTCCTAACTAAATCCTGTCCATCCTATAAACCTAAGTTCAAATTCCATTTTCTGGTTAAAAACTACCCATGTGCCAGAAATTCATTTATTCATTCATTATATACCTACTGTGTGCCAGTAGCTGTCCAAGGTGCTGAGTCTACAGCCCTGAACTGGGCAAAAGTCACTGCATTCGTGAATCTCCATTTTGTGTATATATAGTTATATTTTGTTCTTCCAATTATTTTACTATAACTACATAACAATGAACATTTTTGTGTCCTTGAACATTTCAGAATCAACTCATGTACTGTGGGGCTTCCCAGGTGGCTCAGTGGTAAAGAATCCACCTGCCAAGCAGGAGATGCAGAAGACACAGGTTCAATCCTTGGGTTGCGAAGATCCCCTGAAGGAGGAAATGGCAACCCACTCCAGTATTCTTGCCTGGAAAATCCCATGGACAGAGGAGCCTGGTGGGCCACAGTCCGTAGGGCTGCAGAGTCAGATGTGACTTAGCAACTAAATCACCATGTACTACGAGAATCAATGCACTGATGCTTCAGATACACAAACCTTCCCACAAAACAGACAGCTGAGCTGCTGCAGAGCAAGGTGGGCCCAGCTGTCTCCCTGGAACACTCAGCTGGTCACTTTTCTGGAGGAAAAAAAAAAGTCTGGCTGCCTTGAGTCGAGAAGTCAGGCATGCATACCTCACATTTCTCTCCCCATTTATCCCAAATAACACCAGATTATGCTAAAATAATCCTTTGTACAAACTAGCCTCTCTGCCTGCATTTCCCGTTACTCCACACCTCAGATGACATTTCAGCAGCCTGCTCAGCTGTGTCCAGATCTCTCCCCAGAGAGCAAGAGCAAGAGGCTGCTCTCAGAGTCTGGCAGCACCTGGCTCGGGTACGTGTCCTCAGACAGAACTGGCCTTGGGGACCCGAGGGCAGATGTTCTAATTGAACGGCACCCAACTGCCTGCAGTCATCTTGGTCTTTTCTAACCCAGAGACCCTCTAATCCCTGGCGGGAAGGAGTCCACAGCAAGCCTCTCAGCCCTGCAGGAAGGGAGGCTGGGAGGCCCCAGATCTGCTGACAGATGCAAAGAGTGTCAGAGCCAGTGACCCTCAAACCTTCTCAAGGGGACATTCTTCATCCTCCCACACAGCATAGCAGAAGCCATGTAACAGCCTCGGGTGGGGTTGGTGGGGCACAGGGTCAGAAGATAAGATCTTCCATCTAATACACTGACCACCAACCACAGGAAAGTCATTAGCCTTTCTGAACCTTGCTCTACCCATCTATAAAGTGGGAACCAAAAACATCCCCCCGACTAATCTTACAGCTTTCCCTGAGAGGAATTGAGATAATGGTTTTAGTATTTTGTGACCACTGTCTAACTGTGACTAATACTTCCTGTGCCTCAGTTTCGTCACCTGCAACATGGGTTTATCAGGAGAAAGTTACTTGGAGTTTTGTTGTAAAATAAATGAATGAGGTCAATAAGGAACAAAAGTTTAGAGCACGTTACACAGAGTGAGGTAAAGCAGAAAGAGAAAAACATATATCATATTTTAACACACATATATGGAATCTAGAAAAATGGTACTGATGAATAGAGATACTGTCAGAGAGAACAGACCTGTGGACACAGCGGTGGGTGGAGAGGGCAGGACAAACTGAGAGAGCAGCCCTGACATATACACATTACCACGTGTATTAATAAAGCAGACAGCTAGTGGGAAGGCACTGTGTAACACAGGAAGCTCCGCTAGGTGCTTCGTGATGACCTAGAGGGGAGGGCTGCGGGAGGAGGCAAGGAAAGTTCAAGAGGGAGGGGATATATGTATACTATGGCTGATTCGTTTTGTTGTATGGTAGAAACCAACAACATCTTAAAGCAATTATCTTCCAATTAAAAATAAATTTTAAAAAAGAAACAAAAATTTAGGGATGGATTAAGAAGGGTGATCAATCATCTCGGTTTGCCCACAACTGACCTGAGGTGTTAGTTCTTCAAATGGAAAACCCCCAGCAAACTGGTCACTGCAGGATTCAATGAGTTAATGCCATGTCTGGCATCCAGTAAGGTCCAATGGGCATTAGTTAGCTCAGTGAGTAAGGTTGATGTTTAAACCAACAAGCTCAGAATCTAGAAGGTTCCAGATGGTTTTAAAGAGCAGCCAGTGCCTGGAGGGGAGTAAAATCCTTCTAAACCCCTGTCTCAATCCTGCCCTACAGATGGGAGTCACCCCAGGTGCCTTGGGAAACTCCCCATGCACAGTCCCCATTCCCCAAACTAATGGAATCATAAGCTCCTAAGAAGGGGCTTAGCATCATTATTTTTTTATTGAAGTATAGTTGATTTATAATATTATGTTTGTTTCAGGAGTATAACATAGTGATTTAATATTTTTATAGGCTATACTTCATTTAAAGTTATTATAAAATATTGGCTCTATTCCTGCACTGCATATTACATCATTGTACCTTATTTATTTTATGCCTAGTGGTTTGTACCTATTAATCCCTTTCCCTCTATATTGCTTCTCCCCCCACCCCATCTCCACTTGTAACCACTGATTCAAAGAGATACATGTACCCTACCCTTCATAGCAGCATTTTTCACAATGGCCAAGACATGAAAACAACCTAAGTGCCCATCAACAGATGATTGGATAAAGAATATGTGATACACGCATACACACACACGCGCTGGAATATTACTCAGCTATAGAAAAAGAATGAAATTTTACCACCTGCAACAACATAAATGTCTCTGGAGGGTATTGGGCTTAGTGAAGAGAGTCAGGGGGAGAAAGACAGATACTGTATGTTTTCACTAATATATGGAATATAAAAAATTAAACAAAGAAATGAATATAATAAAGCAGAAGTAGCACACAGATACTGGCATTGTTTGTTTTGACGAGTTCTGTGAATGAACCTAATGAGCAGGCAGCAACAAAGACCCCTGCTCTAAAGCAAAGGAGGCTCCCACCCAAAGGCTGTGTGTCCTTGCACACCTCCTGGGTGACTTTCAGGGGCCAGTCATTTCATCAAGGTTCTTATGAGGATTAAAGAAGAGAAGGTAACTAAGAAGAAGTGGTAGGCTTATTAGTATTCATTTAATCAGCACAATGAGTTGGGTAACAGCCCAGACTCTAGAGTCTGCCTCAATTCCAATCCCAGCCCTTCCACCTTCTGAGGGTGTGGATATGAGAATGTGACAACCCTCTCAGTGCCCCAGTATCCTCCTCTGTAAAATAAGGAAGTGAATTTCTGTCTCATGGGTTTGTTATGAGAATTAAGGGAGTGAAGATGGGAGCATTGAATAAAAGCTGAATAATCGAGCTCTTACTCCTCAGCACATGTTAATGAACCCATTTCGCAGATGAAAAAAAAAAATTTGGCTTAAATAGTTTGTCCAAGTTCACCCAGCCACTAAGTACTGGGACAGCAGCTGCCAGATCAGAAATCACTTGTTTCTGTCACCTGCCACAGAACTCCACACCCTGGCTGTGTGCCTTCCCTTCCCTGGTCCCATGTCCATCCCCTGTGTTCATTTAATCATCTACACAATTTCAGTTCCTAGGCCCTGCAGCCACAGGCAGGCATGCGATGCTAATCACGAAAATGAGTTCTGACTCAAAGACACAAACAGGGTCTCAAAGACACAAAAACATAAACAGGGTTCCTGCACCCAGGTGAATTTCCAAGTAGAATCTCAGAGCCTGACTATCTCGCCACCTTCCTTTTTTCTGTAGAGAATCCAGATTCTATGGATACCTGACAGCAGCACATGCCAGGCCTGGTCTAAAGGTCTATTAAATGGCCCATGACTCCTTTAATTCCCTACAGCAACCAATGAAGTATGTACTGTTATGATTGCCATTTCACAGATGAGGAAACTGAGGCTCACAGAGAATTAAAATCCTTGCCCAAGGAACCCAGGGGGTCTGGCTACACTGCTGTGCTCTTAACCAGGTCCTGCCTCCACATCAGCTAAAGATCAGTCCTTGGTGGCGAAGGAGGTCAACATGCAAGTCAAAAAGACACTAGGGCTTGTCTGTTTGGGGTTTTGTTTGCTTTTTTGTTTATTTTATTTTTGTTTCCCTAGCTCCATAAAGAAAGCCTGGGGTCAAGAGTAGAAGATACAAAAAGCAGTTTTCAACACAACATAAAGAAGAGCTTTCCAACCATTAGAACTTCCTTAAAAAGAAAGACTGCTATGGCCATTAAAAAGCATGTTGGAATTATTAAGCATGGTTAGCCCCAGGAGGTGGTGACAGAGTGGGATGGAGTAACTCCAAAGAGCCAGTTAAAACCTCTAGATGCCCTGAGCCCTGGGAAGATTATATGATCCAATTTTTTAAAACCAGAAAATAAGCATAAGGAATGCCAACAAATGCTTTCCTTGAAATATCAAATTCCTTATCCCAACAAGATAAATGAGGAAACCCCTTTAGACTGCTCTGGATAATCTAGCACGAGAGAGTTGGGAGAGTTTTATTTTCTATTCTACAAATTTCACCACTGTTTAACGTTGGTACCACTTTTATAGATGAAATAATACTAAAATTATTTTAAATGGTCTGAAAGAGTATTTATAATAGGATAATATTTATGATGTCATGCTAGGTCAAAAATGACATAAAAAATATTTCACAATGTAAGCTTTCATCTCTGTTTATTTTTATATACCTAAACATTAACAGTGGGTCTTCCCTGGTGGCTCAGATAGTAAAGAATCTGCCTGCAATGCAGGAGACCCAGGTTTGATCCCTGGGTTGGGAATATCCCCTGGAGAAGGGAATGGCTACCCACTCCAGTATTCTTGCCTATAGAATTCCATGGACAGGGAAGCCTGGTGAGCTACAGTCCATGGGGTCACAAAGAGTCGGACATGACTGAGCAACTTTCACTCACTCACTCACTCAAACATTAACAGTAGTTGATGTGTGATAGTATTATGGATGGTTTTTATTTTCTCCTTTATGCTTTCCAATAGTAATTTATATTTTTTTTCTACAATTCACAAGTATCAGCTGTATGATAAGGGGGAAAAGGGTGGTTTTGAAAAGGAAATGATCTTTGCACAGGATTGAGCTTCCATTAGAAAGTTTCAAGCGGAGGCAATGAACAGGGGTTCAGGGGTTCAGGGAATAGGGGTTCGGCTTGGGGTAAAGGTCAGAGATTTAAACTTAAAGAATCTTTCATGTTGGGATTCTGAGGTTCGTAAAACCTGAATGAATAGCCAAACTAATGGTTGGTGCACCGATCAAAAACCAGGATAATTAGAAGAGGAGTCTGGAAAATGAATAAGGTGTTGAGTTTGATATGATCTCAGACACATTCAAACAAGTGGAGGTTGTAAGCTTGGGAATCAAGGAAAAGATCAGAGGCGGTAAGTTAAATGTGGGAATTTTGTGTTTCAAAGTGAGCACTAAGCCTGACAGAAAGAAAGATTCTCAGGAAAAGTCTTATTACAGATTTTTCAGCCCTGTTGCACCTTATAATCACCAGATCCAAATAAGTCAGAATCGCTGGTCACGGGGCCTGGAAATCTGCATTTTAACTAGACTTCATTTTTAAGAGCAGTTTTAAGTTCATAGCAAAATCAGGCAAAAAGTACAGTGAGTTTCCACGTACCTCCTTTCCCACCACACACAGAGAACCATACCATCTTCAACATCCTCCGCAAGAGTGGTTCATCATTACAGTTGATGAACCTACACTGACAAGTCATTTTCACCCAAAGCCCACAGTTTACATTAGGGTTCATTCTTGGTGTTGTACATTCTACAGTTTTGACAAATGTACAACGACAGGTATCCATCACTGTGTCATCATTTAGGATAGTTTCTCTGCCCTAAAAACCTTCTGACACCAGCATTTCTGGAAACTCCCCATGTGAGTCTAAGTTACAGCCAAGCTTGAGAACCACTGCTGTAGCTAGCAAGAAGAAAGTTAATATGCATTTAAATCTTGAAGAGGGACTTCCCTAGTGGTGCAGTGGATAAAATCTGTCTGCTAATGCAGGGGACACAGGTTCAATCCCTGGTCCAGGAAGATTCCATATGCCACAGAGCAACTAAGCCCATGCACCACAACTACTGAGCGGCTCTCTAGAGCCCTTGAGCACAACTAATGAACCCTCGGGCTGCAACTACTCAAGCCCGTGCGCCCGGAGCCTGTGCTCCACAATGAGAGGAGCCACCACAGTGAGAAGCCTGTGCACCACAACTGAAGAACGCCCATATCCAACAGCAAAGACCCAATGCAGCCAAACAGAAGTTAATTTTTTAAAAAATCTTGAAGAGAATTTGCTCTTGGAAGAATGGAACAAGTGAGTTTTGAAGAGTAAGATAAGGAAGGTTGTAGAGAGAACAGTGTTGTGAAAACTAGAGAAAGGATGGATTTTTTAAAGAAGATGAAACATGCTGCAGGAGTGAAGAAAACTGAGAAATGAGAAAGAAAATGGAGAATTGTTTCTGCAAGATCTTTGTTGGCCTCTGAAAGTTCAGCTTCGACAGACCATGTGGGCAGGAAAGGTGTGTGAAAGCAAACTTGCAGGGGGTCGTCATTGAGTGGGTGGTGAAATTTACCTGATAAAGAGTTCAAAGTAATGGTCACAAAGATGCTTATATGAGTGACCTTGAGGTGCTGATATAACTCCTCAGAGCTCCAGTTTCCTCATCTTTACCAAACAATTGGACATGACAGTCTCTCCAAATAGCCCTGAGAGGTTACTCAATAGCCCTGCAAATTAAAATATGCAGAGCTGCACTTTTTCTGAAAGTACTAAAGAAGAATGCATTTTCTCCAGAGTTTCTAGAAGCTGCCTGTATTCCTTGGCTCATGGCCTTTTCCTCCATCTTCAAAGACAGCAGCATAGCACAACTCTCTCTCTCTCTCACCTCTGCTTCTGTCCTCACATCTCCTTCTCTGACTTCCCTAACTGCTCTCATAAGAACCCTTTAGATTACACTGGGCCCACCCAGATCCTCCAGTATAATCCTCCCATCTCAAGATCCTTAACTTTACCTTATCTGCAAAGTCACTTTTGCCATGTAGCGTATTCACAGGTTTCAGGCTTTGTGGCTCATTATGCTTACCTACCACTAAGGACAACTAAGGAGTCCGTTCTTATAATCAAATAGCCACAGTGACTCATAATACTGGGAACACTCAGCCGACTTGAGAGCTGGAAGTAACCTCAGATGGGCCAATGGTTTTATTGAGTGTTTACCACATGCCAGGCCTCCCAGGGGAGTCCCAGGAGATGGGAAAATGTGGGGCTGAGGTTTGGGGATCCTCCTCAGGCTACTGTCCACTCGTACCTCCTTTATATATTGAACTGCATTTTTAAATTGATTTTGTTTTTAAATTAGTTATATACATACGTATGTATTTATATACGTATAATCATTAAATTAAAATGGATTTTATTTTTTAAATGTTCCACTACATTAAAACATTTTTTAAAAGCTCTGGTCTAGCCAAATGCTCTTGTTTTAATGATGAACCAAGGCCTGGGGAGATTCAGTAACTTATCAGAGAGGCAGAGGAAGAACAGCTCAGTCACTGAACTCGGAGCTAACTAACTCAGTGACTAACTCACTCAGTCACCAGGCTGTCCCCACAGAGGGGGCAGCGCATAGTGGTGAAGAGCGTGAACCTCAGGCCCACACGAGTTCAAGTCCTCACCAGATACTTGCTGGACAGTATGTTTCTAAACCTATTGTGAGGGTGAATTAAGTGAGCCAATGCACCAAAAGCACTTAACCATGCCATCTATCATTGTTGGCTAACTGGTATTGTCCTTTTCCATATATTTCTTACCTCTCAAGCTATACTCTTCATTTCTTTGAGAGGAGTACTTAGGGTGATCTGTATGTTGTGACACAGCTGGGTGCCACACTCACTCTCTCCACCTCACCAGCCCTAGTTCACCTCTCAGGCTTCAGCTGAAATAACCCTTCCCTAGGAATCTGTCCCGACCACCTAGAAGGCAACAGATCTCCTGGTTTACACTCTTGTAGCATCCCGAATTCTCTCGTAGCCTTCATCCCAATTATTGTTAAACAATTATTTATGCAATAATTTGTTTGATCCCTGCAACACAAGCTGCAATGCAATCTCTCTGAAGACCATTAAACATACCAAATATTCCATGTGCTCGCTCCACATTTCTCAGCCTCCTTTGAAGTTAATTGGGGCCATGTGACTAATATGTGGCTCATGGGCTGAGTAGAGAAGTGATACATGTCACCTCTGGGCTGAAGCATAGAAAAGCTGGCACAGTAATTCTCCAGTTATCAATTCTCCTACCACAATGAGGCAATGTTTCATCAGCCTGGGTCCCTGAGTGAATTAGTAGAAGAGTGCCCACTGTTGATTCACAGTAGATGTGTAGCTTAATGAGAAAAAACAACAAAAAAAAAACTTTTGTTTTAAACTTCTAGGATTTCAAAGGTACCTTGTTACATCAGCACAACCTAGCCTATCCTGACCAATACAGCACTATATTCCCAGCATTCACATAGCACTGGGCATATAGAAAGTGCTCCATAAATAATCTGATGAATGAATGAGCCTCAGAAACAACAGGTAGAAGTCAGAATAAAAGATGTTTCTTAAGTCAGTGGAAAAGGACAGCTCACCACTACCAAAAATGAAAGAATGAACCACTAAAAAGTGAAATACCAGGATCCCTGTCACTCAGGACGGAAGCTAGAAACACAAGCTCTCTGACCTTGAAACTGCTGGGCTCTGAGTCATTGTCGCTTCGTTGCAGGTCACAGAAACACTCAGTGAGGCCAAGGACGATTAGGTGCTCAACAACGTGATAAAATCCACTACAACCAAAGCCATTAGTCACAGGGCATTTAGAAACTGTTGCAATTTATAATACTTATGAATTGATCTGCAGGAACCCATAAACACTGCTCATCAATATAACTAATTGGCATTTATGAGTTTGTTGGGTTGGCTGGTACAGTCAGGTTGGCGTCATTGTGGTCTTGAAGGGAAAGTGGAAGCCATGCAAGCTGGGGCCTTTGGCTGGGGTGCTGGCATTCTGACCATCCCAGTGGATTGGACAAGGAATTGAGTGAAACTGGTATATTTAAGAAGTGGAGGATATGTTTACGTATGGCTGATTCATTTTGCTCTATAGTAAAAGCTAACACAACATTGTAAAACAACTATACTGCAATAAAAATCAATTAAAGGAAAAAAAAAAGTAGAGGAAACACAGTATGGAAATGAGGAAGATATAGCAAATAATGGGTGTGCTATACTAAGTGAGCTACCACAGAGGGAATAGGAGCTCAAGGAAACTGGAGAAAGGTGCAAAACACACCTGTGTCCTCCTACTCACCACTCGTACCTACCTTCCCCTCCCACCCACCTCCCCCACCCTTCTACTAACCCTTCCTTGCTCACCCTTCTCCATCCCTTCTGCCCTCCCTCCCTCTCTCTCTCTCCTCTATGCTGACCAGTTTTCTCTCCCTTTCTTCAAGGGAGAGAAACAGGTACGTGCCATTTTCTACATGTTATCATTTCAGCCACTACAGGCTGCCCTTTCTCTCTATTCTCAGTCGAGGGAAGCCTTCGAACAGGCTCAGCTTGGGTCTGGAGAATATACCTGAAGCTATTATCTAAGGTCGAAGGCAAGTCTCATCGTGGTAAAAACAATAACTCCCTTGGTGTCTCTGTGCTTAGAGTGCTGAATTGGGGTACAGGTGGGCTTTACCCAGAAGAAAACAGGAATTTTCCAGAATTAAATATTCATTAAATGACTGATCCTTAGGATCCCTCTACATTCTAGAAATCTTAAAACCTGAACTCCAGATTTTTGGTTAAAATGGCTAATAGAGTGATTTTTAACAATAAGCGATATGTTCTTGAGCTGCAAGTACAGCACAGCAGCATTTTGTACCCTGCAGGGCCCAGCTGAAGAGTGGGACTTGGGGACAAAGGAGACCTCTATCCACAGCATGTCATCTCGAGGCCTGGCTTCCCAGCCCCACTCTCAGAGACAGTGACCCCACAGGACATCAAATGGGCCTGCAGATGGAGTCCTGTTGCCCACTCAGTAGAGATGCATTTCTCTGGATCACACAGAGACTAAGGCCCTGGATCCCATCAGCACAGCTCTCGCTTGAGTCGCAGATGGCAGACGGAATGCTCCTCCCCGCCCCCTGCTCCCTGGCCCGTCTGCTTCCACATTCCTAGACAATAATGCTGCTTCAGAAGCTGGAACTGTAGCCAGCGCTCGCCAGGCACAGCAGGGCGGGCAAGGCAGAAGGGAAGCTGGCAAGGTGGGACACAGGGGCTATTTATTTTATGCTGGCCCCAGCATCCTGGAGAATACTGTGAAGAGTGGGCAGAAAGACTGCAGCAGATGACAGGTAAGGGGTGGCGGGTGGAGGCTCAGGAGAATGACAGCCCCACTTGCCAAGTCTCAGAGACACCTGCATCTAATTCAGCATAAGGAAGAGACTATGGAAAAGGGCTGCCACCTTCCCCGGATGCAGATGCTCATGAAATCTAGTCTATTCCATCTCCACCCCTCTCCAACTTGCTCTCCATCCCCACCCTACCTACTCTAATCCACCATCATCTTGCCTGGAGAGCTGAGGCTGGCTCACAAACTCTCTCTCCCTGTATCTGCTCCTCAGGCCACAACAGTCCGTTCTCCACCCAAGGACTAGAGTGATCAAAGTTAAGATCAGCTTAAAACTTAAGATCAACACTGCTTCCCCAAAGGGTGGAGCCTGAGACCTCTCACAACAGCTCACGAGGGCCCCCACAAGCTGATCCTGGCTGACCCCAACAGCTCCAAGCCTCAAAGCGGGTTGGAGTACACAGCAGATGCACTGGTGCCCTGCCAGGTCCCCTGGCCTTTACCCTACTGGTCCAACTTTCAAAGGCCAGCACCTGCTATCATTTGCCTGATGGCTTCTCTGGCAATTGGGACCCACTTTGACTCACACACATGGCAGAATGGAGGTGCCAGGGAATTAATTTTGCCCAACCCCAAGAGCAATCCTCAAACAATCACTGATGGGAGATGTTGTGTAAGTACCCCAACTTGGGAGGAATGTTTGACCATAGCCCCCAAAGCTCTCCACTTGCTCACAGAGATAACTGATGTGATGATATATCTGGGTCCTTCCCTTCCCTGTCTCACCAGACCCCCCATCCCTTTTCTCAACTCGAACTCAGAACTGCCTCTCAAAATGCAAATGTCTTATATTCAAATCTCTATGTCAGGGTCTCCTTTGGGAAGATCCCTGAAAAAGCTATTATTTTCCATGAGCAGGTTTTCCAGCTACATACCTATTTGTACACATTAGTTATGTGCCATATCTTCTGCAGCCTCAGGACCTCTGCACAACCTATTCCTTCTGCTTAGTATTCTCTCCCCTCACTTGACCCCCCATCACCACTGTGATGGACTAAAGTCCATCTCCTGGATGGACTTTAGCTTAGATCTATGTTCTCAGGTAGGACTTCTCTGACCCCACTCCACACACTGATGCTTCAATTCCCTTAGAATTTGTTCTCCTCACCCTCTATTTCTTTCATTTCACTCATACCACCTATAATTATTTTTGAATCCTGTATTCCCCACTGAAATGTAAGCCTCGTGAGTACAGGGACTCTGTTTATGGGATCATTTCTGTATCCCCAGAGTGGAACATAAAGTAGATGCTCAGTGTGAAGTCAAATAAGTGGCACTTTGACCTAAAAAATAAAAAAGTAGAAAAAGAAAGGTATAAAATCACCCAGAAATGGAAATGTTCAATACACACCAATTAGATAACCACAGTCACCATCACTGAGCAAACATGATGTACCAGACACCATGCCAGAGGTTTCACAAATGTCAATTAGCCCTCATAGGTAGATTCTGATATTAATTCCATTTGACAAAGGGGGAAACAGTCAAAGACAGGTTAAGTAGTTTGCTAAATTACACATAGGTAAAGAGGCAGAGCTGGGATTTGAACCTGGAGAGCCTGGCACCAGAATACACATGTTTAACCACTAAGTTCTCCTGCCTCTCAGCACTCCGGAGGGAGACTCCAGTTGTAGAGACCTTCATGGCACCTTTACGCAGAGCCTTTCCATGCTCAGAAGACACAAAATGAAGAAAAACAAACAGAATCACTGACCTGAGGACATTCACTCTTTGTACCAGATATTAATAAAGTACCTACTATGGACCAGGCCCTGGTGGCTCAGGCAGTAAAGAATCTGCTTGCAATGCAGGAGACCTGGGTTTGATCCCTGGGTTGGGAAGATCCCCTGGAGAAGGGAATGGCAACACACTCCAGTACTCTTGCCTGGAGAATTCCATGGACAGAGGAGCCTGGTATACTACAGTTCACGGGGTTGCAAAGAGCTGCACATGACCAAGTGACTAACACAAGTGTACAATGGGCCAGGCACTGTGCCAGACACAAGGATGGAGTGACAACCAAGCCAGACACTGTCCCTGCCTTCCCGAGGCTTACAATCCAGCAGGAAAGACAGACACTGAATGAATAAACACACAAAGAGGTATACAAATACAAGCTGTTGTCAATACTATAAATACAACAGAGCATGGAAAGCACTTAACTGGAATCAGCCAGAGACAACATTTAAATGAAGACCTGAAATGGGAAAAGAATTCAGCCACCTTAAGGGAATGAGCAGACCATTTCCCACCAGAAATGCTAAATGTTACTCTAGGTGCAGGGGGAGCCACTGCAGGGGTGAAGGAGCCAGCATGTGGTCTGTTTACATTTTCAGATATCCCCTCCAGCTGTTGAGGGGATAGGGGCAGCAGGGAGCAGGAGCAGAGAAACCAGTTTAGAGGTTGCTACAGTGGTTTAAGGGAGAGACGATGCAGCTCCACTGAGGCTCTCCACCACAGGAGATGGGGAAACAGGCTCCATTCAGGATACCTTTGGTAAAAATCAGCTACAGAACTTAGCAGTGAGCTGAGTGGAAGGGTCAAAGCAGGAAGAACATCCAAGCTGACTCTCAGGAGCAGGTGATGGGATGTCTCAAGCTTGGTCCAAGGGGACCAGCTTTCGCAAAGTTTTATCCAGGCAGGTCCACTCTCCTCAAGGCCACATCTTTCTCAATCCGTCCCTTCACCATAACAACCTCATTCCATGATTAGTTGTCAAAGCATTTTAGGAAAGATGGAAGAAAGCTTCAAAGCTAGCAGTTTTTGCATGCTTGTTTTGTGTCAAGCATATATTTCATGCAATCCTCTCAAATATTCATGGTAAAAGGTCTATTATTATCACCATTTTACCAGTGAAGCTTAGGAAGGTTAACTTTTGCCCAAGGTTCACACAGCTAATCAATGACTTAAGGGGCTTCAAACTTGGGAGTGGCAGAGTACACAGCTGTCTTTGCCCCCCATTTGGACAGATTTGTCCTTGGAGAGACCACTTGGCAATCTTGTCTTCTTGCTGTGGGCCCTGAGTACCGTGGGACTGCCTGTGTTTGTCTGTGGGTCCAGGACAACTGACCAGAGGTACCCCTGATGCCTAACTCTGAGACAACTGCACAGAGCCATCCATCCTCACCAATATCCAGGAAACCCCTCAATTTTGCACAACCCGCTAATCTCGGCTCAGACTAAGGAAACTTCAATCACAACAGAAAAATACCCAGTGTACAAAAAGAATTAGGATTTAAGGTAGAAAAATATATTTTATATATAAATGCTGCTGCTGCTGCTAAGTCGCTTCAGTCGTCTCCGACTCTATGCGACCCCATAGACGTCTGGCAGCCCACCAGGCTCCCCCGTCCCTGGGATTCTCCAGGCAAGAACACTGGAGTGGGTTGCCATTTCCTTCTCCAGTGTATGAAAGTGAAAAGTGAAAGTGAAGTCACTCAGTCATGTCCGACTCTTAGTGACCCCATGGACTGCAGCCTACCAGGCTCCTCCATCCATGGGATTTTCCAGGCAAGAGTACTGGAGTGGGGTGCCATTGCCTTTTCCATTACATATATAAATAAATCACAATGAAAGCAAGTACCACAATGCCCAGATCCTCAATGTTGACAATGCATTGCCTCTTACAATATTCATTCTTTTGACACTTTCTGAGTGTCTACTATAGTATGCCAAGTACCAACCAGCCCAAATAATGGGATACACAGGTGGGTAAATCATCTGCCTTTGAAATTCTGGCTCTGGTGTTGTTCAGGAAGACAGAATTACGAACCAAAAGAAATTGGGATTTTTTTTTTTTTGGTGGTTCCTTTCAGTACCACCAAGAGAGATGGGGGGAAAAATGCAGGCCTGAAATACCCACTTGTCACACCCATGGCCTGTTCAAGTGCCTCTCCTCCAATCTCCTGACTCATTAAATTCTTTCACATACATTATTTCATTCAATCTATGGGTGCAGATCATTCTATCCATTCTTACAAGATGAGTAAACTGAGGTTCAACAAATGAAATCACCCATGAGCTGAGCCAAGTTCTGAAGCCAGGGCCTCTCCAATAGCCTTTCCAACATCATTTGCTGGTTTGCTGTGGAAACCTTCTTAGAAGTTTGCTCTTTATTGATTTTTGCTCTAAATGCATTTTCCCACTTTAGCATCAACCAAGAATTAGAGAGAAGGGGTGGTGATGGGGGAGTGGGGGATGGGGAGACCAGGTGGCTGGAATACAGCAGGGGCATGATCCTAAGAGAAGCTGTGATTTGAACTGAGTAGAAATTGGTTTTCTGTTACCTTTGTAGCCCCGACATTTGCAGTTCAGGACCTGATACCCTTGTATTGGGCCAAGCACTGCCACAGTTTTCTGATCAAATCTCCTTCCCAGGAAGACACCATTTAAAAAATTCTCTGTAACCAATCAGGCAATATAAGCTCCTCTGAAAGACCCATATCACTGAACATGTTCACAGAGGACTCAACCCCAGTACATCCAGAAAAAGAGTCATGCTCCACCACATTTGCAGGGCCAGGTGGTAAGATAAATTCACAAAAGCCTGTGTGGAGCCAAGAGGACACGTGAAAGTACTGAGACACCAATCAATGCCCCCCTACCCACATCCTTGCTAAGAGAATCTACACCCATCATAGCCCTGATGGCCTGTTTGCCTCATGACTGATATCCAGCCACTGAATACAAATACAGACATACCAGAGTTTAAAATATTAAACTCCTTCTGTGTGCATGCGTGCTAAGTCACTTCAGTTGTGTCCAACTCTTTGTGATCCTATAGACTGCAGTCCGCCAGGCCCCTCTGTCCATGAGGATTCTCCAGGCAAGAATACTGAAGTGGCTTGCCATGACCTTCTCCAGGGGATCTTACTGGGCCAGGGATTGAACCTGAGTCTCTTATGTCTCCTGCATTGGCAAACAGGTTCTTTACCACTAGCACCACCAGAGAAGCCCAAACTCCTTCTGTACACATTGGTCAATTACCCCCCTGAACACCCCTGAGAAACTCCATCTAAAACAATAAGGAAATGTGTCATCTCGTGCAATAGGAAGTCCATAGGTAAGAAGGGTCTCAGGTCTGGTTGATTCAGCTGCTCAGCAAGGACCCAGGTTCTGGTCCCTCTCCTCTGCCATCTATGGCACTAAGGCTTTCTTATTTCAGTCTAAGAGGAGACAGAACCTCTCCCCAAATCACGGACTATGAGCTCTTCCCATTATTAGTGTATTTGGACCAACTTGAGCCACATGATTATCTGGACCAGTAATAGTCACCAGGGAAATGCCTCCAGGGACTTTTGGCAATGTCTGGAAACATTTGTAGTCGTCACACTGGGGTATGGGATGCTACTGTCATTTAGTGGGTAGAGGCCAGGGATGCTGTTAAACATCCTATAGCACACAGGTCAGTCCCCACAAAAAGGAACTGTCTATTCCAAAATGTCAACAGTGCTGAGCTTGGGAAACCCAAGCTTAGATTAATCTAGATCAGGGTTGGCAAACTACAACCCATGCGCCATATTTAACCAACTGCCTAATGTTATAAAATTTTATTGGAACATAGCCACACTCATTCATTTACACATTGTCTATAACAGAGAGCTGTCACACAGCTAGTTGTGACAGTGATCATATGCCCCTCTAAAGCTTAAAATATTTACTCTCTGGCCTTTTTCTGCAAAACCTTGTTGATCCTTGATCTGGAGCTACCCTTAAAGCTGGGATTGGGAGAACACATAAATAGAATTAGGGTTTGGTTAGGAAGAAGGAGAAGGATTGATATTGGGAAGTAATAAACAGTAATGATTATCAAGATAAATGTCTGTTTCTGGAGGTCACACTGTAGGGCATAGCTCTCAGCAGGAATTTTCCCAGTGAAAATTTATGTCCACATAAAGGACTTAGACCTTATGCAATTTTTTAAATCATTTGGCTGTGCCTCGCATCATGTGTAATCTTAGTTCCCCAACCAGGGATCAAACCCATATCTCCTGTGTTGGAAACATGGAGTCTTAACCACTGGATTGCCAGGGAAGTCCCAGACTTTATGCAGTTTTTAAGTTGGTGGGAGGTGTGAACACTCTAATGCACCCCCATCCCCCCAAAATCAAAAGTTTCCCCTTCAACACCTACCAGAGGAACAGAAATGATCATCAGAGAGTGGTGAGTTCTGAGCCCACAAAATCTCAGTGTCAGGCCTGGCATGAGCTCTGTGACAGGCCAAAGTCACACTAAAATCAAGGGAGGGGAACACACAGGGGTGCCTTAGAATCCTGGGAGAGGAAGTTACTCAGCAGAGTGAATCACAGGACAGACCAGAAGCATCTCCAGAAACATGACTATCTGACAACAAGCCTGTCTCATAATGCCGTGGGGCCCTATCGATAAGTCCTTTTTTCTCTACACATTTAAGTGGGCATTTTCTGGATTCCCGAGGAAGACAAGACCCCCTGAGTCACTGAACACCCTTTCCAGGACCCTCCCCTCATTGCCTCAGGGGCAGGGTAAACATTCACAATTGGGTTGTCTGGCTCCTCCTCTCTCCTTCTATCCCAGTCATCCAGGGAGATTCCTGACCCACTTGGCAGGAAATCAGACAGACCCAGAGGCCTGACAGAACAGTCAAGACTTAAAAACTAAGAAATCCAGGAGGGAAAATGGTACCTGACTTTTCATAGTTATTTTAAAGGTTACTCTCAATGGCAACTATAAATGGTTACTGCACTTGTCAGACTTGAATCAATATCAACTCTTAAAAAGGACTAAGAAGGGGGGAAAAAAAAAAAACACTTTAAGTGGAAAAAATCCCCAGCCATTTCTTTTCCACATGAGATAATAATGTAACTTTGATCTTCCTGCTTGTTCAGTCTGGTCTTTAAGTTATCAGAAGCCCCCCACTAAACGCTCTGTTCCCATTACTTCCCTATTTGATATTTTAATTGAATGAGAACCATCGTATCCTGGCCAATATTCATTCCCCATCTGTTGCTTCTCCGGTTTTCTCTGGGAGCGCCTGGGGCGACACTCCTTCCTGGAACAAAATCTACTCTCTCTGACTTCCTCTGGAAGAGATTCTTTTTCCTGAAGCCAGAATCATTTGCTTCCTGGAGGCAAATCTGTCCTGGAGGAGTCCCCCTGGGGGCCACCATCTGGGTTTCCGGGCTGCCCTTACGCAGTAAAAAAATGATGGTACCATTGAATGTGTTGCCACCACTGGCTCCAGCCCACTTTCTTTGGGCTGAGACTTTGGAAAAGGGGTCCCTCCCCTGAAACCACAACCAAGGCAAAATTAAACAAATGAGGATTCTGAGTTACACAAACTGACTTCTTCCCAACATCACCACAGTGAAGACAAAAAGCTCATGTGAACATATTCAGTACACGCACTCCAACTAAGTGGTGAATTCTACAGACAGAGATGAAGAAAATGTAATCTAAAGCCTCCAAGAAGCCAGGCTTAAACAATACTGTTCAGTAGAAAAATAGCCAAAAAAGCCACATTTGTAATGTGGGGGTTTCTAGTAACTATATTAAAATAAGTACAAAAAGGAAATTTCCTGGTGGTCCAATGGTTAAGCACCTTGCAAGCAGGGGATGCAAGTTCGATCCCTAGTCTGGGAACTAAGATCCCACATGCCATGGAGCAAGTAAGCCCCCATGCCACAACTAATGAGCCTATGTACCACAGCTAGAGAGTCCATGGGCCACAAGAAAAATCTCACATACTGCAACTAAGACCTGAGGCAGCCAAAAAAATGAGTGCAAAGAAACAGGTTCTTCCAGGCACTTCACATACATTATTTTCTAATTTAATCCTCACAGCAAGTGTAAAAACCATGAACTTTTATTCCCTCATTTTGCAGATGGTAACACTGAGGACCAGAGAGGTTGAAACTGCTCGGGATCTGACACTGGTAAATGGCATGAGGGGAACTTAAACCAGACATTTTAGTTGCAAACTCAATGTTCTTGGCACACTCGATTGTTATAGAAAAGTTGTTATTTAGAAAGGCCAAGTGGGTGGGTCCCTTCCAAAGCAAGAAGTCTTTTTTCTTTCATCCTTTAATCTATTTCTAACTTATAAATTTAGATTCAGAAAAATCTAGGATTCCCGCCCCCCCACGGCAAACATGTCAAGCCAAGAGATTAAATTCTGACCTAACCAAATATGTTTTTTGTCAGTGCTATAAACTCTCTGCTGGTTTGGCCATGTCTGCAAATTACCTTCCTTCCTACTTTGTATCTGTTGCTGCCACCTAGCAAAGGCACAGAGAGGTTGAGTAACCAACTACGGGTCACAAAGATCATGGTAGGTCATAATTAGAGGCCCTTCTTGGGGTTCCCAGTCCATGTTGAATCGAAAGGAAACTCCTCTTGGATCTAAACAGCCTCCCAAAGAAGGAGATTCTCCTCAGAGAGACAAAGGATTAAAACAGACTGTCATCAGGCATGGCATTCATTTGTTGTCAGTCAGTCAGTCAGTTTAGTCGCTCAGTCATGTCCGACTTTGTGACCCCTTGGACTGCAGCACACCAGGCTTCCCAGTCCATCACCAACTCCCAGAGATTGTCCAAACTCATGTCCATTAAGTGGGTGCTGCCATCCAACCATCTCATCCTCTGTCATCACCTTCTCCTCCTGCCCTCAATCTTTCCCAGCATCAGTCTTTTCAAATGAGTCGGCTCGTCTCATCAGGTGGCCAAAGTATTGGAGTTTCAGCTTCAACATCAGTCCCTCCAATGAACACCCAGGACTGATCTCCTTTAGGATGGACTGCTTGGATCTCCTTGCAGTCCAAGGGACTCTCAAGAGTCTTCTCCAACACAACAGTTCAAAAGCATCAATTCCTCTGTGCTCAGCTTTCTTTATAGTCCAACTCTCACATCCATACATGACTACTGGAAAAACCATAGCTTTGACTAGACGGACCTTTGTTGGCAAAGTAATGTCTCTGCTTTTTAATATGCTGTCTAGGTTGGTCATAACTTTCCTTCCAAGGAGCAAGTGTCTTTTAATTTCATGGCTGCAGTCACTATCCACAGTGATTTAACCTCAATTACCTCTATAAGATGCTGTCTCAAGTACAGTCACATTCTGAGGTACTGGGTGTTAGAACTGCAACATACAGATTTGGGAGGAGACCTAATTCAGCCCCTGACACCCAAAGAATGCACAGTTGCACTCATCTCACATGCTAGCAAAGTAATGCTCAAAATTCTCCAAGTCAAGCTTCAACAGTACATGAACTGAGAACTTCTAGATGTTCAAGGTGGATTTAGAAAAGGCAGAGGAACCAGAGATCAAATTGCCAACACCCATTGGATCATAGAAAAAGCAAGAGAGTTCCAGAAAAACATATACTTCTGGTTTATTGACTACACCAAAGCCTTTGACTGTGTACATCACAACAAACTGTGGAAAATTCTTAAAGAGGTGGGAATACCAGACCACCTGACCTACCTCCTGAGAAATCTGTATGCAAATCAAGAAACAACAGTTAGAACCAGACATGGAACAACAGAATGGTTCCAAATTGGGAAAGGAGTACATCAAGGCTGTATATTGTCACCCTGCTTATTTAACTTATATGCAGAGTACATCATGCAAAATGCTGGGCTGGATGAAGTACAAGCTGGCATCAAGACTGCTGAAAGAAATATCAATAACTTCAGATATGCAGATGATACCACCCTTAATGGCAGAAAGGGGAATTAAAAAGCCTCTTGATGAAAGTGAAAGAGGAGAGTGAAAAAGTTGGCTTAAAGCTCAGCATTCAGAAAACTAAGATCATGGCATCCGGTCCCATCTCTTCATGGCAAATAGATGGGGAAACAGTGGTAACAGTGACAGACTTTATTTTCTTGGGCTCCAAAATCACTGCAGATGGTGACTGCAGCTATGAAATTAAAAGATGCTTGCTCCTTGGAAGAAAAGCTATGACCAACCTAGACAGTATATTAAAAAGCAGAGACATTACTTTACCAACAAAGGTCCATCTAGTCAAAGCTATGGTTTTTCCAGTAGTCATGTATGGATGTGAGAGTTGGACTATAAAGAAAGCTGAGCACGGAGGAATTGATGCTTTTGAACTGTTGTGTTGGAGAAGACTCTTGAGAGTCCCTTGGACTGCAAGGAGGTCAAACCAGTCCATCCTAAAGGAAATCTATCCTGAATATTCAATGGAAGGACTTATGCTGAAGATGAAACTCCAATACTTTGGCCACCTGATACAAAGAACTGACTCACTGGAAGTGACCCTGATGCTGGGAAAGACTGAAGGCAGGAGGAGAAGGTGATGACAAAGGATGAGATGGTTGGATGGCATCACCCACTTGATGGACATGAGTTTGAGCAAGCTCTGGGAGTTGGTGATGGACAGGGAAGCCTGGCGTGCTGCAGTCCATGGGGTCGCAAAGAGTCAGACATGACTGAGCAACTGAACTGAACTGAAGGTAATTTAAGAAGGGTAGTAGAGAAGTCTTACCTGTAGATGGACCTTACTTTAAGAGAGAACTCAACTTAAAAGAAAAAAAAAAAATTTACCTGAGTAGAGAAATGAAAGGGCGATTATTTGAATGACAAATCTTTCCTTTTACAAAATGGCTCGCCACAGAGACCCTTTAGATTGAGAGCTCCCCTACTGAATAAGTGCCTAGTACAATCATTAACTACTTGACAGAGCACCTGGGGGTAGCTGGGGAGGAAGGAAGGGGTGGAGAGGAATCTTAAAGCCAAGTTCTAGCCCATTTAAGACCAATTTGAAATGAAGATTTCAGAAAGTCTGAAAGTATAATTTAAGTGAATGGGCTAAGTTGGCTTCCTTGAATAACTCTTCCACTTAGACTATGTTACTCAAGAACACACTACTCGGCAGCCATTAAAAAGTGTGTTTTAGGAGGACATTTAATGACATTGGAAACATCTCAAAAGCAGGTGGCAAATCAGCATGTACAGCATGATTCCAATTTCAGATTTAAAAAAGAAATTCTATACATGGGTAAAAAAAAGACTAGGAATCTACATTAAAATGTTAACAGTAGTTATATTTAGATGGTGGGATAGATGGATGATATATATTTTTTCTCTTATTCTTGTCTGAATTTACTCAAGTCTCTGATAATTTTTTGAGCAGAGAAGAGTGGTTTTTCAAGAAGAATTCAATGACAGTCTATTATAAATTATACTAATTTCTTATTGACTAAAAACATAAAATAGGAAAACTCTTAGCAGAAGGGCTGAATCTCATATTTCAAATATGATGATATAATGATAGATAACACTTGTAACCACTTATTACATTCGGAGCTCCGAAACATGTATAATTATGTCATTGACAATGATTCCATACAACCTCTCTATGAGATGGGTATTTTTATACCCCCCGACACACACAATTTTCCAAACAAAGAAACTGGGGCAGAGAGCAAAGACATAAGCCATTCAAGGTCACTAGCTAGCAGGTGACAGAGAATCCAGGTCTCCTTATTTCTAATTCAGGGCTCTTTCTCCTCCATAGCATTGGGTTTCTACAGATGCCCTAGTTTATGGGCTGAAAATATCCCATAATTACCCCATAAATAAGCCATCAAACTTATTTATTCCTTGCATTTAACTTATTATTTAGCATTTAAAGGACACATTACATTGAGCAAGAATCATCAATCTTTCACATAATGCTCTGGTTAATAACTTGGTAATTATAATCCGCAGTCACAAAGCTGAACACACTTGTTTCCATGGCACCAGAACCCCTTTTAAAGAAGAGAACTCATCAATTATTTCCGGCCTGCTCACTTGGTGAATTTATACCCTCCCAAACACCAGCACTTACCCTGGTGGTTGGAGAGTTCAACAGTAATTGCAGAGGCCCTAAACCTAAGGATTTGAAAGCTGGGTATCCATAATCCCCTTTAATATGGTATCAGAATATCATTTAGCAATGAAGAGCAGAGCAGCCAAAAAGAAAATAAATAAACTTTAAAAAAAAAAAAAAAAACAAAGAATATCATTTAGGCATTCTATTGAAAAGCATCCACTCTGTGTGTTCCAAGACTTAAAGTAACTGCTTTGTATACAGGAAAACAGTAGAACACATTGCTTATCAATCTTATCAGACTCAACATCTCTTTGTATCAGTCAGTTTCTGGTGCATAACAATCTCGAAATCTCAGTGACTCACAAGGAGAAGTGAAGTCATTCAGTCGTGTCCGACTCTTTGCGACCCCATGGACAGTAGGCTCTTCCATCCATGGGATTTTCCAGGCAAGAATACTGGAGTAGGTTGCCATTTGAAAAACCTTATTTTTATACTCATAAGTTTGTGGTTGGCTGTCATTCTGTTGAGCTCACTGCCGCACCATGATCTTGGCTCCAGGTGGGGCTCAGATCTGTTTCAAGTGTTTCTCCATTCTCCACAGAGCAGTGGACACACATTTTTCTTATAGCAAGTGTCAAAAGAACAAGAGGATGAGGGAAACCATGATGATGCCTTTTGCGGACCAGGTTCAAGACTGGCACATTTCCATTTCTTTCCAGGTATCACTGGCCAAAGAAAATTTCATATCTAAGCCCCAAATCAATGAGGCACATAAATACTCTCCACCTACTCTACTGAGAAGTACTACAAAGTCACATGACAAAATGTGATGATGTGCAATTCCATTATGGGAAAGAAGGAAGAAGTGGGAGCAATGATCCATTTTATCCACCCTTTTATAACAAACATATTGTAATGTGCTCTTTACATTATCGCAAACTGAAATTCAGAGATAATATAACCTGCATACATGTATATAATTTCCAAAAATCCATTTCATATGTAAATGCTAGAAGACGTAGTTAGGTAGCCTGATGATGGCACACAAGCAAAGAGCCACTGTGTGTATAACAGATAAAATGCAAGCTAACTCGGGGGTGTGATGCTGGCCCCTCAAATACCTTGAACAATGTTGCCACTGGTGATGTGATTTTTTTTTTGGAAATGGTACACACAACGGATAACATTTTGAGCAAAATAAACTAAAACCATCCCTTGAGGCACACTGTAAGCTGCATTCCTAGAAAAATCAGAACCTGTAGTTTTAACTACACAAAATATACTCTGTATATAAGACAAGCTCAGACGATAATAAATGAGTTGTTTACCTACACTAAGGTCTGGCAGGGCACTAAAAGGTTAAGCAGGACACATAACAGATCTTCCCCACACATTGCTAAATGTTTAGCTTGCCTTGTCCCCTAAAGCAAATCACCCAATGCCATGATTTTGTAACTTCCCATCACCATCATCACCAAAACTGTCCCCACAAATTTCTGAAAAGAGCCCTAAGAGGCAGTATTATCTCAGTGAGAACTTCTGGAGTTGCATTAGAGTGAGATCTTTGATGTTCTATAGCTTGATTCTGAATCCAGGCTCTGCTGCCTACCTACTACCTCCTACCTACTGTGTGACTTTGGACAAGTTACAGAACTACTCTGAGTCTGCCTTACTTATAATGTTGCTTTAAGAATTAAATGAGAGCATGCAAATGGCAAAGCATTTAGCATAAGCCTTACACACACGAAGCACTCAATAAAAGTCAGCATACATGTTATTTTCTTGGGCTTGAAAAACACTGTAGATGTTGACTGCAGCCATGAAATTAAAAGATGCTTGCTCCTTGGAAGAAAAGTTATGACCAACCTAGACAACATATTAAAAAGCAGAGACATTACTTTCCCAACAAAGGTCCATCTAGTCAAAGCTATGGTTTTTCCAGTGGTCATGGATGGATGTGAGAGTTGAACTATAAAGAGATGCTTTTGAACTATGGTGTTGGAGAAGACTCTTGAGGGTGCCTTGGACTGTAAGAAGATCCAACCAGTCCATCCTAAAGGAAATCAGTCCTGAATATTCATTGGAAGTACTCATGCTGAAGCTGAAACTCCAATACTTTGGCCACCTGATGTGAAGAACTGACTCATTTGAAAAGACCCTGATGCAGGGAAAGATTGAAGGCAGGAGGAGAAAGGGATGACAGAGGATGAGATGGTTGGATGGCATCACCAACTCAATGGACGTGAGTTTGAGTAAACTCTGGGAGTTGGCGATGGACAGGGAAGCCTGGCATGCTGCAGTCCATGGGGTTGCAGAGACTTGGACACACCTGAGCGAATGAACTGAACTGAACTGAACCGACATGTTACATTATTCAATTAACTTATTCCCATTTTGCAGATGAGGAAACTGGGGCTCAACTGAGATGTCTTTGGAGGTCATTCTTCCTCCTCTCCCTGCTGTCTTTTAGTCTGAAGATGGACACTCACTGATGTTCTGCTGAGGGTCAGTTTCAGAAGAAAGGTAAGACTAGAAAGGTTGTGGGATTGACAGGTGAGTCCATGAGTGGAGGGGATCCAGATTCAAATTCCATGCTAGGATGTGTAATTAGTGGTTTTACTCTGGAAAAATAAAAGCACTTACCAGACTTCCCTGATGGTCAAATGGTTAGAACTCCATGCTTTCACTGCTATGGGCCTATGTTCAATCCCTGCTTAGGGAACTAAGATCTTGCAAGCTGAGCAGCGTGGCCAAATATGCCTATGCATATAAGCAGACAGATAGATAGACAGACACGGAATGAAGAAAGCACTTCCCTTATAACCACATCAGTGTCACCACTTAGTACACTCAAGAGTTGTGGCAGGTTAGAAGCACCCAACAGTGGTCCAGAGAAGGATATGGTCTTCAGTAGTAACATCAGGAGAGGTTAGAGAGGCAGAATCAAAGACAGGCTCTGGATCCAGATGCCAGAGTGCAAATCCCAGCTCTCTCACTTACCATTCAGGCATCCACGTGACCTTTGGGTAAAACACCCCCGTGCCTTAGTTTCCTCATCTGTATAAGGGGGAATATTAGTACATACTTCACTGGATTGTTGTGAAGACCAATGAGTTAACATATGTAAAGCACATAGGGCAATGTCGGCATTTGATAACCTCTATATAAGTGTGCACTACTGCACAACCGGTGTCCACCTGTAGGTTTAGTGCAGTCACACAGAGCCTGACCCATGGTGGATGATAAAAAGTGGTAAAAAGAAGAGATGAGTGGGTGGACATGGGTTGGAAATAACTGTGAACTTTGGAAGCATGTAATTTTCAGCATCCTATTTGGGCATCCTATCTGGGAAGCTGCAGCGGAGTATTTATGTTTATAGGCATGCTCTCAGCCACTAGACCGTATGGTCTTTCAAAAATGCAGAACAAAACTGAGGTGTGGCAAGTTGTGCTCACAGCAGTTAACATTGTAAATGAACTAAAACCATCAGCATCAATCTTATACAGACTTGCCCTAACAAGTAATTAGTTGTTTCGTTTTTTTTTTTAACTCATACTTGTCCACATTCACAAAGGAGAACAAAGGAAGGAGGAGGTATTGGTGAGAAGAAGAATGAGACAACAGGATGAAGGAACACAGACAGAAGCAGAATGCCGAGTGCAGTCCTGAAGCAAAGCGTGACCTCGGGCATTATTTGATTTTTTAAAAAATTTTACTTATTTATTTTTAGCTATGCTGCATCTTCATCGCTCTGTGTGGGCTTTCTCTAGTTGTGGTAACCAGGGGCTACTCTTCCTTGTGGTACACGGACTTCTCATTGTGGTGGCTTCTCTTGTTGAGGAGCACACTCTAGGGTGTGCGGGCTTCAGTAGTTTCAGCTCTTGGGCCTTAGAGCCCAGGCTCAGTGGTTGTGGCACATGAGTTTAGCTGTTCCTCAGCATGTGGGATCTTCCTGGACCAGGGATCGAACCCATGTCCCCTGCACTGGCAGGTTGATTCTTATCCACTGCGCCACCAGGAAGTCTGGTCATTATTTGTGGAATGAGTGGATAACTGAATGAAAGGATGAATGGATGGATGCCTAATCTCCCCTTTTGTCCTCATTTCAAACCTCACACAAAGATAGAAGATTTCCAGAGATGAATGATCAACTCTATTCATTTTTTAAAGTCAACAGCTTCCTCAGGAAGAGATAATGAAAATACCATGCTTTCCTGTGTTAGACCAATCATAAATATCTCCAGTTCTGGTGAAGCTCTGCCACCTACTACCTATGTGACCTGCAGTGAGTCGATTTGATTCTCTGAGTATCATTTTTCTCACAAGGTGGTCTCTAAGAATCCACATAATGCAGACATTGTATCATATCATGAATGGTTTATGTACATGAATGTAGGCTCATATTATAGATTATAACCAGGGCCCAATTCATTAGTTTTATTCATGCCAACTCTCTTATCATTATTATTACACAGCATGTCATTGTATATTGATGACTCTTTACTTCTACACAGTATTCAAGCATTTATAAAGCACTGTGATGCCAAAGCCTTTGACTGTGTGGATCACAATAAACTGTGGAAAATTCTGAAAGAGATGGGAATACCAGACTACCTGACCTGCTTCTTGAGAAACCTATATGCAGGTCAGGAAGCAACAGTTAGAACTGGACATGGAACAACAGACTGGTTCCAAAAATACATCAAGGCTGTATATTGTCACCCTGCTTATTTAACTTATATGCAGAGTACATCATGAGAAATGCTAGTCTGGAGGAAGCACAAGCTGGAATCAAGATTGCCGGGAGAAACATCAATAACCTCAGACGACACCACTCTTATGGCAGAAAGTGAAGAAGAACTAAAGAGTCTCTTGATGAAAGTGAAAGAGGAGAGTGAAAAAGTTGGCTTAAAGCTCAACATTCAGAAAACTAAGATCATGGCATACGGTCCCATCACTTCATGGCAAATAGATGGGGAAACAGTGGACACAGTGGCTGAGTTTATTTTTCTGGGCTCCAAAATCACTGCAGATGGTGACTGCAGCCATGAAATTAAAAGACGCTTACTCCTTGGAAGGAAAGTTATGACCAACCTAGACAACATATTAAAAAGCAGAGACATTACTTTGCCAACAAAGGTCTGTCTAGTCAAGGCTATGGTTTTTCCAGTAGTCGTGTATGGATGTGAGAGTTGGACTATAAAGAAATCTTAGTGCCGAAGAATTGATGCTTTTGAACTGTGGTGTTGGAAAAGACTCTTGAGAGTCCCTTGGACTGCAAGATCAACCAGTCCATCCTAAAGGTGATCAGTCTTGGGTGTTCAGTGGAGTGACTGATGTTGAAGCTGAAACTCCAATATTTTGACCACCTGATGAGAAGAGCTGACTCATTTGAAAAGACCCTGATGCTGGGAAAGATTGAGGGCAGGAGGAGAAGGGGACGACAGAGGATGAGATGGTTGAATGGCATCACTGATTCGATGGACATGGGTATGGGTGGACTCTGGGAGTTGGTGATAGACAGGGAGGCCTGGCGTGCTGCGGTTCATGGGGTCGCAAAGAGTCGGACATGACTGAGCAACTGAACTGAACTGTGATGCCATGGCCACCATTTATTTAACATTTATGTGCTCTCACACAGGTCCTCACAACTCAGGGAATGAATATTTCTAAGCCCGTATCAGTTACATATTTCCCCAGTGATGCTGAGTAACAAGCAAGCACAAAACCCCCAGAACGTTTAGCAATAAACATGTGGGGTTCAGCCATCCCAGGCAAGGTTCATCTGATTTTGCTGCCTCCCTCACAAGCCTATGGGTAACTGCAAGTTATCTTCACAGCTCTGCTGATTTTGGCTGGACTCACTGACATATTTGATGTTGGTTGATTTAGGATAGCCTCTGCTGGGATGCCTGGGAAAACACGGGCCTCTCCTTCTCTAGCAGGCTTGCCTGGAAATTTTCGAATAGCAATAGTACAAACACTTTTGCAGACTTTTGCTTGCATCGCCTCTAACACTCCTTTGGCCAAAGCAAATCATGAGGCCAGTACAGATCATTTAAAAGATGGGAGGGGAGGGCTTCCCTGGTGGTGTAGTGGTTAAGTCTCCATGCTTCTTGGTCAGGGAACTAAGATCCCATATGCCATGCAGTATATTCAAAAAAAAATTTTAATAAATAAATAAAAGATGGGAAATACACTCTAACTTTTTCATAAAATGAACTGCAAAGGTTGTGGGTACAGGAAGGGTGTTATCACTTGAACTGTATATCCTCAAAGTTCATTTATCAAAGTACTGACTTCAGAATGCGCTATTCAGTCCTATCTCAGAACGTGACATTATTTGGAGATAGGATGTTTACAGCGCTAATGTTTTATGATAGGCCCTACTCCAATATGACTAATGTCCCTATAAGAAAGAGAAGTTTAGGGACTTCCCTGGTGGCCCAGCAGTTAAGAATCTGCCTTCCAGTGCAGGAGACGCAGGTCCAATTCCTGGTCAGAGAACTAAGATTCCCACATTCTGTGGAGCAACTAAGCCTACATGCCACAGTGAAGACTCAGTGAAGCCAAAAAAAAAAAAAAAAGAGAGAGAGAGAGAGAAAGAGAAATTTAAACACAGACAAACACACAGGGAAAGAAGTCTGGAAAATGCCATCTAGAAGCCAGGAAGAGAGGCCTGGAACAGATGCTTCCTCACAGCCCTCGTGGGTACATGCCCAGTCGCTCAGTCATGTCTGACTCTCTGGACCCTTTGGACTGCAGCACACCAGGCTCCTCCATCCATAGAATTTTCCAGGCAAGAATACTGGGGTGTATTTGCTGTATGACTCAGGGAACTCAAACCGGGGCTCTGTGGCAACCTAGAGGGAGGGGTGGGATGAGGTGGGAGGGAGGTTCAAGAAGGAGGGGACACATGTATACCTATGGCTGATTCATGTTGATGCATGGCAGAAATGAACACAATATTGTAAAGCAATTATGCTTCAATTAAAAATAAATAAAAACAAATCAAAGAAAAAATACTGGAATGGGTTGCCATTTCCTCCTCCAGGGGAGCTTCCCAACCCAGGGACCGAACCCACGTCTCCTGTGTCTCCTGCATCACAGGTGTATTCTTTACCTGCTGCACCATTGGGAAAGCCCCTCACAGCCCTCAGAAGGAACCGACTCTGCCAACACCTTGATCATGGACTTCTGGCCTCTAGATGTAAGATTATAAATGTCTGTTGTTTAAGCCACCTGGTCTGTGGTACTGTGTTAAAGCAGTCTTAGCAAACTAACACAAGAGGTAAAAAATCAGGGCATTAATGCAATCAATCCCCAATACCTTAGTTAACAGTGGGGACATTGAGGCTCAGAGTCTGGTTAAGGTACCACCCAAGATGCACCAGAATTGTGAGTGGAACCCAGGTCTTCTTTGCCAGACCTAAATCCTTACACCTGCCGTAGAGACACTTCAGGTCCCAATCCTTCGTCATTTCCTAGGTGGTTTCCAACAAGGAGGCACTGGCACATGCAGGACACTGTTCATGCCCAACTAGGCAATGCTGTGCATGTTGCTTCAAAGCTTCTGTTTTACTATCCTTAATGATCTAGTAATTGTGTTTATGGCTTTCCAATGAAGTGTGCAGAGCTCTGATAGCCATCACTGGTTTCTTGAGGGCCTTTATTTGATCTGAGACTAAACAGAGCTTCTGATAGATTTAAAAAAAAATGGTGTATGAGGCAAAGAGGAGAAAATTCTAGTCAAATATTTTTCAAAATGGTTTTTGACTGATCATTCTACACACCTAGGCCACCAACTATATCTGCACTGAATATAATACTCAATTATCTGAGATAACTCTGAAGCCATTGGAATTATTTCTTTGGACAGAATAAAATTAAAGGAAAAGAATTGGGTTATTAATGCATATGTCAGTCAGGTTTCTCCAGACAAAAAGAACCAATAAGGTGGGATGGGATGGGAGGTGGGAAGGAGATTTAAGAGGGAGGGGACATGTGTATGCCTATGGCTGATTCCTGTTGATGTATGGCTGCTACAGCTGCTAAGTCACTTCAGTCGTGTCCAACTCTGTGCGACCCCATAGACAGCAGCCCACCAGGCTCCCCCATCCCTGGGATTCTCCAGGCAAGAACACTGGAGTGGGTTGCCATTTCCTTCTCCAATGCGTGAAAGTGAAGTTGCTCAGTCATGTCCAACTCTTCACAACCCCATGGACTGCAGCCTACCAGGCTCCTCCATCCATGGGAGTTTCCAGGCCAGAGTACTAGAGTGGGGTGCCATTGCCTTCTCCGTGACGTATGGCAGAAACCAGTAAAACATTGTAAAGCAATTATCCTCCAATTAAAAATAAATTTAAAAAGAAATAGCTTTAACAAAGAAAGAACCAAAAGGAGAGAGAAAGATAGATAGGTAGATAGATATGATATTTATTATGGGTATTGGTTCACATGATTATGGGAGGCTGAGAAGTCTGCCATCTGCAAGCTAAAAACCCAGGAAAGCCAGTGGTGTAGATCAAAGGCCCTGGAGCCAGATAGCTGATGGTACAGATTCCAGTTCAGGTCCAAAGGCCTGAGAACTAGGAGCACCAAGAGCAGAAGATCAATGTCCCAGTTCAAATAGTCAGAGTCAATTCAACCTTCATCCACCTTCATATTCTATTCAAGTCCTCAATGAATTGGATGAAGCTGCACCACATTGGGCTGTTTTCTTTACTCAGTTCGCCAATTTGAAAGCTAATCTCTTTCAGAAGCACCCCCATAGACACAATTGGAAATAATATTTAACCAGCAATCTAGGCATCCCATGGCCCAGTCAAGTTGACACATAAAACTGATATTTATTGGATACCTACTATGCACCAAGCACTATTACAGGTCTTAGAATACAGACATGAGTGAGGTACAATCCACACATACACAAGAAGCTTCACTGCCTCATTCAGTGTTCACTCATCAAATACTAACTATGAGCATCTACTGAGATGAACCAGTTACACACAGTCGCTGCTCTCACAGGGATCCACAGGTGAGCTGGTGAGACAGGCACTAGATAACTCATGGCACAATTAAGCAATGACAATTGTGATGAGTGTCACAAAGAAGAAGCTGAAGTTGTTAATGACTGTGGAACAGGAAGGCCTGACCTGTTTATTTTGTTGAGGACACAGTTGGCGGTGGGGAGGGATGGGTAAGGAAAGACTATCATTAGGAAATGAGGTTTGAGCTGAGATCTTGAGATCTGAAGGATCAGTAGGGTTTATCCAGGCAAAGACAGTGAAAACTTCCTTCTGAGAAGGAGAAGAGAAACTGCCCCGACATCCACAAGCTGACACTTAGATCAGCTTGGCCCCAGTGCTGCTCTGAGCTGATCTGCTGGCAATCCTGGCTAGGGGTTGGTGTTCTCCTGCTGAAGATAAACAACTGCACAGAACATCAATATCAGACAAGGCTACTCTGATACCACAAAGGAGCAAGACAACAGAACACAGACCAAACAGGAACACTGTCTAAACCACAAAAATGACCCAAATTCCCTACCCTAATATGAGAGGCTGCTGCTTCTTTACCAATTTCCCCCAAATTAGCTCAATCTAATCTTTTCTCCCTTTGGATAAAATTTATTAAGATGCCCAATGATAGAATTATTTCCACTTCCTGCCAGTATCCAGTCTAGAGCAAAGCCCTAGTTCTTTAAACCCTCCCTGAATCACCCAACCTAAGCCCAAATCCCATACTAATCTCATCCTTTTTAATACCTTCCTACTGAGATGCCTCATGGCTCCTAGTGCATTTCCCCCCTCAGTGCAGTGAATACTAATCCCAACTCATTCCACTGCAAGTGTGTTCCTGGTGGTCTTTAGCTGAAGGGCACTGACATTTGATAAATGCTTTTAAGGTGTCTGAGGAATCCAAACCATGCTCCAAAGACACTTCTAAATGTAAAGAGATTTTTGAGGAAGATTATTATTTGGATGCTTAATTAATATTTATCATAGCAAATGTATTAGTTTTATGGTAAATTTAAGGTGGAATTATTTTTATGTGCTGTATATACACTTTCACAGTACATTGAGAACCTTTTTATAATTGATGTGTCTAATATATCTTTATTTAGATTTGAAGGTTAGTTTATTATCTTACATCATTAGTTTATTATCTTAAATTGTGTGTGTTCAGTTGCTCAGTCATGCCTGACTCTTTGCAACCCCATGGACTGTATGCAGCCGGCCAGGCTCCTCTGTCCATGAGAATTTACCAAGCAAGAATACTGGAGTGGGCTGCCATTTCTAGGGTATCTTTCTGACCCAGGGATCGTCTCCTGCATTTGCAGGTGGATTCCTTACCTCTAGCATCACCTGGGAAGCCCATTTTAAATCATAATGAAGGCTTACAATTCTCACAGCTCTGCTTTTGACAACCTCTAGGTGTCACTTTTTTTCAAGTCCTAGCCTGTGTCACTAATGATCAGAGGGGCATCCACAATAAGCTTTAGCCTTTGGCACCTTGTCTTAAGCTGACCAAATCAGAACTCATCAATCACTTCTAAAAACCTGGCTGTCTGGAAATTTAGAAGAACTATCCAATCTTTTTAATGTGTTTAACCTTTGACCCAGAAATTCTACTCTGAAAAATGTATCCCACAAATTCACTAGCACAAAAATCCAAAGACATACAAAGACATACATCCCTTTGTTGGTAACAAAAACAACAAAAAGACAAAAAAAGAAACCCTGAAAACAACCCACATTTCCATCAATACTCAGTTGGCTATCATGCACACCTCCACAGTGGAATACTATGTAGCCATTAATAATAACATTGTAAATATGCATTAACTGGTTTGAAAAGATGCACAGAACATACTGTGGGGAAAAAGTTGTATAACAGTATAAACTGAGATTAAAATACACACATTTTAAAATCATAGGTAAAAGTGGGTTACTTCTGGGGACTGGGATTGAAGACTTATACCATCTACATGTTCAAAAGTCATATTGCATTGCTTTTACTTTTTAAAAAAATAAATTTTTTTCCTTATTTTTTTTTTGACCTCTTCTCAGGTGGCTCATACAGTAAAGAGTCTGCCTGAAATTCAGTAGACCTGGGTTTGACCACTGGGTGAGGAAGATCCCTTGGAGAAGGAAATGGCAACCCAGTATTCTTGCATGGAAAATCCCATGGACAGAGGAGTCTGGTGGGCTACATTCCAAAGGACATAAAGAGTCAGACATGACTGAGCGACTCACACACACACACACACACACACACACACACACACACAGCATGCAGTATCTTCCCCAACCAGCAGTTGAACCTGTGACCCCTGCAGTGGAAACATAGAGTCTTAACCACTGGACCACCAGGGAAGTCCTAAAAATATATATTTTTTATTTGTCCTATTTGCTATATTCCTTGATCAGATTTACCAACCACCCAGTCCCCATCTAGGATCTCTTCATTTCCTGTTCCTAAACCTAGACATATGCTGAGCCAAACATTTCTACCTCTGAAACACTTCTCAAAGCTTCACCATGCCCTTCCCTCTGGTGTGTCCTCAGTCTGACCGGGCAGTTCTCCCTGCCTCTTGCTTCCTCACTGTCCCATCGCATGCTCTCTGCTGCTCCAAGGGACTCCTTCTAGCATACATAACCATAACCTTCATTCCTCTGCCCCAAAACCTTTGGCTCTCCTGGACCAACAGAATAAGCCTCAAACTTTCACTGTGGACTCTAAGACTCCACTTTAGCTCCACTTTGCCATTTCAGGCTTAGGTCAAGCATCCAAGGCATCCTTCACTCACATCCCAGTCACAGCAGCACTAATGGATCCCCTAAATTTGAATTGCACTAACATACCTTCAAATCTTTGCACACATTGTTCCCTCTTTCCGCATGCCTCTTCTTTTACATTTGACACTGTAAATGATTCTTCTTGCTTGTACTAAGAGATAGCCTAGCATGACTGGGAAAAGGCACAGATTTTGAGTCAAACATCTGGGATGAAATCTCAGGGGTCATTTACTAGCTCTGTGACATTTACTTTATGACTCTGTACTTTGGTTTCCTCATCTGTAAAACAGGGATAATAATAAAGTCAGTCTCCTAAGCCCATATTCACAAAACACAGGAAGCACTGCATATAGTAAATACTTGAAAGTGGTAATTATTTTGATTATTGGATTCTAAAGTGATGTTATTTTCTGTTGCTCTTGAGGCATGTGGTTTTTTGCTCCTAAATTAAATTCTCCCAGGAATTCACTGGAAGTCTAGTGATTAGGAATCTGTGCTTTCACTGTGAGGGCCTGGGTTCTATCCCTGGTTGAGCAACTAAGATCCCACAAGCTGTGCCACAGCCAAAACTTAAAAAAAAAAATTTTTTTTTAATTAAAAAATAAAAAACAAGGGCATCCCTGATGGTCCAGTGGTTAAGAATCTGTCCTTGCAATGCAGGGGCCACTGGTTCCATCCTTGGTCAGGGAACTAAGATCCCACATGCCTTGGGGCAACTAAGCCTGTGGGCCACAACTACTGAAGCCTGCATGCCCTAGAGCCCATGCTCCGCAACAGGAGAAGCCATGGCAATCAGAAGACAGTGCATCACAACTAGAGTAGCCCCAGAGCAGCATCAAAGGCCCAGTGCTGCAGGAAACAAATTTACAAACAAATAATTAAAAAAAAAATTAAATGCTCCCCTCCTAAAGCTACTGAGCCATTTGAGTTCTTATAATTGCTTTTTGTTTATAGCTTCTTTGGGCCCAAGTCTCTATACATAATTAGTTAAGAGCTTAAGATCTGAAACCAAACTTTCTGGATTCATGATCTCGACTGGAGATCAAATCCCTTCAGTACTGTCTGACTCTTTGCAGTACTATGGACTGCAGCCCACCAGTCTCCTCTGTCCATGGGATTCTCCATCCAAGAACTCTGAGGTGGGTTTCCATGCCCTCCTCCAGGGGACCTTGCTAACCCAGGTATCGAACCCATGTCTCATTATGTTTCCTGCATTGGCAGGCAGAGTAATGTCTCTGCTTTTTAGTATGCTGTCTAGGTTGGTCATAGCTTTTCTTCCAAGGAGCAAGCATCTTTTAATTTTATGGCTGAAGTTACTGTCCGTAGTGACAGAGTCGTTGAGGAGATGACAAAGACTAGTTAGAACCTGTTAGGTTCAAGATGGTGGAAGACTCAACTTCCACCATCTTGTGCTCAATTGTGTCCGACACTTTGTCACCCCATGGATCATAACCTGCCAGGCTCCTCTGTTCTTGAAATTTTCCAGGCAAGAATAATAGGATGGGTTGCCATTTCCTTCTCCATGACAATTCAAGGCTGACCATAAAAGGCCAAGTGTGCGGTACCCAATTCCTAGAAATCTCTGCCCCTTTCCCAAAATAGTTGGAATAATCCTCCCACTTGTTAGCCTATTAAATTATACAACCAATAAAAACTAATCACCCCGTATGTTGGGGCCTCTCACATTCTGAGATGGCCCACAATCTGTGGAGTCATTCCAAGGCCAATCTCGCCTTTTGGGATGGACAGCATTCTGTCTATGGAATGTGCATCTCTCTTAATAAAACTACTTTTTACCTATCACTTGGTCTCTCACTGAATTTTTTCTGCAATAAGACATAAAGAACTTGAGCTTCATTAAGTCCTGAGACCAGATATGTGACCTCAATTAAAGGGCTGTGGGTTCCACACTTCCCTGGTGGTGCAGTGGATAAGAATCCACCTGCCAACGTGAGGGACACAGGTTTGAGCCCTAGTCTAGGAAGGTCCCACGGCCTCAGAGCAACTAAGCTCCTGCTTTACAACACCTGAGCCCGTGTGCTGTGCTGCCACTACTGAAGCCTGCACACCTAGAGCTCATGATCTACAAGAGAAGCCACGGCAATGAGAAGCCCTCACATCACAATGAAGAGTAGCCCCTGCTCAGCACAACTAGAGAAAGACTGAGTGCAATGAAGACCCAATGCAGCCAAAAATAAATACTTTTTTTTTTTTAAAAAAAGATGGTAGGTTCAGGACTTTCCTGGTGGTCTGGTGGCTAAGATTCTGTGTTTCCATTGCAGAGGGCGCAGGTACAGTCCTTGTTTGGAGAACTAAGATCTCCCATGCTACATGCTACAGCTTAAAAAAAAAACAAAAAACCTGGGTTCAAGTGCCAGTTGGGGTTTTGGCTGGGTTCACATCCTGGTCCACGGGTTCAAGTCTTAATGTCTTAATCTGAGTTGTGCAGTTTCACCATGATACCAATCCTGGCCCATGCACGCCCATGCCTTTAATCATGCCTTCTATTTCTCCTTATGCATATTCTCAAGAAACAAAGACTCTGACTGGCTAATCTATACCCAAGTGTCTACCTTTAGTCCAATCAGCTGCAACCAGGTGAGGAAAAGCACCTGGAATCAATATGGGAGCCCTGGGTTCCACACTTTGCAGAGGGCCTATGGTGTGGGGGAATGGGGTGTGGCCACATCAGGAATCCCCAGATCAGTTCCCATCAGATCAGATCAGTTCCCATAACATCTATCTTTTCCATTTTCCTCAGATAGTTTTCAAATATGGCTCCCACTGCCAAGGAGTCAGCTACTATCCAAAAACTTCTATCCAGTTTTTGCTTCTGGTCAGTTACACAGGCTTTTTAGCACTGTTTGGCAGCTTCCTATGTAGCAAAGTGGTAAAGAATCCACCTGCCAATGCAGGATACATAGGAAATGCAGTAGTATGGCAAAGAATCATGACATGACTGCATCGACTTAGCATGCACACATATATGTATATATACATATATATAGAGAGAGCTTCTTTGGTGGCCAGCGGGTAAAGAATCGACCAGCAATGCAAGAGAAAGGAAACATGGATTCGATCCCTGGGTCAAGGAAGATCCCCTGGGAAAGGAGATGGCAACCCACTCCAGTATTCTTGCCTAAAAACTCCCATGAACAAAGGAGCCTGGTGGGCTATAGTTCAAAGGGTGGAAAAGAATCAGACATGACTGAGCCACTAAACACACATATAGATATATCAGTTAAAACATATATTGTATCCAGGGTGTTTTCAATATGCACACATTTACCTTATTTGAATTCAATTATGAGAAAGAAAGAAAAATGTATCCTGCAGCTCTTAAAACAAATCACATTAGAATTTGGCCTCAGTGCCTCATAGACAGGAAGGTCACAAGCAAAACACAAAAAGAAACAAGTTCATTCTTGCCTTTTGCCCTTGTAAAGACCCAGGGCAGTTTAAGGTAATTTTTACCCTCACCATTAATACTAGAGCCTATCCCTTCAGCCTCTCAATCAAGATGTCACTCTACAGGCTTCTCCTATCAATGTTTTCAAACTTCAGGCATCCACAAATAGGTGGTCATAAAAACAATTTATGACCAGTGGGTTATGACCTGCATGTTTTTTAACTAAACAGAACTGAACAGAAAATATCAGAGTGCAAAATTCACAGTATGATTATTTCATAAAAACTTGGCTTAATTTTTATAGTGTGTGTATGTGTTTCTTACTCTATTCAAAAATGTTTACAAGTCACTGTTTTATAGTCTGTTCTGTCCAATGCTGGTAGCCAGTAGGTGCATGTGGCTACTCAGCACCCAAAATGTGGTTAGCGGGAAGAGACACGTGCTGTCAATGTAAAATACACATGGAATTTCAGACTAAATTAAAAAAAAAAAATGACTGAAGCCTGGTCGCAATACTTACTCTTGAACAAGTCTCAGTAATTAATGATTTTTTAAAGTTTTTAAATATACTTATTCATATTATTTATTTGGCTGCACTAGGTTTTAGTTGTGACAAGCAGGATTTTTAGTTGCAGCATGTGTGATCTAATTCCCTAACCAGAGATCAAACCTGGGCCCCCGGCATTGGGAGCTTAGCCACTGGACCATTACAGAAGTCCCCTTAATGACCTTAAGGGGACAAAAGAACGCAAAAACAAGTAACTGTTATCAGGCAAGAGATGTAATAACAGCCAAGATAACATACATCAATTGAAAGGACTCCTAGTTGTGTTTGAGTGGTAAAGATCAGCCTAAAGCACTCAACCACCAGATCAACTGGAACTTAAGGGATGATGGTGTCAACCTTTACTGACTCCTTTAGTGACTTCAATCAACTAAAACTTGGACTATGCGGACCACCCAAGCCCTTCATGAATATACATGTGCCCTTAGCTTAAAACATCCCCAATTTTGCTGTTCCAAAAGACACTGCTTTGGGAAAGATCCCCAATGTTCTTACTTGCTGCAAGAAATGATGAATCCTTCCTTCTCCCATTCTTTGGTTTGGTTGTATCTTTTGACTCTACACCTATCAAGAGGCAAACTCAGTTTGAGGGTAACAGAATTATTTTCACATAGTGTTTTTTTTTTACTATTCTAATGTGGTTACTAGAAAACTTTTAATTACATATATGGTTGTCATTATGTGCCTATTGGACAGCATTGCTCTATATGTTTTGGTTGTTGTTATTTTTCAGTCATTCAGTCGTGTCCGACTCTTTGCAACCCCATGAACCATAGTACACTAGGCTTCCCTGTCCTTCACCATCTCCCAGAGCTTTCTCAAACTTATGTCCATTGAGTCGGTGATGCCATTCAACCATCTCATCCTTGTCGTCCCCTTTTCCTCCTGCCTTCAGTCTTTCCCAGTATCAGCATTCTAATGACTCGGCGCTTCCCATCAGGTGGCCAAAATACCGGAGCTTCAGTTTCAGCATCAGTCCTTCTAATGAATATTCAGGATTGATTTCCTTTAGTATTATTATGTATATACATATGTGTGCACACGATATATCTATAATCTGACTTATAATACATCATGTTTACACAACATCTATCACCGTATTACCAAACACTTTGATCTGTTCAATGTCAAAATGAATTCCATCCTTTCAAAATCAGCTAAAAGGGCTGCACCACTTGAAGCACCCACTTCTAAAACAGAGAGTACCTGTTGACTCACCCTGACTCATCTACCTGACTGACCTTAGTCCCTGGCAGAGTAGAACAGACCTCTTGGTAATGTTTTCCTTTCTTTCTCTCAACTTTATTAGTTCGGAAAGGATTATAACCATCCTGCCAATGGGTATGCACGCTGAATGACCACACACCCTGGATTGGTCAGGAAATGACTGGTTATCTATTGTATTTCCTATGCTCTTCCTATGGGCTCCAAAATCACTGCAGATGGTGACTGCAGCCATGAAGTTAAAAGACGTTTGCTCCTTGGAAGAAAAGCTATGACCAACCTAGACAACATACTAAAAAGCAGAGACATTACTTTGCCAACAAAGGTCTGTTTAGTCAAAGCTATGGTTTTTCCAGTAGTCATGTATGGATGTGAGAGTTGGACTATAAAGAAAGCTGAGTGACAAAGAACTGATGCTTGTGAATTGTGGTGTTGGAGAAGACTCTTGAGAGTCCCTTGGACAGCAAGCAGATCCAACCAGTCCATCCTAAAGGAAATCAGTCCTGAAGATTCATTGGAAGGACTGATGCTGAAGCTGAAACTCCAATACTTTGGCCACCTGATATGAAGAACTGACTCACAGAAAAAGACCCTGATGCTGGGAAAGATTGAAGGCAGGAGGAGAAGGGGTTGACAGAGGATGAGATGGTTGGATGGCATCACCAACTCAATGGACATGAGTTTGAGTAAAACTCCAGGAGGTGGTGATGGACCAGGAGGCCTGGCGAACTGCAGTCCATGGGGTCGCAAAGAGTTGGTCAGAACTGAGCAAATGAACTGAACTGAACTGATGCTCTCTATAAATCTCTGTAGCATCAGTTTTGGAGAAGGCAATGGCAACCCACTCCAGTACTCTTGCCTGGAAACTCCCATGGACGGAGGAGCCTGGTGGGCTGCAGTCCATGGGGTCGCACAGAGTCGGACACGACTGAAGTGACTTAGCAGCAGCAGCAGCAGTTTTACCATACCTCATGTTCTCCTTCCCTCTCCTAGCCCACAGAGGGTCTTGTTATCTGTCCATCACAAGCTTGATCTTTCTATTTGTCAAAGTGTGTTATAATGACCCTCTCACCACACACACACACACACACACACACACACACACACCTCTGCCACTCTTGAATAGTTCTAGTCTCTATGGAGCCACTCATTTTCCTCAAGCTTGACTCCTTACTTGACTCCAAGCTTGACTCCAATACTTCACATCATGTTGATCTTAGAAATTCTTCCTTCATGTTAATAACAGTGATAATAACAAGCTGTCTTTTATAGAGTAGTTATCTTCAGACATTATGCTAAGCACTTTCTCTCATGTAAACATCACAGTAATTTTGTTGTGTTGCGAATACTTCTGTCACTTCAAAAATAAGGAAACTTTGCCTTATGGGGTGACCTAAACTGTAATATCCATGATGTCTTGTTCACTATATACCCCATATATACAACAAGTGCCTGGCACATACGTGTGAGTGTTTAATAAATGTCTACTGAATAAATAAGTGATTGAATAAATGGTGGCATACACCACCTTCTACTTTAACTTATAGTTGTGTCCATGTGGTAACAACTTTATTAAGTTAAACTATGAGTTCCTTGAGGACAGGGCATAGTTTTGCATTTCCTGTGCTTGTAAGCACAATACCTTCCACAGAGTGGATACTCAGAGATGTGTTGAATAAACCCATAAAAAATGATTAAATGAATGTCACATTCCTACAACTTTGGAATATGACATTCCCTTGCTAAATATCATTCAATGGCTCCCTATTACCCTTGGGCTAAGGCCCAAGCTATTCTTCAAAGCCTATGAGGACTCCCACACCACTTGAACCACTCATTATCTCTTAAGAGCTCCAGTTACAAGCTCCTCAAACTTCTTTCAGCTCCGAGATTTTGCGTTAGGCAAAGGTCACAGTCTCTACTTCCCCTGTCAGGGCCTTTCACCTGGCCATCTCACCTGCACCTGACCCCCCTGCTACCGCCCTCACCTGGCCAGTTCCCCTCAGAGAGCTCTCATTGTACCCTGTGTTTTGGCTTTGTAGTACTTATTGCAAGGATAACTCAGAAATAACGTTTATGTTTCTTTTATCTAGTGTTCATTTCCTGAAACACCCCATGAAGTAAAGAGCATGTCTGTCCTGTACATCATAATGTATCTGTGTCTAACTACAAGATAGGAAACCACTGGCCTACACACGTTTTTTGACCCACCCTCCCAATGTTTCATATATATACACAGGCTTCCCAGGTGACGTAGGGGCAGAGAATCCGCCTGCCAATGCAGGAGACGCAGGAGACTTGGGTTCGATTTCTGGGTCAGGAAGATCCCCTGGAGTAGGAAATGGCAACTGGCTCCAGTATTCTTGCCTGGAAAATTCCACAGACAGAGGAGCCTGGTGGGCTACAGTCCAGAGGGTCACAGAGTCGGACACAACTGAGCACACACACACACATGCACACACATACACATACACATACATACATATGTATGATTTGAATTCATTACAAACTTTTTAAAGTATTTCACAACAAAATCTGGATTTATAATGTGGGGAAAAAAATCCAAGTGGTACTGCACATAAGAGTCAGAATAGGAGAGCAGTACTGCAGTAACAACCCCAGAGGACTGGTTTCTCACTCACACCGCAAGTCTGATGTGCGAGCTCCATCTGGAACACTGACAGTCATTTTGGCCAAAGGAAAAGGAGACCCGCAAACCACACTCATCACTCTCACCCTAAAGTGACACCTATCTCTTCCACCCACATTTCACTGGCCAAAGCCGGTCAACAGCATGGAGATACATAATCCCCCTGCAGGGAGGGCCTTGCCTCCCGAAGTGACAAGAGTCGCTTTGCTCTGCTGATGGAGTCAGGGATGTGGAGGGTAGATTTCCTATTTCCTTCATGCTTGCTTTCTCCACACTGTAAAGATATAAGCAACCCCAGTTTTTCTCTAAACTTTTATCTCTAAGAGATCTTAAGATGCCATGATAAGGCATCTATAATCATCTGCAAAACAGTCTCCTATCCCTATCTGCATCACTTCAACTAATTTCCTTTCACTAGGCTACTAGATTTCAGGCTATCTCTTCCTACCCACAAACACCAGTGATCCCATGTGGACACTTGACCTGACATCATTCCATTTTTAGCCACGTTCCAGATTATCCCCCTTTTCCGAGTCCCATCTGTTGACTCTTTCATGTGTGTATGTGAGTAAACAGACACACACATATGCATTTATGAATGCATAAATTTCATCACTTCTTCCAATAACGTTTAATACAACGCTAGACACTTGGGGTGAAATGATGAGCAAGATAAGTATGAACACTAGCCTTCTGGTATTCAGAGTCCTAATGGGAAGACACCAGCAATCACAGGAAATGGTTATGATGAGTTCTACTATAAAAGAAGTTCAAAGAGCTACAGGAAGCCTGAGCCCAGATCAGGAGAAATGACATTCAACCTAAGACCTGAAGGTCGGCAGTAATTAGCAAGGCAACTCCCAGCAGAGGGGACAACTCTGAGAAGACCCAGAGTCCAAAGAGAGCACAGGATTCATAAGGAACAAACAAGTTTATCTCAGCCAGGACATGGGTAGTAGAAGGCCTGATGGAAGCAGGTGGGGAGATAGAGAAGAAGCTAATGAGGGATGCAAGCGCCAGACCTTATAAGGTCCTGGGTGATCTGTGAGGCAGCTGGAATTTAATTCTGAGGGAAACAGGGAGCCAAGACAATGAAGGCTTTTAAGCAAGAGGGTGATGAGATCTGATTTACATTTACTCTACCAGGATATTTAGAACGGGCTTCGAGTCTTGGCACCATCCATCAGAATGGATTTAGAGGTTCCTGGAGGTACCCTGCTCTTCTCGGCATTCACCCATTGGCCTCTTGGAGATCTGAAGTGTCCTGGGGGAGAGGCTGGACTTCCTGGGGGACAGGGGACTCAGGACAGTGGCTTTTTATTACTATATAGTGTTAATTTACCACTGCATTAATTGTATTCATAAATATCTAAAAATACACATATGAGAAAGATGAAGAAAACAGACACCAGCCAAAGTTATCTTTTAGGATAACAGGATTAGCAGTCTAGTTCATAAGTATTTTAATATTTAAACAACCAGCATGGCCATCCTGAGGCATAACAGCTAAATACATGTGCTAATGTCGACACAGAACAAATAAGCTGGGATAATATTTAGAAAGATTAACTGATGTTCATTTCCTACAGCACGAGTATGTCCTCCTATCCTATGGCCGTTCTCTGCTTAAGGGGTCAGACCATGGCTCAACCAGGAAAGCATTAAAAAGGCTTCTAAGTTTCAAAAGATTGAACCTTGAAGGGACTCATGCCAAAGGAAACAAAGAAGCAGACCAGGGAGTTCTTGCCTTCAGAATGAGAAAACATAGGAAGGGAAGCTCAAAGAGCTTGGGCATTGGGGTGTACCTGTCCCCCGCCCCCACGAGGGGGCGCTATCAACAGAAACACTCGACTGGAATCTGAATGCTGGAAATCCGTGCTCTGAGCAGTTCACCCGAAAAGCCAGCAGAATCTGGCAAGACCCAAAAGGGGAAATAGGATCCAGGCATGGTGAAGCAGTCTTCCAGATTCCTCCCATAAAGGACTCCACGCATCACTCTTACCCCACCCCCAACACTGACATTATTTAAGCCTCCAGGAACCTAAAAAAGAGGCTCTCAGAATCTAGCTATGAGAGATGTTTTGGGAACAATTGGGGAATTTTGAACATGTACTAGATTTTAGATGATATTATGAAATTATTGTGAATTTTCTTAACTGTGGTAATGGTATTGCAATTATGTAGCAGAAAGTCCTTTTACTTAGGAAAATAACACTGAACTATTAAGAGATTAAAATACCATAACTTCTGCAACTTCTCAAATAATTCAGTGGGGGGAACATACAGGTACATTTAGGAGAGACAGAGAAAGCAAATCCAGAAAGTTGTTAAGAACTAAAATAGAAGGGGCGGCATATAGGTGTTCACTGTACTAGTGTTTCAACTCTCATAGGTTTTAATTTTTCAACAATATACAAACTTCTAAAATAAAATTTTATAATAAAATTCATAACTGTATTATGAATGCCCAGAAGTCACAAGGAAAATATCGATCCAATAATATTAGTTTAAAATGTGTTAAGAAGTGTAAAGAATTGTGTTAAATCTGTAAAAAACTTATACACATGAAAAAGATAAAGAAGGTGCAAATAACAGTAGTTAAATTAGAATGGTGGGATTATCTATGGCATTTTTCTCTATTTCTCACTCTTCTGTGTTTTTATAACATTAAAAACTAATTTTAGATGTTAGTTTAAAAAAAGACTGGTGAGGAGATGAGATCCTGAGTTGACTGAGATGAAGTATCTACCACCCAACATAATGGGAGTTCAGAATATAAATTAAAAGGAATTCCCTGGTGGTCCAGTGGCTGGGACTCTGCATTCTCACTGCCAAGGGAGCTGGTTCATTTCTGGTCAGGGAACTAGGATCCCACAAGCCAGGGTGGTGCAGCCCAAAAAACCCACACCAGAGTCTAAGTTAAATTTAATCATGGAAAAGTAAGAAAGGCACTGGTATTCTGGGGTTGGTGAGCCAAGAGTTTACACAAATCAGGTGTCCCAGGTGCAAGCAACAGCAAACAGCTCTGGCTCCTTCAAGCATTCTGGGGCTTGAGGAGCTCAAGGAACCATCTGGAAGGTTGGAGAGCCAGGCCTGGCGAGTGGGCAGGCATAAAGGCCTCTGCCAAATTCAGGTGACAAGAAGAGTTCAGAGAGGACGAGAGTGCAGCAGCCAGTGAGCCAAGGTGTGCCGCAGCTCAGACCTCCGCCTCTGCTGGCCCTGGGCAATGGTGCTGCCTTTGGTACCAACACTGGCCTCCAGAAGCCTACTGCCGCTTGTGCCATCCCCCAAACACATCCTCCACAGCCCCGGCTTCTGCATAATGTGGCTCCCTGGTAAAACTCTCATACACGTGCATTTAATTGGTCAAGTCTAGATCACAGGCTCACACCTGAGCTGCAAACAACCTGGGAAGGCAATTACTTTATCTCTGAAGCTCCTGAAGCACCAGGAGGGCCCTACCTCTCCCTAAGACACATATAATGGGAAAATTTCCAAAGATTGGATGAAGAGTCTAACACTGGGCACCAAAAAGTGACAAATGCCACCATACCTGCTACAAAAACTGGACCAGGCACTGTGTAAAGAAAAAACAAGACCGAGACATGGCCTTTGTCCTCAAGGAATGACTTTGAGAGTGGATATATCTTAGTATTGTTAGCCCTGATGTTTGAGAGAGTAAACATTCAGCAAATGTTTGCTAAATAAATAAAAACAAGTGAACAATCTGCCTTGGACAAATCAAATGACCCTTTGCAGGCAGGAGACTGGACAAAATAATACTCCAGGACCTTCAAGCAAGAGGATTCTTAGAACGGATGATCTTGCCTGAGAATCACTGAGAACCACAGTGGTCTTACAGAGACTATGAACCAGAAGCTAGAGTAAAACTGCACTGATGCACACAACCTTAACAAAAGCCAAATATTAGATTTTGTAAATGGCTCCACCTAGAAAACCAGTTCAAATCAACTCAAAATCCAAACATCTAAAACAAATGAACGGGAATGAAATTTGTTCTGAGTCCCTACTTACAGCTGAACTTTCTTATCTTTTAGGCCAAAAGCCCAATGTCATTAGTTTTGGTCATACACTGGCCTCTGGGGCCATGCTGGGCTCTGTCACAGCATACATCAGCAATAATTTTTTAAATGTGTTCTCCCCAGCTGCCTACCTCTGAGCTTGAATCAATTTCCAGTCACAGTTTGCACATTTCATGCCAAAAGACTGCAATGGGAGTACTGATGTTTAGTGTGAAATTATTTGTTCTGCAGAGCTTTAAACATAGGTAAGAATCATCTCTCCTTTCAGTGGTTTTAGTCTTGGTTTTCCTAGATGCAAAGCTGCCAGTTCTATGCAGTGTCTGAACTTTTCATTAATCCATTCACTCAACAATTTGCATTCACTGCCTACTGTGGGTCAAGAAATGTGCTAGATGGTGGGGATATGACAGTGACCAGAGAAGATATGGTCCTTGAATTCATGTCATTTAAATTCCATGTGGAGACCCATAGATGAATATGTAATTACAAAATGGAAAAGGATTTGGAGGTGAAAAAGTGCTATATGTAAGAATATAGGATTAGGAAGTGAAACAGCACAGCCAAAAAAAAAAAGAAGAAATTATATATTCATTTATAAGTTTCCTACTAGAATGTAGGGGCAATGAATTCAATGCTAAATCCATGTTGCTAAATCCAGTGAACTCTTTTGACTTTTATCTTGACCTGACTTCACCACAGAATTTGATACTGTGGATACCACTCTTTTCTCTCTCTTTTCTTCAACATTTGACTCCGAAACTTTTCTATAGAAGACGAAGTTATAAGAATAGTACAATAAATGCCCACATCTTATTTCCAGAAATAGCTGACACTGGAAAATGGTAGCCATTTCTAATCAGACTCTCAGTGTCCTCATCTCTAAGGTAGAAATAATAATGGTAACCTCACAGGGGTTGGGTGAGCATCAAAGGAGATCATATATGAGCCAGTCCTTTGTAAACACTGTATCTATCCCCTGACTAACTCAAAACGTTCAGTAGCAGTAGCCTCACTTAGAAGTTTGTTAGTAATATGCATCTTGGGCCCCACTCCAGGATTCACACACCTGCTGAATCAGAATCTGCATTCATAAGATTCCCAGGTGATTTGTATACGCAGTAAAGTTTAAGAAGGACTGCTTAATCCCAAGAAAATTACAGACAGACACATTCATGGAATATATCATTTGTTAACCTTCAGGTCGTGGTCCTTCTCATACAAGAAGTCCTTCCTGATCAAATGAGAAAATGTGAGGTTCACATAAATGGCTCAGCATCATGGAAACAGGGCTTTCAAAGCCTGACTCTTGATGCTCGCTGTCAATTTGACCATGGGCAAATTGCTTCACCTCTGCAAACCTCAATTTCCTCGTCTCTAACACAGTTGTGAGAGTACCAACCTCCCCGACCGCTGTGATGACTGATGGAGATACTGCACATGAATGATCGAAGACAGAGCATGGCATGTGCTGAATACTCAGCTAATTATGCTTCTCTCTTTTTTTTTTTTTCAAGTAAAGAAACTCACATTCAGATGGCCCCCCATTTACCATGAATGTGTAAAACCTGAGCTTGTCTCTGGTTCTGCCTAGGAAAAGAATGGGAATTTCCTTGTTCCACATCTGGAACGAATTACCATTTCCCAGAGATCTGGACGGATGTGCTTTTTTAAGCTACCTTTTTCTTTTTTTAATTCCTACTATGTGTCAAACATGTTAAATCAAGTGAAACTGTGTGGTCTTTCCATTCCTCGTGGTGGTTCCAGGCCTGGAAAACAGAAGGTGGGCAGAAGCTCAAGCAGCTGAACAGAAGGAGGGGAAGGAGCTGGAAGGAGAAGGGACAGCCTGCTGGAGGCGCAGACAGCCATGCTCAGATTCATCCTGCCAAAGTTTATTTCTATCTGGCTGGAGTTTCTCAAGCTTCAAGCTTAACAAGCTCGAAATAATAACAATTCCCGTAGCTCAGCACCTTACCTAGAGAAAGACGCTTCTCAAATATCAAGGACCTCTCATACCTAAGATGATTGTGGCTCTTCAAAGAGAAAGACGTGCCAGGTAACAGGCGTCATCAAATTACAGACTGATGTTCCCTAAAACCCTTTTGAGATTCTGATGAACACAGTATTGTGTGCCCTCCAAAAAAATAATCATGCCATAGACACAGAGTTGTGCATACAATTTTGGGGAAGGGGAGATTGCAGTCCTTGAAAGGAGCCTGAAGACCTTTCCAGCTAAAACCCCTACCTAAGCCATGGTTGCTGCTCTTTGTGCAGATATTTGTGTATCAGCACACATGTGCAAGCACAAGAGTATGCACACACACACACACACTGCTTTGTCGATCATTTCATTTTCCTATCGAGATCCAAAAGCTGAATAAATTAACATTTTCCTGGCAGCAAAGTGGAGCCATGTTTTGTCTAGAGATTACACAGATTAAATCATCAAGTGCCATAATTCACTCCCCAATAAAGGTAGAAAGATAGACAAGAAAATTTGGATATAGCCATCTAAGCCCCCAACAGGAAATTGTAAATTCACAAATCAGGAGCATCCTGGCCCACGGAAATGCCCATGTGCTTCAGTCTCCCTCCTGGGAAAAGTGCTTCTCTGATCTAACTGACATTGTTCAGAGAAAAACACATCTTCCGTGGAATGAGACTTTAAAAAAAAAACTGTACAGTCAGAATGACTAGAGCCGCTTGGGAACCACTAATGATTTCACTTCTCCTTATTACTGTTTAACTAAGTAAATACTCAAAACAGGCTTTGTAATCCAACAGTAAGCATTTTGGCCCCAAAGCTCAGCAAAAGAGAGTCCAATGGTTAAAAGCAGGGGGCCTGAATGGAACCCGACTACTTGGGTTGAATATGTGCTCTACCCCTTTCTCTGAGCCTCAGTTCAATCACAAATATAAGGGACAGGGACTTCCCTGGCACTCCAGTGGTTAAGACTCTGTGCTTCTAAGGCAGAGGGCACGGGTTTGATCCCTGCTCGGGGAACTAAGATCCCGCAAGCTGCATGGTGTGGCCAAAAAAAATTTTTTTTAATATAAGGGTCAATAGGAGCACCCAGGTTGTTTCCTGGGTTGTTTTTGTTTTTTAAAGACAAACTTCCCAATGGCTTTCAGGGAAGAGTTTTTGTTTTTTTCATAATTTTATTTTATATATTTTTGGCTGTTTTGGGTCTTCATACTCAGGCTTCTTTTGTTGCAGAGCACAGGTTCTAGAGCTGGAGGGCTTCAGTAGTTGCAGCCTGGGCTCTAGAGCACAGGCTCAATAGTTGTGGTGCATGGGATTATTTGCTCCAGGGCATGTGGGATCTTCCTGGATCAGGGATTGAACCCATGTCTCCTGCACTGGCAGGTGGATTCTTTACCACTGAGCTACCAGGGAAGACCCACCTGGGGTTGTTTTGAGTTAGATGAGGTGACTTGTGTGAAGACTTTAGCTTAGTACATGGAAAGTACACGATAGAACCACCACCTCTAACAGGGATGTCTTAGAACTCCACAGCCACTAACGCTAGTGGAGTCAGAACAGAGTCCCCAGATCGCATCTACTCCTTCCCCTCAGGTGTTCCATCATGGGCCACAGCATCTTGGTCACACATTGCACCAAGCACTACAGGACTTGGCAAAAGTCCACAACTTTAACTTGAAAGTGAGAGTGAAGTCCTGTCTGACTCTTTTCGACCCCATGGACTATAGCCTACCACACTTCTCCATCCATGGGATTTTCCAGGCAAGAGTAGTGGAATGGGTTCCCATTTCTTTCTCCAGAGGATCTTCCCCACCCGGGGATGGAACCTGGGTTTTTATTTTATTTGAACTTTATTGTTTACTTTTTTACTTCAGTAAAAAATGTGTCCATAATGTAAAATTTGCTACTTTGACGAGGTTTAAGCTACAACTCAATGGCATTAGTTACATTTATAATGTTATACAACAATCACTGGTATCAAGTTCCAAGATTTTCATCACCCCAATGGAAACTCTGTATACATTATGCAGTAACTCTTTACTCTCCCCTCTCCTAGCCCCTGGTCACCTCTACTCTATTTTCTGTCTCTATGCATTTTCATATTCTAGGTATTTCATATAAGTGGAATCACATAACATTTGTCCTTCTGTGTCTAGCTTACTTCACTTACTTAGCATAATGTTGTAAAAGATCACCCATATTGTAGCATGTACCAGAATTTCATTCTTTTTATAGCTGAATAACATTCCTTTGTATGTAGAGACCACATTTTACTTATCCACTCATCTTCCAGTGAACACTTGAGTTGCTCCCATCTTTCAGTTATTGTGAACATTAGTGTACAAATATCTGCTTGAGTCCCTGCTTTCAATTCTTTGGGATATACATCTAGTAACAGGATTGCTGGATCATATGATAATTCTATACTCAACTTTTTAAAGAGACACCAAGTTGTTATCCACTGCACCATTTTACATTCCCAGCAGAAGTGCACAGGGGGTCCAATTTCTCCACATCCTCATCTCTCGTGTCATTTTTCTGCAGTTCATATGTTTATAATAATGCCTCAACTGTCTCACAAAACAGCAAACTTATTGTTCTAAAATAACTGAGAAGTGAATAATTCTACTTTAGCATTTCTCACCTAGGGATAATATTTTCCACTTAAGGAACCTCTGACAATGTCTGGAAACATTGTTAGCTGTCATGATCAGGAACAGGGTGTTACTGGCATCTGCTGGGTAGAGTCCTGGGACGCTGTTAAAACATCCTAGATGGACAGGACAGCCCCCGCAACAAAGAATTGTATCAACAGGGCCAAGGTTGGGAAATGTTGTTCTAGTTTAACAGTTAGACTGTAGGCCAGTCTTCAAACGAGAGGCCCAGGATTCCAGAGGATACATGGGGCCTGTCGTAAGGGAAAATATCAGGGTCCAAGTGATTAAGGCTTCAGTACTCCCTCCCCACTTCTTCTAGGGCAACTTCTCATATAATTATTTTACATAACGGTCTTCCTGTGAGATTCCATTCAAAGTTTTCACTTCTCTTTTCTATTTAAAAATATATTTTAAAAAGCAGTTATTCTGGGACCTCCCTGGTGGTCCAGTGGTTGGGACTTGGAGCTTTCACTGCTGTAGCCCCAGGTTTGATTCCTGGTTGGGGAACTAAACCTCTGCAAGCCACAAGACATGGTCAAAAATAATTAATTTTTAAAAAACACCCATTATTCCAATCAAGTTGCTTTTGGCTGCCAGTACTTTAGTGATACCACCGAGGACACAGGCTTTTTCCATTTTCCTGCTTTGCCACCCTTAACACTCTGGTTCCCATCCTCTGACTTATCTCCTCATGGCCTCAAGCTGATTGCTGCAGATCCAGTCATCACATCCTCACATAGCCATGTACAAAGTCAGGAAAGGGCAGGAGATGTTAGTTCAATCCCTGGCTCAGGAAGATCCCCTGGAGAAGGAAATGGCAACCCACTTCAGCATTCTGCTTGGGAAATCCCATGGACGGAGTAGCCTGGGGGGCTACAGTCCATGGGGTCATAAGAGAGCTGGACACGACTTAACAACTAAAACAACAACCCAAGAGGAAAATCTATCCCAGAATTCAGGCAAGCAATTTCCCTCTCTTCACCACATTTGCATCACCTACTCATGCCTAAAGCAATCATTGGCAATGAGAATAAAACCACTACTTAAAGTCTAGGCTCCTGTAAATTTACCCCCTAAGGCTGGGCTTAGGGGGAAGGTGAAAATGCAAACAATAGGAGCTGCTGGAGGTACTAATCTGTAGATTGTTTCACTGGTGTTTTAAACTAGTTTACCTGTCATTTGGTTTCAGATGCAAATAACAAAAACTTGATTTTTTTAAAAGAAGGGATTATCCAGTTCACATAATTGAAAAATCCAGGGACAGACCTTGACTTCATATACACAGATATTGGTGGTCAAAAGCCATCACCAAAACTCAGCAGTGCTTTCTCCAGCTCTTAGTTCTGCTTCCTTCTGTGTTGGCTTCTTTCTCAGGCTGTCTCTCCCCTGCTGGTGAGAGCATGACCAAAACAAAGCCTCAGAACTGTGTCTGCATAAGCTGTGATTGGTCAGGCTGGAACCACGTGTTGATTGTTGAACAAACAAATCACTGTGGTTAGGGAAATGGAATAATCTGATTGGCCATCCTTGGATCACATGGCTCCCAGCAGCACTGGGGAAGGATGCACCACAAGTAGGAAGGGTAATGGATGCTGGGTTTGCAAAATCAATACACACACATTCCATACAGAGTGGATATGTACATATTTTTGGCCTGTAGGTAATCCAGATATTATAAAAATGCATCAATTCATTCCACAAACATCTACTGAATGCTGTGTACCAGACACAATGCACTGGAGAGGTAAATAAAACAAGGTCTCTTCCACAAAGAATCTAACCCTCTACCATCAGGCCACTGTGTAACCCTGAATGAGAGTCCTCAACATCTCCCATTCTGCTATACACGTTGTGTAACAAGAAATGGCTGAAGTACTTAATTTCTTTTCTTTTCTTTAATATTTATTTTTGTGACACACAGGATCTTTAGCTGTGGCATACAAGATCTTTTAGTTGCAACGTGTGGAATCTAGTTCCCTGCAGGGATGGAACCCAGGCCCTTGCATTGGGAGCACAGAGTCTTAACCACTGGACCACCAGAGAAGTCCTTGATTTCTGAGTTAATTTCCAATTCTGTACTCAATTAATTCCATCACTACCTCCCTGGAAACTGCATTGAATCTTTTTTTTTCCTAGATGCTATCCATCAGGCCAGTTCCATTCTACTTGCATGGCTTGTTGCCACCACAGAGGAACAAATCAACTCAATCAACTATGACTGAGAGAGTGACCTTAGGAATCCAGAGTTCACTAAGTCTTGCAGCCAGTGAGCCACTTTATGGGTGACTGAGGTGAGGAAGCCCAGTAGAGCAAGAGGGGTCTGGGCAAGCAGGAGCAGGGAAGCCTAGCCCCAGGGAGGCAGCTCTGAGCCACAGATGGTGCTCTTTCCCGGCTTCCAGCCCCAGCCTGGATGAGCCACTTCCAGGCCACATCTATTAACGGTGCTTGGCAAAAAATAGACTCATCGGTACCCTCTGCAGATTGCAAACTAAAATTAGCAGTGGGAGTAAAGCTGACTGCTTCAGAGTGATTGCAGGGCCCTGGAGGTGCAGTCTTCTGCCCATTACTCATGATGCTGGCTTGCAGGGAAATGGTGTCAGGTGCTTGAAATGTTTAGTGACCCTTAAAAGACAGAATATTGTAGCTGAGCCCAAGTGAATGTGCCTGCTCTAACAATCCTTTATTCTTTCTCCAAAGGGATGAGCATAGCAATAATCAAGAGGTAAGAGGCTGACAGCCCTCACATGAGGTGTTGTGCAGGTTGGGCACTGCACAACTTGAGGGGCGCCAGGTACACTGCCAGCTATGGAAGCCTGGCTGAGTGTTGCCCCCTAGAGTAATGCAGTGCTCAACCTTTGTAACCACACAAGTCAGTCCGTAATGCTGACACCAAAATCAGGGAAAAAAGGCTGGTGTGGCAGGAATACAGAGATTTTTAATCAGTCAACACATAATTTTTATATACTGAAGTGATATGTTAGATACATTGGGTTTGGGACTTCCCTGGCAGTCCAGTGGTAAGGATTCTGTGTTCTCACTGCAAGAGGCACAGGTATGATCCCTGGTCGGTGAACCAAGATCCCACACAGTGAGGCAAAAAAACAGATAGAGAGAGAGAGAGATAAGAGGTTAAATGAAATATGTTAATTTCATCTGTTCCTCTTTATGTGGCTACTAGAAAACTTTAAATCACACATGTGGCTTGTATTTGTCTTGGTACAGGGAACTGTACTAATCTCTACCTTTCCTTATATCCAGTTTGTATATAACCAGGCAGAGATAAAGAAACCAACACAGGAAAGGTTAAACACCAGATTTAAATAACAGAACAAGAGATGTGCATGATGACCTGCCTAGCGAGGGGTACAGAGAGGAGTGCTAACAGCCTGAAGGAAAAATGATATTAATATGGAATAATGTGATGAGGAAGGAAATTTCTTCTTGGCTGCAAAAGAGCTAAGTGCTGTCCGGTTTGCTGCCAGAATGGGTTGTGAAATATGAAGTATGAACAAGGATCTAGACTTGGAATGACTTTGGTGCTGTGTGTTTTGTGGAGAGTTCACTTTGAAATGCATTGTGTATGCATGAGTATGTGTATACTGGTGCTCAGGGAGCGTGCTAGATCTGATTCTCTTATTTTTACTCACTTCCCGCCTCTTGAGAAATGTGTATGCAGGTCAGGAAGCATATTTGTATGCAGGTCAGTTCTAACTGGACATGGGGAAAAAAAAAAAGAACTGGACATGGAACAACAGGCTGGTTCCATACAGGAAAAGGAGTTCATTGAGGCTGTATATTGTCACCCTGTTTATTTAACTTATATGCAGAGTACATCATGAGAAACGCTGGACTGGAAGAAACACAAGCTGGAATCAAGATTGCCGGGAGAAATATCAATAACCTCAGATATGCAGATGACACCACCCTTATGGCAGAAAGTGAAGAGGAACTCAAAAGCCTCTTGATGAAAGTGAAAGTGGAGAGTGAAAAAGTTGGCTTAAAGCTCAACATTAAGAAAATGAAGATCATGGCATCTGGTCCCACCACTTCATGGGAAATAGATGGGGAAACAGTGGAAACAGTGTCAGACTTTTATTTTTCTAGGCTCCAAAATCCCTACAGATGGTGACTGCAGCCATGAAATTAAAAGACGCTTACTCCTTGGAAGAAAAGTTATGACCAACCTAGATAGCATGTTCAAAAGCAGAGACATTACTTTGCCAACAAAGGTTCGTCTGGTCAAGGCTACGGTTTTTCCTGTGGTCATGTATGGATGTGAGAGTTGGACTGTGAAGAAGGCTGAGCGCCAAAGAATTGATGCTTTTGAACTGTAGTGTTGGAGAAAACTCTTGAGAGTCCCTTGGACTGCAAGGAGATCCAACCAGTCCATTCTGAAGGAGATCAGCCCTGGGATTTCTTTGGAAGGAATGATGCTAAAGCTGAAACTCCAGTCCTTTGGCCACCTGATGCAAAGAGTTGACTCATTGGAAAAGACTCTGATGCTGGGAGGGATTGGGTGCAAGAGGAGAAAGGGACGACAGAGGATGAGATGGCTGGATGGCATCGCTGACTCAATGGATGTGAGTCTGAGTGAACTCCAGGAGTTGGTGATGGACAGGGAGGCCTGGCATGCTGCAATTCATGGGGTTGCAGAGAGTCGGAGACAACTGAGCGACTGATCTGATCTTGTGAACAAAGTTGTCAAGGGGATGTAGCCTATTACAGCAAGCCCAAACAAAACACACTTTCCAGAAAAGATCAAATGTTCTAACCCTTCCCCATTAGCACCTTGCTTTTTGCGACCGAGGTGAGCAAATATAAGTGTCACTGGAGGAGGGGCAAGTTTTCACTCTATGAGCATTACTGACTGTTAACTGTGTACAGACACTGTTGAAAGAGCAGTGAAGAAAGCAAAAAGCAAATGCTTTGTAGCTTTCAGGAAGAATAAACAAACCCCTGCCACCAATTAGGCCTTAAAATAGCAGTTAGATAAACACCCTGAGAGTACAAAAAAGAAATAATTAAAATGTTGTGAAGACTAGATATTTGAGTAGCTACCCATTCTCTTATTTGCTGTTCTCCTTTATAGGAGTTACAACCATCAAAAAAATAAGAGTTCACACCAAAGAATTGGCAGCGGGCAGGTGTGTGTGCGGGGGGGAGGGTGGGGGGTGCTGCTGTCCAAGGTACCAGTTGGTGACTCCATGAGCCTAGCTGGGATTTGAACGTAATCATGAGTTCCCCTATAACTTTTCAGAGGTAACATTTTGCCCTCAATATGTAAATGAACATCACAATATACAATTATGTGTGTGTGTACCAAAAACAACTTTTCTTTCATGTATTTTTTAATGTTTTATTTTTCTGCTTTCTGATTCATTGATTTATGCTTTTATCTCAATTTCTGTTGCACTATCTCAGTTTTTTATTTTTATTTATTTTTTGGCTGCACTGGCAAGGCATGTGGGATCTTAGTTCCTCAACCAAGGACTGAACCCATGCCCCCTGCATTGGAAGGAAAGTGTCTTAACCACTGGACCACCAGGAAGTCCCTCTTTCATGTATTGTTACTTTAAATGTCCTGTCCCCATTGAAAGATAACTTCCATTAAAATGCAAAGAATTAAGAAGTTTTTCTATCAATTCAGTTCAAATGGTTGTAAAGTGCACATCATCTTATAGATGATATTCTTCCTTAGACCCAGTTGAAAATCTCTCCTGCTTAGATATGTAAGTTGCAGATTCAACTGTCTACAAGGTTAGTTGTTGTTATTTAGTTGCTAAGTCATATCTGACTCTTTCAGCTCCTGGACTATAGCCCATCAGGCTCCTCTGTCCATGGGATTTCCCAGGCAAGACTACTACAGTGGGTTGCCATTTCCTTCTCCAAGGGATCTTCCCAACCCAGAGATCCAACCCATGTCTCCTGCATTGTTAGGCAGATTCTTTACCACGGAGCCACCAGGGCAAAGTAAATAACTGAAATGGGGCATTTAAATAGTAACTGACATGGCTTCCAAGTTGGGGAGATAACTGGCATGGTGGGACTGGTTACCAGGAAAGTGTGTGCTGTCTAAAGGGAGATGCCTCTACTCAATGCCAGACATTGTGTTCATGTAAGACAACAAACTCAGTCTTACTAAGTTAGCTAGTTATTCAGGAGATGTTCAAAAATCTCTCAATTAAAAAAAAAAAAAGTCCAGTTAATTCAATTTACTGTTCATTGTGTAAGCCAAAGAGAACACCTGTGGGTTGGATCTTACAGGCTTCCGCTTTGCAATCTGTTCAAGGCTGGTTCTCGTACTTGAAATCTCGTTTACATGAAAGTCTGGAAGATGGAAAAACAGGTATTTTCTTCCCCATTTCAAAGATGGAAAAATTGAGGTACAAAACATCTTAGAATAATTGACAGGAGCCAGCACCTCCAGGGCCCAGCCACCACCCTGAAGGAATCAGCTCCATGTCCACTGCTAATTTTAGCCTACAACTGCAGAGAGTACCAATGAGTGTTTTTGCCAAGTATTTTTGACTTTGTGGGCCAGACAGTCTTTTTCATAACTACTCAGCTCTGCCCTTTTAGTGTGAAAGCAATCATGGACAATGTGCAAATTTATGGGTGTGGCTGTGTTCCAATAAGACAACTCACCAGAGCAGGTCACAGGCTGAATTTGTTCTGTGGGTCGTGGTTTGCTGACCCCTGGTTCAGAATCAGAATACGATGATGTGGACTTCCCTAGTGGTCCAGTGGCTGGGACTCCATACTTCTAATGCAAGGGGCACAGGTTTGATCCCCTGCCTGCATGGTTCCTTGGGAACTATGATCCCACATGCTGTGCAGCATAGCCAAAAAGAAAGAAAGATGTGTAGTAGGGTAAAGCATACTATTCAGTTCAAGAAGTCGACTGCATAAACACTTAAACCCTTGGAATTTTAATCAAAATCCAGAGTAACCATGGGAGATGAGATACCAAAAACAAAATTGCTAAAGTGATTTTAGGCCACAAAAAGCCAAAATTCTACCCTAGTGTGTTCAGTATGGACCATGCCTAGATCAGTTCTGGATAAAGTAACGTGAACAGGAGCATGTTCAACAGAGATTAGTGATAAAAGACTCAACCAGAAAAGGCTTTATGTTTCATCTGGTGGGTGTGCCTGCCACCCCACTCCACCCTACCCCTAAACCACTGCTGGTGGCCACTGCATGGAAAAGGATCATGAAACGTCACATTGCAGGACTGAGAGAGAATGAGGGCCATGATTGATTAGTAATGTCTGTCAAGGGTATAAAGGAGAATACTGATGAGTGTGCCACGTAACTGCCATCTTTAAAACCATACCACATGGGGAAAGACAGGGAGTCAACAAATGGAATTTGCTATCCCAAGTAAGTTGTATAACCCAAAATATAATTTTCTTCAAACTGGCAAAATAGTATTATACTTTCTAAATATTAATCTTATCTTGCTAATAATGAACATGACATGCAGGCAGTAGGGGGTCAGGCTAGGTCATCTCTGAATATTCTCAGCCCTGCACAGGACTCTGTGATTTTTCAAGACACCTCATTGTACTATCCCAGCTGTGTTTGGGTGGCTTAGTCTTCCCAACAGCTTTGCTTTGAAGATGTCATGAATATTTAAATACTCTTTAGGCTAAACATTTTTCATGCTTCTCATTTCACCCACAGTCCAAAGGTGGGTTTTGTTTCACAAGAAAGCTCATTTTTGAGATGTGTGTATGTACATATATATGCATATAAACCCACTGGCATTGTTTTATATAACATACTCAGACCTCCAAGGTGTGTGTATGTAAATTCCTCCTCTTAAATTTTGACACTTGGCTCCGAAGTCAAAGTCTGTAGGTCAAGGCCACTGACGTGTCTTCAGGCATGAACCAGCAGGTGTGCTTAGTATTGATGGACTGATTATTCAGAAACAACTTGTGAGTGCTCCCACTGCAGTTATTCATTTGCTGTGACCTCAGAACCACAGTGACAGTGAGAAAGCCAATGTCCTCTTATTGGTGTTGATTAGGAAGAGGTTGAATGAGTCACAGAAGGTCCCAGAGAGAGATGGGGACAGTTAAGGCATGAAGGGTTGGTTAAGTATACATAAAGTGTTTTGTTTTTGTTGTTGTTTTAGGTTTTATACCCATCAGAGTGGAGAGAATAGGCAGAGGAAAAACAAAAAAAAAAACAACTGTAGAAGCTGAATGTAGATGAAAAAAACAAAACACAACAGTGGATAAAGCAGAGGAACATGGAATACCAGCACCTAATCAGGAAGGAAGATGCCTCTAGAAACAAAAGTGAAGGCAGTGGGAATGACTGAAATTCAGCTTAAGAAGCTGTAAGTTCCCCAGATCTGTCTCCCTATTTCCTGTAGCAAGACTGCCAAGATCCCAACCTGGAAAGAGACTGGAGATTTCTCCTCTAGAAAAGGTAAAACTAAAGGTCTTTGGACTAAAGGACTCCAGAACTGGGTCCCACATTTTTTTTTTTTTTTAAAGAGAGAGAATGAAAACTTACAGAATAAAAAAATTTTTTTAAAAATTGTTTTAATGAAAGAGCAAAAGTTAAACTCCATAGAAAGTTTAGAAAATAAAGTTAAGAAAATCACCCAAAACAGAAAGGAAAAAGACAAAGAAAAATAGGAAATAAATGAAAATTTAAAGACTGCTATAGGAAGTCTTAGAGAAGGAAATGGCAACCCACTCCAGTATTGTTGCCTGGAAAATCCCATGGATGGAGAAGCCTGGTAGGCTACAGTCCATGGGGTAGCAGAGAGTCGGACACGACTGAGCGACTTCACTTTCACTTTCACCCTGGCTGAGATCTTCCCTGTAGCTCAGATGGCAAAGAATCTGCCTGCAATGCAGGAAACCTGGGTTCGATCCCTGGGTCAGGAAGATCCTCTGGAGAAGGGACTGGCAATCCACTCCAGTATTCTTGCCTGGAGAATCCCACGGATAGAGGAGCCTGACGGGCTACAGGTCGTGGGGTCGCAAAGAGTGTCAAAGAGACACAACTAAGTGATTAACCCACCCACCCACATAGGAAGTCTACTGTCCAATAGGAATCCTTGAATGCAAGAACAGAAAAAATGGAGGGGAGGAAACTATCCATTATATAATTTATCTATCGCTGCATAAGAGAAAAGTCACCCCAGGGCTTCCCTGGTGGCTCAGTGGTAGAGCCATGTCCAGGAGACATGGGTTCGATCCCTGGTTCAGAAAGATCCACATGCCACAGGGCAACTAAACCTGTGCACCACAACTATTGAGCCTGTACTCTGCAACAAGATAAGCCACTGCCATAAGAAGCCCATGCACCAGAGAGCAGCCCCCACTCTATGAAACTAGAGAAAAACCCATGCAATAATGAAGACCTGGTGCAGTCAATAAATATATACATAAACTATTTTTTTTTAAATCACCCCAACCACACAGAAAACTTATAACAAACATTTATTCTCTTACCTTGTTTCTGAAGGACAAGATCTGCGAGCAGTTTAATGGCATAGTTCTGGCTCAGAGCCCTCCAAGAGGCTTCAAGCAAGGTGCCAGCAAAGGTTGCTGTCTCATTGGAGGCTGGACTTGGGCTTAGAGGAGTTTCTCCAGCGTGACTCACTCACATGGCTACTGGAAGAAGCCTCAGTTGCTACCTGGCTATTGGCAGGAGGCCTCGCCATAAGGCTTCTGCACATGGTAGCTGGCTTCCCCCAAAGCAAGTGATCCAGGAGAACGAAAGAACATGGCCAAATGGAAGGCACAGTGCCTTTTATACCCCAGTCTCAGCAGGGAGTTACTATCACTTCACTGTATGCTGTTGGTCACAGAGACAGACCCTGGTCCAATAATGAGAACTGTACAAGGGTATGATTATCAGGAGGTGAGGATCATTGGGACCATCTTGGAGGCTGACTACCACATCCACGAAATATGTAGGTGTGTGTATATTTATTTATGTGTGTGTGTACAATATATATATATAAAATCCTGAAATTCTGAGAATTAAAATATTTATATTATATAATATTTAAGATTATATACAATATTTTAATGTATTAATATTAAACATTTAATATATTAAACATATATATTTAAATATTTCAACTCTTAGAATTTGAGGATCTAAGTTTCCAGAATTGAAAAAGCCCACTAACCACTCAGCACTATGGGTCCATGCCACAGCCCACTGTCATGGGCTTTCAAAACACCAAGGATCATATGAGCTTCCAGAGATGTTAAAAACTCAGATCACTGAAGAAGACACACAGATGACCCACAGGTACATGAAAAGGTGCTCAGAGAAATGAAAATCAAAGCCATGATGAGATGTTACTTCACACCTGTAAAATGGTTATCATCAAAAAGACAAGAGTTAACAAGTGCTGGCCAGGATACGGAGAAAAGGAAACTCTTATGCAGTGTTGGTGGGAATGTAAATTTGGACAGCTATTATGGAAAAAGTATGGAGCTTCCTCAAGAAGTTAAAAATAGAACTACCAGATGATCCAGCCATCCCACTCTTGGGTATATATCCAAAGAAGATGAAATCATCATCTCAAAGAAATATCTGCACCAACTTGTCACCAAAGAATTATTCACAATAGCCAAGACATGAGAAAAACCTGTGATAGAGGAATGGATAAAGAAAATGTGGTACAGGGAATTCTTTGGCAGTCCAGCAGTTAGGACTCAGTGCTTTCACTGCTATGGGACCAGGTTCAATCCCTGGTCAGGAAACTAAGATCTTGCTGAAATAAGAAAACCACAAGCACACACACACAAAAGAAAATCCTATCATTTGCAACAATATCAATGAACCTTGAGGGCATTATGCTAAGTGAAATAAACAGAATAAAAATGCTGCATATAACTTATATGTGGAAGCTAAAAAAAAAGAACTCATAGAAACAGTAGATTGGTGGTTGCCAAAGGCGGAGCATAGGAGCTGGAGGAAATGGGTGAAGGTGTTCAGTGGTACAAACTTCCAGTTATAAAATAAATAGAGTCTGAGGATGTAATGGTCAGCATGGTGACTAGTTAACAATACTGTAGTGTGTGCTTGCAAGTTACGAAGACAGTAGATCTTAAAAGTTCTTACCACACACAAACATAACTAATGAGGTGATGGATATGTTTAACTAGCCTTATTGATAATCATAACACACATGTATCAAACTATGTTGTACACCTCAAACTTGCACACAATGTTATAAACCAAGTATATAGTGATGAATTAGCTGGAGAAAAAGGTCAGATCAAAAAATCAGTAGTCAGAATGGCTTCAGACTTCTCAAAGACAACATTGGAAGCTAGAGAGCAATAAACACTGCCTTCAAAATCTTACAGAAAAACAATCTCCAAGTCAGAATTAAACCCTCCAAAATGGAGAAACACTGGAGAAGAAACAACCAAATTTTAGAAGCTGGGAAGTAAACTGAAAAAGAAAAAAAAAAACCTGAATTTTAAAACCTGACAATGAAGAACTTGAAAATAATGAATTAGCAGCACAAAGAATTTCTAGAAATGGACGTCCAGGGAGGGAGGGGCTGTTTGAAATACCATTAAGAGCTAAGTACTTAAGAGGCCTTTTAAGTTCTGGATATGTAAGGGACTAAATTCTGGGCATGAAAAACTTAAGTTATACCAGCCAAAGCATCAACAGAAGTACAAGAATAGAAGTGTTTTGAATCACGCTTGGTAAGTTACTGCAAGATGCGTTTTACCCAAATTGGGGAGGAAGCAGAGAAACAAGACAAGAGAAACAAGAGATGGGAGAGCCAAACACAGAGAGATATAGGGGATCTCCAGGATGGTGGTGAGGAGGGGAACCCCAGAGGGACAGCTATGTGTCAGGCTGCAGGGCAACCGGTTCAGAGTGGAGGTCAGAGGCCCTCAGGCAGGAAGCTTCTCAGGGCGATGGAACGTACGGAATACCTGATGCATCTCAATGTCTTATTGGGAATTGAGACACTCATTGAAGTCTTTGAGGTCAAATTTATAAGAGTACACAGAAAACCAAGAAAACAAAAATGAGGGCAAAACGCAAGGTAATTATTAACTCCTGGGGGAAACATTGTCCAGGAAAGAAAAGGCAACCACAGTTTACAACATGATTCAGCTGCAACTATTCACAGCTCCAGTGTTCTCCAGCCATAAGGATGTAAACACTGAATACTGAGCTAATCAAAATTACTAAAGATCTATTTTGGGGGAGTACAGAATGGCTTCCACAGGAGGAATTTAATAGAGAATGCCTAGGATGGATATGTCCAGCATTAGTAACAAGGAGATATAGAAGTTAAATACCAAAATAATCAGCTTAAGGAGGTGAGGTAGTTGATTCTGGGAGGGGAAATGAAGGAGAAAACAGAGGACTACTGCATTTTGTGGCCACTTGATAAAATCCTTTGACTTTCTAAACTGCATGTGCATTACGTTGATCTTAGAGAGAGACTAATAAGCTGCAATCAGAAATCAGGCAACAGTCACCTATCGATTTGTTCAATAAGCATTTAATGTGTGCCTACTGTATACCAGTCCCTGGGAATTTGGAGGAAAAACAAAGTTCCTTGATCCAGGCCCTTTCTTCACTGGCTCACAGTCCATTAGGTTTCTCAGCACAACCAGAGGGGTAGTGGTTCAAACTATTCTCTAGAGAGGCGTTAATATGGTGAAGAGGAGAGGCCTGGACACCTGCTTGGTCTTGAATTTCAAGCCCTGTCGCTAGTGGTTTCTGTTGGCTTACTGTGGGCAAGGGAGCAGTGAGTTTAGCCTCAAGTCATGATGGGACACAAGCAGGTAGGAAAGATGACAACTAAGATAACAACGGTCTCTAACAGGGGCAGTGAGCGATGTGGGATACATTCTCTGAAGTGCGGAGAGCAACCTAAAGGCTTGTTTCAAGCATGAGGGCCATTGTTCTGGCTGCTTGCTTTCCATGACCTCATTTAATCCTCACAGTGAACTTCGGAGGTGGCTTACCAGGTGTGAAAATGGAAGGGGTTGACTCCAGTGATATCTCAGCATTCTCTGGACCTGGCCAGTCTGTTAGGGACAGGAGAAACCAGTGGGGAAAGGAGACACATGAAGGGGATGCAGAGGTGAACACATTTTTACTCCTCTGAGCCTCCATTTCTTCATCTGGAAAACTGTTGTTTAGTTGCTAAGTTGTGTCCAACTCTTTTGCAACCCCATGGACTGTAGCCTGCCAGACTCCTCTGTCCATGAGATTTCCCAGGCAAGAACACTGGAATGGGGGCTTCTTTGGTGACTCAGTGGTAAAGAATCCAGGAGACAAGGGTTTGATCCCTGATCCGGGAAGATTCCACATGCCGCAGAGCAACTAAGCCCAGGAGCCACAACTACTGAGCCCACATGCTACAACCACGGAAGCTTGTGCATGCCTAGAACCTGTGCTCCACAACAAGAGAAGCCACCGCAGTGAGAAGCCTCTGCACCCGTACTAGAGGTTAGCCCTGCTCACCGCAACTAGAGAAAGCCTGAGCAGCTACAGAGACCCAGCACAACCAAAAACAAATTAATTAAAAAAAAAACAATACTGGAGTGGATTGCCATTTCCTTCTCCAGGGGCTCAAACCTGTGTCTCCCGCACTGTAGGCAGATTCTTTACCACTAAGCCACCAGGGAAGCCCCCTTCTAGAAACTTAGGGAATCATTAAGACATATCTCTCATGCTTGCTGAGTGCATTAGATAAGATGATGTATGGAAAAGTTCTTAGCACTCACCTGGGCACAGAGTAAGTGCTCAATTAACACAAGCCCTTATTCCTTCCTAGTCCTCGTATGCTTCCAGGGTTCTCCCACACTTGGACTTCTGAAAGCTCCTCCTTCTGGTAAGGGCAGTGCACCATGCTTGTGGGAAGAAGCGGGATCAAAGCAGAAGAAAAGGGAGTCAAACAGAATTACTGTCTAACAGGGATGTGTGTTGTTGCCCTTTATTGGTTTTACATACGAGTTAGTTTACGAATACTTTCAGGAGCATGTAAGTGTGAAATTGGAAAGCGTCACTGCAGGACCGCCACGAGCCGCTGCACTGGCAATATAAAAGGGGAGGAGGGCGGGGGACATGGTGGGCCGAGGAGAGCGAGAAAAGGAGCGAGGCGGGGAACTACAGAAGGTGAGCCCCAGAAGGTATGGAAGGACAAAAAGATATGGGGCTGGGGAGCAAACTGGCTTTGAAGTTCAAAGCACAGTCATGCAGGCTGATGGCTGAACACACACTTCTCTGACTTTTTCAGCACGGCCCCCACTCTCCCACCTCGTGCTTTCACTCCAGCCATCTCCTCCATGTGATTTCCCGTTCCCCGCCACAGACACTGCTCGAGACTGGCCCAGCTTTCAGGCCAAGCTCAAATTTTATTTTCTTTCAGGAGAAATTATAAAGTGTTCCATGGCTAGTAAGAATACAGACTCTGGGTCAGCAAGACCTGCTTTGGAATTGAGTTTGGTTGAACTTGAGGCAAGTTTCTTCACCTCTAGAAACCTTAGCTTTCTAATCTGTGAAATGTAGATCTGTAGTCACAACCTCATAGGGTTACAATCAATAATAAATGATAATGTACACAAAGGCTAAACCCTTTGCTCAATAAATGTCAGCTGCTATTATTTTCTCAATCACCCACATTCCAGTCCCACTTCCTCCACATCTATTATACTGAACCAGAATTACTGACAACCATGGAACTATGCTTTTCTCTCTAAATCCTCAAAAAGAGCCTCATCTACTACATAACGTAAAATAGATGTGGCATAAATATCATGTGAATTGAATGCAATGACTATCACAGTCTCTAATTATGGACTGTTTCAAGAAGAAAAAACATCCCAAGCAACTGGGTACAGGTGACCAGATGACTGTGGGTAGGTTCCCAATCTTGTCTGGGATGAGAGTGAGGCTCTCCAGGAAACCATTCTGTGGCAGAGACACGTCAGCTCTCATAATAATAAGAGCAAGAAACAACAACAGGTACTGAGATCTTACTACATCCTAAACAAGCACTTACTACTTCTAAGTGCTTTACCCCAAATAAATCAGCTAATCCTCAAAACAACTCCATGGAAAAGGGGCAATTCTCACCATTTCACAAAGGAGAAAACTTAAAATGACCAGCTGTCCTGGTTTGCCAGGATCTGAGGGGGTTCCTGGGATGTAAGATTTTCAGTGCAAAACCCAGAAAAGTCCCAGGCACGCTGGGGTGAGTGCCTAACACTGAAGCACACAGATGTTATGCAAATGTCCCAAGATCAATGAGTGGCCAAACCAGGATGACAAACCCAGGACCCCCATCACCTCTACTGCAGACACAAAGGCAAAAATGAATCCACTAAGGCAACAAATTAGCCAGGTCATAAAGTGGACTCTCCACCAGGCTTCCCAGCACAGAGTCTGACACAAGTAATTCAAATGACTGGCCCAATTGTGTTCTAGCCATGCATTGCCCAGAGCTAGCCATGTGACTCTCAGGCAAATTGTTATCATCCCTGGGCCTCAGATGCTTTCAGCTTCAAGATGAAGGAAGGGGTCTAACTCAGGGATGGCAAATAACAGGCTCCCCTTGCCCACTACTCTTTCGCACTCCACCCAAACTTGGGCCACAGAATCCTTCTCAACCCAACAGAGTGGGTATTCACAACCCATTTGTAGCTGATTTTTAGCATGATTTCCTAAGCCAACATCTTTATCTTCAATGTCTATTGACACTCAACCAGTAAGCTTCCCAGGAGTCACTCTGGTCTCTTAGGATTCGGCTGTCAGACTGACACTTAAGGACGGCAGACAGATGACCATAGGATGACAATGGAAGGGACAGACTCCGTAGACTGGGCACTCCCTGTTCAGCCCTGTGTTATGGACACCACCATGGACAAGGGCAGGGACTCAGGAGAGACCACCTGGCCTTGGCATCCTGGCTCACTCACTACATACAAGCAGTGTGACCTTGTGCAAGTTACCTAAGCTGATTCTCCATTTCCTCAACTACATAATAAGGATTATAAGACTACCTACCTCCTAGGATTATAAGGATTCAATTAGTTAATATATGTAAAATGCCTAGCACATAGTAAGCAATAGATGTGTTAGTATTATTAGAATCCTCAAAATCACCCTCCAAGGTAGATATTATTATTTAACAGATGAGGGAACTGAGGTTCAGAGGGATTACGTTGCCCAAGGTCACACGGCTAGTTAAGCAGCAAAGCCGGATTCAAAGGCTGATTTCTAAGCTTTGCTCTGCCACACTGCATCTCTGTAAACACTTGATGGTGAAGTAAGTGATTCTTGACTGTCGGCAGGGCCTTGCCTGGATTCCTAGGGCTGCACACCGCATTCCGCTCCCCCCCCACCCCCCGCCCCCCACCACCCCAGCACCTGCTTGTTCTCTCCTGGCTGGCTCTGGAATACTCCTGCTTTTACCCTGGCCCATCTACACCACTGGCAAAGGGAGCACTGATGCCAACAGATCCGAGCATCGGCCTACAGAAAACCAGAACCCAGACTGCTGAGTCTCCAGATCCTGGGAAACAGGGGAGAGAAGCTTTACCATTTTGATTATTGGTCTTCCCCAATCTGTTAAGCAAATTCTGCCATCTTATAGATCTCTATCTTTCAGGGAATTGAGCAGACACAAATTAGAGAAAATGGGTTAAAGGGATTAAGCACCTAGGTACCTATGCTGTGTCTTATCTATCTCACTCCCCTGGGGAGCCTCCTAAACATACATATCTCTTTGTCTTAATAATCACACCTATTCACAAAAATATCAATTCCAGTTAGCATGAAAAAAGTTGCTATGGCTAACGTATTTCTGGCCATGCAATTACGTCCAACAGGGTGAGCTGGTGGTGCCATATTTCTAGTTCATTCCATCTAGTGCTTTTTTGGTTTTTTTGGCCAAGCCATGCAGCTCACAGAATCTTAGTTCCCTAACCAGGGATCAAACCCACACCCCCTGCAATGAAGTGCAGTGTCTTAACCACTGGACTTCCAAGGAAGTCCCAGTGCGCCTTGCTGGGAAAGTACTTACCCAAAAATGGGGCTTGGGGAGTCTCTAACACTAGTGAGACACCAGAAATTCGTTCTGTTCCTGCTTCTGCCCAGGTTGCTGGTGGGTGCTGAGCTTGCAGCAAGTAATGTGGAACCCTGTGGCTCTCTCTTCCAGCTGGTGACTCCACAGGATGCAACATGCAGAGTACAGCACCATGTCAGATATTTAGCTCTCTGCCCACATTTTAGAACCAGGTCAATGGCTCCTAACCCTCCTCCTCACTTTATACACAGGAAAGGCAAGAAGAAAGTGGGTTGGAAAACCAGATCCGTGTTTGCCTCTGAAGCCTTGCTCTCACTGCTCATGAGACCAAGTCAGCTCCATTCAAATGGAAGACTCTTTTGTGTTCTCAACGGTTCCTTCTCTTGCAGAACTGGCACACTCATGCCTTTTCAAAGGCAGGCAACCTCCTGGCCAGGAGTTCAGCTCTCGGGAGCTGCTCTCCTACCAAGGGAGAGTGCCAGAGTCATCTGGCAAGGTGAAAGGTCCGACCAAGTGTTTTCACCTCTAAAATTTTCTCTGGATGTGTGTCCAAGAGGTGAGAGCAGATAAAAGCAAACAGCTAGGGAAGCACTGAAGGAGAAAGGTGAGAATGCTGAATCTGATTTTAACAGAAGAGGTCGGGAAAGGACAGCAAAAGGTAGTAGGTAGGAAAGCTGGCTTAGAATCCAAAAGATCTGGACTCAGCCCCTCAGTATGTGACCTTGGAGAAGTTACTGAACCATTTTCTGTGACTAATGGAACCTGCTTCCTCCTCCATAAACTGGTGATAACAATGATGTGCTCCCTCCAAGACTGTTACAAGGCTTCAACGAGAGGATGCAGGTGAAGGGCACAGCGCCGGGTCTGCCTCACTCTACCCATCATTTTACACTAACGCTGCTCGACAGCTACCATTCACGGAGCACTTACCAGGCATGGTGCTGATCTCTGGGTTTCAAAGAAGCCTTGGACTGATTTTGTATCAGTACTCTTCAACAGATTACTGCCACAATTAAGTGAGAAAACACCTCCTACAGAGGGTTTAGTCTAGAGCCTGATATATAGAGTACTCAGCTGAAAGGCAGATACTAACATCAAGGGCAAGCCACATTTGCCTTGGTAACAAATAGGAGTGAGCTCATTGACCTAAGTCTGAACCACACCCTCTGCTGCCAGCTCTCATATCCCCGATCCACAGCCCCTAGCCTACACCAGAAACTTGGCTCTTCTACAACTATGGAAGGACCCACAGACCTGAAAAGCTTGAAGGCTAAGGTGATTAGAACAGAGGAAACTTGTCAGGCAAGCAGTTACCGGGGCAAGGAATGATAACTGAAGGTCTATGGAGCTCATGGACACTGTCTCTCGGTCTAGATGCTGGTTACACGTACGTACTCACACTGAGAAAACAACTTGTACAATTAAGATTTGTGCACTTTTCTATATGACTGTTGTGGTGGTTCAGTTGCTAAGTCATGTCTGACTCTGCATCCCCATGGACTGCAGCACGTCAGGTTTCTCTGTGCTCTACTATCACTTGGAGTTCCAATTCATGTCCATTGAGTCGGTGATGCTATCTAACCATCTCTTCCTCTGGTGCCCCCTTCTCCTTCAGCCTTCAATCTTTCCCAACATCGGGGTCGTTTCCAATGAGTTGTACGAATAACAATAAATAACTCATTTCCAGTGAGTTGTTACAATAACAATAAAGAATTATGCAGATTGTGACTGCCCTTCTCCATTATCCAGAGTGTGGAGCAGCCCTTCCCAATGGGTGTTACAAGCACAACTGGGCTGTGAGCACAAGATGTCGTTGGCCCCCAGGGGCAGAAAGTGGCCTCACCACTTCACCCCCCCGGGGGAGCTGTGGAAACACCATGTTTTTTGGTGAGACTGGCAAGTACTGCTCTTGAGTTCTCAATGAACAGCATCCTCTTCATCAGACCAGTTTACCTTAAGGCCTTTCCTACCTTAGGTCAACCGTATTTACTCCATTTTTAATCACGTTCTTCTATCCTTTCTGACCAGAAGACAGCTTAGCTGGCTACACTTAAGGGTTGACAACCATAGACTGGCTCTTTACAGACCTGGGAGTTCATCTTGGACATCACACATATCTCACTCTTCACAGCAAGCTAATGTCTAGGAGGTCCCTCCCTCTTCTCCAACTTCCTTCCTCCATGACCACTGAAGGGAAAACCTAAAATAAATTTTAATCATTTAGGCAATCAATGGATGTCACACAGATTACATGCTGGTTTTCTCTTTGAAAGTTTATTGTCATTTAAAGAAAAAAAATAAAACCCTCTACTTGTTACATTCACCTCTCAGAACATTTAATGTACCAGTTAATGATGTTATTGTATAAAAAAAAAAAAGCCCACCAACTGCTTGAAATGGCTGTATGTTGTTATTATTTTTTGCCATGTTCTGGTACTAAAGTGTTTTAAACTCTTTGGAAAAAACGGTGTAACATTAAGTACCGAGATTTCAAATTCCCAGATTAGAAACAAGATTTTTTTATCAGGAGGAATTTTAGTAGAAATTCAAGGGTAAAAGGAAATGGTAATAGAAAATAAAAAACAAAAATATTGTAAAAAATAGGATCCCCCTCCCCTCCCCCCAGCCAGTCAAGTTAGGTTAAAAAAAAAAAAAAAAAAAAACAACATTGCAACCAAACCCATTCCATCCCACCCCCTGTATTTCTCTTAGAAAAGTCACCCAATCCTAAACATAGGGTCTCACACACCAATACAAGTAGCTTGATTTGCAGATCAGCTTCTGGGATCTTCTACTGGCCCCAGTTAGAATTTCTTTAAAAAAAAAAACTTAAAGTTAGGTAGTTAGTTAGACTTCTATAAATACTGGTATCCAAATCAAGGAAAATATCCTGGCTTTGGTATGGCTACAGAAATCTGGAAACTGTTCAAGAGGACACCGGCTTAGAGAGGGAGACACAACTCCTAGGTGGAGGTAAAATAAATATTAGGGCACACCCGCAGCAAACACTGCGGGCAACACTTGAGGCTGATGCCTCGAACGAAACACGTGGACAGGTTCTTGATCAGGATCACACACATACAGCTTCTTGAATAACATACATACAGGTTCTTGATCAGATTAACATATGTATAGGTTATTGATTGGAATTGTCTGGACCAAACTTTATCCAAGTACCACTTTCAGGAAATAGTTTGAATCTGGGAATTTATCTCATGCCCTGACGAGATAAAGGCCTTTTGGAAGAACAATAACCACCTGGGTTAAAGCCAGGCCCCTCTTATTCTAGGAAGCTCAGAATCTGTTTTTTCCTTGTCTTGTTTGACTTGGCCCATCATAAAAGCACCTCTATCTCCTAACAAGGGGGCTCTTCCCTCCCTGGTCACCAACCACAGGGGTCTAACTGAGGGGCAGAACTGCTGACTCTTCACCTCTGGAGTGACTCAATAAAAAGCAAATATACCAGGATCAGGAATATAATTTACTGTGCCATATCTCAAGTGGACCACATGGTCTCCCCCATTCTCACCACATCATGACTGTGAAGGGCTGTGAGGATACTGAGAAGGTAGTGGTGTGGCAGAGTCCACGCTGAAGCGTGGCCTCAAACATTCTCCAAATTTACAGAAGAGAAAAGGCTAAAGTGCCTGGTCTTCAAATCACTATTCTTTTCATGAAAGCACAAAGGAACCACCAGGCAAGGCCAGAAAACAAGGCGAGTTGCTGCTGCTTCAATGCTGAAAAGTTGTTATCAATACAATTCTTACCACCACCACTCCCCCAAAGAAACTCTAGAGCAGTGGTAGGAAGATAAGACAATCATTAAAAAAAAAAAAAAATTTTTTTTAAACCATCTTTGATGGCAACACACACAAAATACATCTAAATAAATTTCCAGCACAGTGTGCAAGGGGATAACAAAGAGCTCCCTGATATTATGGGAGGTGACACACACCACAGCGAAAATTCAGCCAAGAGAGGGCTGCCCTTACAGCAAAGGCTGCCAAGAAAAAATAAAAGGTGAAGGCCCTGTTTAGTGCAGATCCGGTTCACTATTGTAAAAATCATCACCGTGGGAGGCTGGAAGGCAGTAAAGAAACTCAGAACGCCCGGGCAACTTCTGATAAATGACGTCATTTATCCTGTTTTCTAAATGAGATTCCAACACCAGAAGAAAATGAGAGAAAAACTGGATTATAAATTAAAACTCAAATGTACCTGTACAAGCCTTTACTCTGGGTCACTAAGGTTTGGTCTCTGTTGAAGCCAGGACTCTGGAGAAGATAATCTACTTGTGCTCACAAGTAGCTCCACAACCTACTTTGGGACATGTGTATCAAGAGATAATACGAAGACAATCACTTGAGACCAAGGGAATTGCTTACAAAGGTTTCCTAGGACACATAACGTCTACTGATTGCTCAGAGATGCTAACACTTGACCCAAATACTTTAACATCTTAAGATGGCAACAAGAATATTAAAGCAAACAATCAGCCAGTAAGTCATCTGTCCAATCTGGAGAGCGAAGGAACGTGAGCAGGGCAGGCTGTTTCATCCGGATTCATTTAGGGAGACAGTGGGTTTAATGGTGGTCATAGCCTTCTTTGTCTCCAACCTGGGCCAGAGCTCCTGGGAGCTGACAAGGTTTCATGGGTTTGGAAGGGCCAAGGTGAAACACAGGCATCAGCAACAAGAGTGCGATCTGAGTTAAAGTGTACAGATCACTGATGACTCCACCATCCACCTCACTTCCCCACAGACCACAGACAACCCAGATCATCAGCTGGCAGCAGGGACCACCTCATCTACTTGGGAGCAGGAGACAGCAGTGAACTACACACTAACATTTCTGAAATGATCACTTCGTGTTCCAGACTGAGCTAGAATAAATCTGTGTGAACAAACCACTTGTCTAAACAACATTTGAAATCAGTACCTTCAGCACTTTATGAATATGAAACACTCTCCCTGCCCCAGCTCTGTTTACTGCAGTGCACGTTGTCTCTCATGCAAACTTTTCTGTCTTTCAGCCGGTGGAATGGATGGAACACACCAGACGTAACACAAGACATTCGTTTCTCCAAGAAGGCTTAGAGTCCGGAGAATGACTCTTCTTCTGCTAGGACCTCTGCCCCAAGCTTCTGGGGAAGCAGCGAACTGCGCTCGACAAGGAAGGGACCTATGTGATCCACTGATTGGATTCAAAAGGTGAAAACGCATTGCAGAGGGTACCCCTTCCTGCTCCTCGCCATGGAAGAAAGACCTACAGATAATAGAGAGAGCTGTCTCTTCAGAGGAGGCTTTAAAAGAGAAAAAAAAAAAAAGACAAAGCATAAGCAAAAAAAAAAAAAATTGGTAAAGCCAACTCCCAATGCTCCAGAGAGTACAACAGTTTCAGGGTGACGGACGACCGGAAGAAGTTGGCGCAGGGAAAGAATGATGCAAGGCGGGATGGGGCTGGCCACGAGAGTGCCTTGCAGAATCCACCACAGTGTTCTCCATCTGCCAAGGCCAAGGAGCCATTCCCAAGTTAAAAATTTTCTATTAAGAAAACAAGACAAAACCAAAAACCATTCCAGAAAAAGGGTCGAGGGAAGAAGAATACTGGAGAACATCAAGCCGCTGACCTCCGGCGGATCACAAAGAGCCCACGCTGAAGCTGGCCCAAGTAAATCCTCATCTTGGTGCTGTCGCTTGTCTTCCTCACCCAGATCTGTGGGAGAGAAGGAAAAGGAACAGGATGAGAAGGCAGTACTGAGGGACACATGTTTCAGAGCACAGGGATGTCTGCATCAACTAGGTGCCGGCAGACAGCGGGCAACCTCTTCCTGTCAACCCAAGAGGCCTTCATAGGCACCTCCTTGACCTGTGGCCTCCACTGCAGACAGCAGGCATCCGCACTTGAACTCATTTCTTCCAGTCACCTTTTTTACAACTTTGAGTACAAAAATGGAAAGCACAGTGATCCTGAGTTTCTTTTTCATTTCTGCCTCCATCTTAAGGACTCTTTCTTGTTTGGTTTGATTACAGCATTAGCAACATTAAGACACACATATTGATAAACAAACTTCCAAATAGGAAAATATTTTCCTTGACCCAAGGGACTTTCATGGTACAGCCTTCTAGAACTCTAGTTTCCTGGCAATTAAGGCTAATGGTCATAACAAGAAATGATAGAAAAATTAACAACAAAAAATGCCTGTGAGTGAGTGAAAGTCCAATTAGGATGCTGAGAAGGCAAAATTAGCTTAAGACAGTCCTTCCCTCCTGACAGTATCATTCTCCCACAGATGCGATCAGATGTCTGGCACTGGACAGGGCACATATATTCTTCCACAGAACTGAGAAAGAACTCTTCCAGCGGGGGCCTGCCAGAGCTGCCAGGGGCACTCAATACACAGCATCCTGCAGACAGGGAGGGGAAGGAGGGCTACCCCTCCATTACCCACCCAACCTGAGGGAGGAATTCCTGGGGGCCAGGCACTGTGATGACCAAGCTGAGCTCCTTCATTCTCAGGAAAACCATCAGAAGTACTGGCATCATCCCCACGCTACAGAAGAGCAAGGCTGAGTCCACTTGTCTGATGGAAGCCCTGGCACACGACGTCAAGGCCCCTTGCTCTTCCTCACTCAACCACAGCGCCTCACTCTTGTTCTCACCTGTTCTCTCAACCATGTACCTAACATGCAATCAGATGGAGATAAAAGTGTAATGTAAGTCTTTTAAAGATCTGCATCTCACCATATATGCAAGTGCAAGTTCACAGATCTCTCTCCTCTTTCCCCCATTCATTTTTCAGGCTTTAAAAAAGCTTATTCAAAAAAGTCGCTCAGTCACTTCTAACTCCTTGTAACGCTACAGACTGTAGCCGGCCAGGCTCCTCAGTCCATGGAATTTTCCAGGCAAGAATACTGGAGTGGGTAGCCATTCCCTTCTCCAGGGGATCTTCCTGATTGCATTGCAGATAGATTCTTTACCATCTGACCCACTGGGGGGTGGGGGGACACACATAGAATATTTTCAGTTTCATCTCAATTTCCTTACTGTGATTATTTAACAAGACAAAGACTTTAGTCAAGTACACTGGTTTAAACATAAAGACCTCACATGAAGCCAAGCTTCTAAAGGACCTTGTAGAACCATTTTAAACTGAAAACTGACTCCAAGGAGGGCTGAACAAGCAGGCAGTCACCAACATGCTCAGACCCACGACCCATGCACCAAGTCTGCCCACGGTCAAATTATGCAGCGGCCAAGTAGCTTCAGTGTTGCTTAGGATTTGAAATTTAAAAAATGAGCTGAAATATTTCTAAGAATTGAGAAAAGTTTCCCCATTGCCAGAGTTGCAAGGCTCCAATGCACTGAGGCTTCTCCCCTCCAGGAGACATGTCTCAGTCTCACTGTTCCCTTGTCAGATCTCGCTGATACTCTGTCAAAGGGAGACAATCTTCAAAAGAAAAAAAAAAAAACCCCACCTAACTTGCATTTCTATTTTCCTGAAAGTCCTGAGGTGTCACAGGACAGGTTCTGAAGTTAGGTTCAGGTACCAGGAAGCCACATGCACCTTGTACAGTGGCCCACAGGGCCAGGCACACGTGCTCTGCTGTGAAATTGCAAAGCCTACTGCCAGGGAACAGCAGGCTTCTGAGATGCCCTGTTCTGACTTGGCTTGGGATGACACACAGATCCCAAGCCTACAGAAAAATAACATTCATTTATCTGGTAGGCTCTCCGTAACTACTAAGTAAACAATCATTCTGCAAACTAGTCACACTGGAGGGCATTTTCAATTCAGGAAGCTGGGAGAATAGAATAGGCTTACTTTATTTTATAATCCAGCTTCATTAGATTTACTGTGCACTGGCATGAATAAGTTGGAGGGTAGACACATAAAAATCAATTTCTTTACAGACATTTGTGGACTGATAAAAGATCAAGCCAAAACAGCTATTAAAGTTTTAAACTGTTTTTTGACTACTAACAATACCCAGTTACACACTGCTGACAGCCTGCTAATGAAGGGCCAGCAGGAGAACGCACAGACCAGTCCCATCGTCCTCGGCCTCAAGACCCTCTGAGCTGACTTTCAACCAGCCCCCATCCCACAAGAGTAACTGGAGGACACCAGTCCCTGAAGATATGAGCCTAGCATCTCCTTGCTCAGAAGCACAACAGGACATGCAGGATGAGAGAGACAGCAGGCGAGGAGTGGCATGTGGGTCAGAAGAGACCACCACCCATTTATTGAGCACTTACTGTGTGCCAGGTGCCTTGCTAGATCCTCAGAGCGAGAAACAAATCTGAGTACCCATGAGAGCTCGAGAGAGAGAACAACAAAGACAAGCTGGCTCCACAGGCAAGTCCCACCCTCAGTGGACTGTTTCCTTAAAAAGTGGCATGATTTCAATGTGCAGACGGCAAACCGACTTGCCTTGTGTTCCTTCGTGCAGTCTATCTCAGTGGTGCCTGACTCAACTACTCTGTAGGGAGTTCACAATCACAAGGAATATACAAACCCACATATACTGTAATCATGCAAAGAGATTTTCAAGAGCAATATGTGCAATTTCTGCCTGAAAGTGCTACCTTTCGAATCTAACCCACATACAATATAGTGGGTACAGTGATTCCACTGCACTTCCGTGGTGGTGCTTGCATTGCAGGTTTGTCCCACTTTGCATTCCTAAAGGGTGAGGGAGTTCAGTCCTTACTTCATTGGCTCCAACGGAGCTGATCACACAGCTCAGTTTCTGGTTGTCCTTCGATTCCAGATAGATGGCTTGGCTCTTATGGTACCTGCCAGAAACAAGACATACACTTATTTTTTTAACCACCTTTTTGAGATATGATTGACATCTGAAATGTGGTACATATTTAATGTACACAAATAAGTGAGTTTGAGAATAAGTACATGCCCATGAAATCATCACCACCAGTCATAAACATCTGTCTCCTCCCAAAGTCTTTCCCATCCTCTTTATTATAACTATAGTTTTGTAGCTTTTTTTTTCTTTTTTTTGGTAAGAATATTTAACATAAGGGCTTTCCTTGTGGCTCAGCTGGTAAAGAATCCACCTGCAATGTGGGAGACCTGGGTTCGATCCCTGGGTTGGGAAGATCCCCTGGAGAAGAGAAAGGCTACTCACTCTAGTATTCTGAGCTGGAGAATTCCATGGACTGTATAGTCCATGGGGTTGCAAAGAGTCAGACATGACTGAGCAACTTTCACTTCACTTTCACTTAACCCTCTTAAAAATTTTAAGTATGTAAGTACTGGCACAAATTTAAGAAAGTAATAAAGAAATGAAGAAAAGGAGGGAAGAAAAAAAATACCACCACAACAAAAATATAATTAAAGGAGTCTTAATTTATATTTGAGGAACAGCCTGGATTTCAAGTTTAATTTCAATGCTTCCATTCCTTGGATTAGACAATCTCCTAATCTTCTAAGTCTAAAATCTACATTCTTGGTCTCACTGCAGAGTGGAAAAGGGGGCCAAAGAAAGGGCTGGAAAACCAACTCTGTATTTGGTTTTTTATTTAAGACTATGTGACCCAGTTCACTAGTGGAGCTGATGGAATTCCAGCTGAGCTATTTCAAATCCCAAAAGATGATGCTGTGAATGTGCTGCACTCAATATGTCAGCAAATTTGGAAACTCAGCAGTGGCCACAGGACTGGAATAAGTCAGTTTTCATTCCAATCCCAAAGAAAAGAAATGCCAAAGAATATTCAAACTGCCACACAATTGCACTCATCTCACATGCTAGTAAAGTAATGCTCAAAATTCTCCAAGCCAGGCTTCAGCAATACATGAACCGTGAACTTCCAGATGTTTAAGCTGGTTTTAGAAAACACAAAGGAACCAGAGATCAAATTGTCAACATCCGCTGGATCATCGAAAAACCAAGAGAGTTCCAGAAAAATATCTATTTCTGCTTTATTGACTATGCCAAAGCCTCTGACCGTGTGGATCACAATAAACTGTGGAAAATTCTGAAAGAGATAGGAATACCTGTCCACCTGACTTGCCTCTTGAGAAACCTATATGCAGGTCAGGAAGCAACAGTTAGAACTGGACGTGGAACAACAGACTGGTTCCAAATAAGAAAAGGAGTACGTCAAGCCTGTATACTGTCACCCTGCTTATTTAACTTATATGCAGAGTACATCATGAGAAACGCTGGGCTGGAAGAAGCACAAGCTGGAATCAAGATTGCCGGGAGAAATATCAATAACCTCAGGTATGCAGATGACACCACCCTTATGGTAGAAAGTGAAGAAGAACTAAAGAGCCTCTTGATGAAATTGAAAGAGGAGAGTGAAAAAGTTGGCTTAAAGCTCAACATTCAGAAAACTAAGATCATGGCATCTGGTCCCATCACTTCATGGCAAATAGATGGGGAAACAGTGGAAACAGTGTCAGACTTTATTTTTGGGGGCTCCAAAATCACTGCAGATGGTGATTGCAGCCATGAAATTAAAAGATGCTTACTCCTTAGAAGGAAAGTTATGACCAACCTAGACAGCATATTAAAAAGCAGAGATATTACTTTGCCAATAAAGGTCCATCTAGTCAAGGCTATGGTTTTTCCAGTAGTCATGTATAGATGTGAGAGTTGGACTATCAAGAAAGCTGAGCGCCAAAGAATTGATGCTTTTGAGCTTTGGTGTTGGAGAAGACTCTCCAGAGTCCCTTGCACTGCAAGGAGATCCAACCAGTCCATCCTAAAGGAGATCAGTCCTGGGTGTTCATTGGAAGGACTGATGCTGAAGCTGAAACTCCAGTACTTTGGCCACCTGATGCGAAGAGCTGACTCATTTGAATAACACCCTGATGCTGGGAAAGACTGAGGGCAGGAGGAGAAGGGGACGACAGAGGATGAGATGGTTGGATGGCATCACCAACTCAATGGACATGAGTTTGGGTAGGCTCCGGGAGTTGGTGATGGACAGGGAGGCCTGGTGTGCTGCGGTTCATGGGGTGGCAAAGAGTTGGACATGACTGAGCGACTGAACTGAACTGACCCAGTTCAAAAAGTAAAATATAATTTTTCAAGTAAAACCTGTTCCCACTCTCTATCTCCACCCCTAAAACACTGAGACGGGAGGATGGACAAAATTAATAGATGGGCTTGAACACACTGTTCCATTATTTTCTATTTGTTCAGATAACACATAGAAAATAAGTAAATTTGGCCTGACTTTTTCAACAAGACAACAGGTCAAATTCAGCCCTTGTTCTGACTGCTCATTCAACAAATACTCATTAGCCACTCACTATTTCACTGGCCACCCTAGAGGGTGGAGGCAGACAGCCAACAAGGCCATAGGGTCTCTGCTGTCAGGAGCTTTGAATATAGTGGCAGTGACTATTAAATACTCATACTTGCCAAGTCTAACTAGGCGAAGTTCAGAGCATTAGACTTGGACCAAAAGGTACCTAACTTTGCCCTGGTCAGTTGGGAGAACTGACCAGGAGAAAAGACAAGACTCTCCCCCTTTCAGTCTCTGCATCTATTCTCTTGGCCTGTAGTGCAGGACCATCTTCACTTTCTTTTACAAGTTCAGGGACAAGGCCAAGGATGAAAGTGAGGAAACCAGGGCCAAAGCACAAATGAGTCAGTAACAGCTGCCACATGGGGAATGAGTAGCTGCTGTGTGACCAGAGCTGGAAACATCAGCAGAGGTGCTGCTGGCAACTCTGGCCTGGGCCAGTCCAGTCCAGTCAAACGTAACCTTTGATTCATTCTGGCTGCGCAGAGTTGACTTAACAGACCCACCAACTCATGTAGCTTCCACCAAAATGCATCCCCCAGCAAAGCATCGCCATCTTACCACGATTTCTGTTGGGGAAGAAGACAGACTCTGTTTTGCTGGTACAATGAAATAATCCACCGCAAAGAAATCACAGTTAAGGATGCACTTCACGCCTACAAGGGCTTCCCTGTGGCTCAGCTGGTAAAGAATCTACCTGCAGTGTGGGAGACCTGGGTTTGATCCCTGGGTTGGGACGATCCCCTGGAGAAGGGAATGGCTACCCACTCCAGTATTCTGGCCTGGAGAATTCCATTGACTGTATAGCCCATGGGGTTGCAAAGAGCTGGACACAACTGAGCGACTTTCACTTTCACTTCATGCCCAAATGGGCTTTTTTCAATTAAGGTTCATAGCAAGAAGAGATAAGAAAGCCTTCCTCAGCGATCAATGCAAAGAAATAGAGGAAAACAACAGAATGGGAAAGACTAGAGATCTCTTCAAGAAAATTAGAGATACCAAGGGAACATTTCATGCAAAGATGGGCTCGATAAAGGACAGAAATGGTATGGACCTAACAGAAGCAGAAGATATTAAGAAGAGGTGGTGAGAATACACAGAAGAACTGCACAAAAAAGATCTTCACGACCCAGATAATCACGATGGTGTGATCACTCACCTAGAGCCAGACATCCTGGAATGTGAAGTCAAGTGGGCCTTAGAAAGCATCATTAGGAACAAAGCTAGTGGAGGTGATCGAATTCCAGTTGAGCTATTTCAAATCCTGAAAGATGATGCTGTGAAAGTGCTGCACTCAATATGCCAGCAAATTTGGAAAACTCAGCAGTGGGCACAGGACTGGAAAAGGTCAGTTTCCATTCCAATCCCAAAGAAAGGCAATGACAAAGAATGCTCAAACTACCGCACAATTGCACTCATCTCACATGCTAGTAAAGTAATGCTCAAAATTCTCCAAGCCAGGCTTCAGCAATACGTGAACCGTGAACTTCCTGATGTTCAAGCTGGTTTTAGAAAAGGCAGAGGAACCAGAGATCAAATTGCCAACATCCACTGGATTATGGAAAAAGCAAGAGAATTCCAGGAAAATATCTATTTCTGCTTTATTGACTATGCCAAAGCCTTTGACTGTGTGGATCACAATAAACTGTGGAAAATTCTGAAAGAGATGGGAATACCAGACCACATGACCTGCCTCTTGAGAAATCTGTATGCAGGTCAGGAAGCAACAGTTAGAACTGGACATGGAACAACAGACTGGTTCCAAATAGGAAAAGGAGTTCGTCAAGGCTGTATATTGTCACCCTGTTTATTTAACTTATATGCAGAGTACATCATGAGAAACGCTGGGCTGGAAGAAGCACAAGCTGGAATCAAGACTGCCGGGAGAAATATCAATAACCTCAGATATGCAGATGACACCACCCTTATGGCAGAAAGTGAAGAGGAACTCAAAAGCCTCTTGATGAAAGTGAAAGTGGAGAGTGAAAAAGTTGGCTTAAAGCTCAACATTAAGAAAATGAAGATCATGGCATCCAGTCCCATCACTTCATGGGAAACAGATGGGGAAACAGTAGAAACAGTGTCAGACTTTATTTTTTGGGACTCCAAAATCACTGCAGATGGTGACTGCAGCCATGAAATTAAAAGATGCTTACTCCTTGGAAGAAAAGTTATGACCAAGCTAGATGGCATATTGAAAAGCAGAGACATTACTTTGCCAACAAAGGTCCATCTAGTCAAGGCTATGGTTTTCCCAGGGGTCATGTATGGATGTGAGAGTTGGACTGTGAAGAAAGCTGAGTGCCGAAGAATTGATGCTTTTGAACTGTGGTGTTGGAGAAGACTCTTGAGAGTCCCTTGGACTGCAAGGAGATCCAACCAGTCCATTCTGAAGGAGATCAGCCCTGGGATTTCTTTGGAAGGAATGATGCTAAAGCTGAAACTCCAGTACTTTGTCCACCTCATGCGAAGGGTTGACTTATTGGAAAAGACTGTGATGCTGGGAGGGATTGGGGGCAGGAGGAGAAGGGGACGACAGAGGATGAGATGGCTGGATGGCATCACTGACTCGATGGACATGAGTCTAAGTGAACTCTGGGAGCTGGTGACGGACATGGAGGCCTGGCGTGCTGTGATTCATGGGGTCGCAAAGAGTCGGACATGACTGAGCGACTGAACTGAACTGAAGCATTCTTTAACATGCTACTTAGAGCTGAAAACTCAAGCTTACAAGTCAATTTATTTCCTGAGAACACTATGAAAAGAAATAGAATCATAGAGTCATTTAGAACAGCAACACTGGTTGAGACTCAGCTTTAAAGTTGCCTTTGGCCAGGGATTAGTTGGTAAACTGGGTCAGGGGACCTCCAGAACTTTAAATATGTTAATATCACAGCACATAAGCAAAGGGTGAACTGGTTCACGGCAAAACTCAAACTTGAGTTTCCCTCCCACATCTAAGCCAACCATCCCATGTAAATGGTAAAGTTGTGAGTAATGGTTAGAATAAAAACAGAACGGGAGACTATTCACAGCTACTCTATGGGGATTATGAGTTATTAAAGAGATAAAAAACACAAAACAACATGCAACTAGCCTCAAGTCACCCTGATACTACTTTCTAAGTACTTTAATAAAGAAAGGTCATGGGTGGGTGTGGTATAGAAGTACATAACTAGTGTGAAATGTGCTCAATATACTGCTAAGTCAAGAAAAAGGCTACATCCATTATGTCCCTGGGCACATAACACAACAGAATATGTGTTATGTGTGTATCATATACACAGAAAAAAAACAGGTAAGCTTATATATTAAAATGTCTATTAAATATATAAAAATTTCACCAAAATATAAAATAAAAACCTCAGAAAAGAATGATATTTCTTTCATTGCGTGGTTTTCTTCTTTTCAGAATAAATAGGTACAAAAGTGTGAAAGCATTAGTCACTGAGTCATATCTGACTCTTTGCAACCCCATGGACTGTAGGCCACCAGGCTCCTCTGTCCACGGAATTCTCCAGGCAAGAATACTAGAGTGGATTGCCATTTCCTTCTCCAGGGGATCTTCCCGACCCAGGTATCAAACCTGGGTCTTTTGCATTGCAGGCAGACTCTTCACTGTCTGAACCACCAGGGAAGCCCCATTACTTGTATTAAAAAGTATACTGTACTTTCTTATAAGCCACAATGCTGGAAAATACCAAAATAACCAAAAAATGGTAAGAAGAAAACTTAATGTTACAAATTATGTCTTAATATCTGTTAAAGGCAATTCTGGGAGATAGTCAGAACAGCTGTCCTGGGATGCACTGTATCTTCCTTCCGATACACTCAGCATTCAAATGCCAACACACCAGCCTGGCTTTAAAGTAGATATCAGGAGTAAATGCAATCTGGTCTGGTAAGCCTGGGAAGCGGTCTAGGACTAACATAACCGGCCACCTCTCAAAGCTGCCTGCTCTGGGGTCACTGAACCTTGGTGGCTTGAATGCCCACCACTGCTCACATGCTCTTGTGCCCACTGTGTGCTCCACAGAAGAGCTGGCCAGCACTGTTTGCCCAACGAGCTGACTCCCAAGTCCTTCTGAAGCAGAGGCTCTGGGACCTCTGGGGGGTTCTCTCCCGTCACAAAGTGGTCTTGGGGAACCATTATCCCTGGATATCAAATCTACTAATTACCCAAATTCTCTGGGAAAAAACAAGTCCTCAGAAATTAAAGTGCTCATACATAGTGGGTGATAGGAGGGGTAAGTTTCCAAGAAGAAACCATAAAGTATATAGCAACCTTACCACACAAATTTACTTGCTAATTCTAAATACTAATTTTAAAAATAGCAGAAAATTCAAAATATGTTCAAAAAATGTTTAAAAAAAAAAGCAACAAAAATTGAGTTAAATTAGTAAAAATGTATCCTTTTTTTTTTTAAACCAATTAACTTGTTTGATAAGCTACAACTCATCTCCGCTGAAAAAATATTTTAAATAGCCTCAGAGAAGAAGCCCCAAACATCAAATTGACTCTATTACTAATGGAAATTCTGACCTGGGGGAATTTCTACAATTAAGCCCTTAAAGTTTTGCCTCTACTATTAAATCCAATGAACTAGAACCACAACTACTATTATTGAAGAAAGCAATTTCTTTAGAAGGTGGGTCAAAAAGTGGGGCAGAGAAGGGGTAGAATTAATTTAATTTTGTATCCTCCTGGGAATCCTGATATTAATGTTTTATTTCCCCCAAAAAACGAATGCCATGTTACAACCACAGGAGTGCAAGAAGTCCCAATTCCAGCTGTAAAGAGGCACTGCTGGGGAGGTGGGGGTGGGTGGGAGGCTCAAGAGGGAGGGGATATACGTACACTTATAGCTGATTCAAGGTGCTGTACAGCAGAAATCAACACAACACTATAAAGCAATTATCCTCCAATTAAAAATGAAAAAAGAGTCACTGCTTTCAGTTATTAATAACAGCCAGGCCGGAGGGTTAAATCCACCTGTGCAAGTGGTTGATTTCACTGGATTCACTTTAGCAGCCCCAGATTTAAAGTGAGGGGAGAAAATACAGTCCACCGGCACAGGCAGCATCAGTGAGTCACCTTAAAATCTCAGCTACTTTCACAGTGCTTTCTAAGGAGGGTCATTAGTACAAATCAAAATGTGAGGAAAACCTCCAGCAGGACATAAAATATCTTAAAAGCAGTGTACCCAGAGGCAAGGGCAGACGCTCATCTTCCCAAGTGAAACGTAGCCTGATAAATAAGCATTCAAGCCAAGATGGGCGGCCCAAATCACACTCATTGTGCTGAGGTCATTTAAAACTCAATGAAATGTGTTTTAAAAAAATAAAACTCAATGAAATGTGTTTTGCCAGAAATACTGTTTCATAAAAATACTTCATGCCACCAGCAAGAGCAGAAAGCAATTCAGATGACCTCTCGGCCACAGGCTAGGACTACTGAGAAAGAAGGAAGAATGAGAGCCTCCAAACTGACAAGGACACAGAGCCAAACATCAGAAGCCTGGTCAGATGTGAGAGGCCAGTCCTGCACTGGGAGTGTACCAGCCAGGATTCTGGCAAACACACTTTCCAGATCCAGCGGAAAGGGAAGGGCCCTCTCTCAGCAGATGTGATGTGAACTCTGACTGGCAAGGCCACAGAAGAGGAACACAAAGAATGCAGAAAACAACAGTCATCATACTTAACAACAGAGTAAGCAACCTGAAAGTCACTGAAATTATCAGATGCTTCCAGACACTTGAAAGATCTCTGCTGCCACTGGGAGAAAGACAGTGAAATTCCTTCCAAATGCTTAGCTGATTGGACACATCCCACCTGACCACGGTCTACACTGTGAAACCCCCGTCACTGTGGATTCTTTCTTTAGAAAAACAGAATTTTATTTTACTGCCTTTTCATATCTCGTAAATCTGAGGACTAAGCCTTAGGAGAAGGAAGACAGAAAGCGACACAATGACAAAATGAACATCATCTGAAATATCACAGGGCTTTAGGACTCACAGATTTGTAAAGATGTTAGTGATAAATCTCATCATCTTTGAAGATGGTTCTTATGTGTGGGCTTGATCTTTAAAGGTTATTTGGTTTTCATTATTAGAAACATTTTTCATCTTATTTTGCCCCTTGATGTGTTGAGTTGTCGGGGCCTGCCATCTAGTGGTGCTGTGTTCTAACAAGCAACCCTAGAAAACAAGACAACTGGCCTTTTAGAAGGACACCGAAGAATCAAATGACAGGGGCAGAAGTCACCAAGATCAGGCTCACAGACAGATCCAGCCTTCATCCTCTACTGGGTTATTAACTCACTGTAACCTCAAGGGTGAACTGATTTACTTCAGGCACCACTAGGTCTCTGGGCATTTTTACCAACTTCAGACATTTAATGTTGGGCTTTTTTTTTTTTTTAAAGAAACCTCAAAACATTCAAAATAATCATAACTAATTTTTGAATTTTGGTTTAAATACTGAAACTCAAAACATTATATAACCATTATAAATGGCAATTACAGAGACCCTACAATAACCCAGAGAAACATTCTCCATACAAACAAGTAGAAAGGCAGCATGAAAACGTGTCCACCATGACTTACCCTGAGCAACAGTATGCCTACACGTGGGCAATGAATAAAAGGAGGAATTGAGAATTTAAAGAAAAGATGGCAGGGTCTAGGTGACTTGACACCTAGCAGATGCCCAGTCACAGAGCAAACAGTAGGAAACATTTACAAAAAGAGCAAATGCATGAATAAGGTTTTTCATATTTTGCTATTTCCTTCCCAATGACCTCAATGGTGGCCTGAAGGTTTCAAACCATCTTCAATCTAAACTCGTAATGTTTTAGGCTACACCTCTCCCAGGCACTTTCCCTGGAACACTTGTGCTGCAGGATGTGGTGTGTAAAAGGGCGCACGCATGCTCAGTCACTCACTCATGTCCTACTCTTTGCGACCCCACCAGGCTCCTCTGTCCATAGGACTTCCCAGGCAAGAATACTAGAATGGGTCACCATTTCCTCCTCCAGGGTATCTTCCCAACCCAGGGATTGAACCCACATCTCCTGCACTGGCAGGCAGATTCTTTACCACTGAGCCACCAGGACGGCCTGTGTAAACGGTACCATGTAAAAGGGTACCTTGGTCAGATAAACAGTACTGAGTAACATCTCATAAATTCACAGTGTACATTAGCGTATCAGAAGACCCAGAGTGCTACAATGATGAAACCCACTGATCTTAGTTAACACAGCCACTGCCCACACTCACCTGACCACAGAATCTTTTCTTCCACAGAACCCCTATTAATTTCAGCACACAGAGGCCACAGTTAAGGGGAGGCAGAGGGGCACATAAACCCTGACCCCAGTCTACAGGGGCACCACAAAAGATGTAAGCCTGCAGGATCTAGTATGGTGGCAGCAGCATGATCAGAAGAACATGTTTTGGGGAACACTGCCTTCAGAGATCTAACAAGCAGCATCAATCCAAGACTCTTGACACACTTCTTAATGTCCCTCCACCGTTAGTTAAGCAGCAGCCATGCTCTGAAATAATAACTAGAGACAGCCCTGGCCCTCTTTCCAAACGGTTCTTTTGAGATACTAATGAATAACCTATGTTCACACAGAACTTACCATCTTTTATCGTAGTACAGTTTGCCGTCTTCTATCCGAGCTTCAAATCTCTGCGCTGGAGACTCTGCAGGGGTGGTGGGCAAGTGTTCGGGAGAGGATGGGGATGCTGGAGGAACCAAAGAGATATTCCCATGACTACGCGTGTCACAAGCATGCGAGTCTATCCACTAACATGCTTTAAGTGAAATGCTATTTAAAAGGGGGTAAGGATCCTCATGATCTCAAGTTCTTACCACTGTAATAAATGGAAATTCAACAAAATTCTTGTACATCACATCTTCAAAGCAACTCTGTGAGCAGGCAAGGCAAAGATTAACCTCCCCACGGAAGAGAAACTGAAACCTGAGGCTCAGGCAGGCTAAGGATGTGCCCAAGGTGACTGAGAGTAGGACTAAAACACCACTGACAATCAGAAGCTCCAATGGGCAAGAACTAGAAAAATATCTTTAAATTTATAAAAATTAAATCATGCTTAGAAATATTTATTAAGAGATAGAGCAGGTTATTGGGGTATGTATCGAATCAAGCTAATAGCGCTGATAACTAAAATGGGTTCAAATCATCTAAATTCACACACTTACTCACAAACCTGCCCCACCAGGCCTTCAGACACTCAGGACTTCTCTCCAGACCATGGTGGCTTTCAGGAGGGAATTATTTAGAGTGGGAAGAATCTTGTTTCCTTTAGCAAGACTCGACTCATAGAGGGATGTGTAAGCAATCGCCATGTTTAAAAACAACAACAAAAAAAAGCCTTGCCAGTCCAGAGTTCTATTTTGCAGCCTAGCAAAGACCCTTGAGTGCTGCTCTGAATGAAGCACCCTAGACACTGGGCCTGTCTCTTCTGTAAGTTGGGACTGGGAGTAGCCCGAAAGGCCCTTAGGAGAACCAGCCTGTGAAAAGCCACCGGATAAGACGCCTCGTGCTGAACTCTACCAAGCTACTACCACTGAAGCACTCTCTGATTTCATTTTCAGAAATGGATCTGTGCTGACATCTTATGCCTAATGCCTACAAAGGATAGGAAAAGATCATATATCTTTTTTACAATAAATCCTAAGAAAAAGACAAAGGTACCTTTAACATAGCAAGGTTAAAAATAAAAATCAAGGGAGGATGAGCTTAAAGGTCCCCTTTGGTTATCATGATGACTGCTCTTAGGTAAATGATGAATGTTTTATTTTTGAAAACCATGACAACTCCTTGTCAGGCATTCACGTGCTTTTCCAAAAATACAAAAACGCTGCACAAATGCCTGTAACATCGTGCACTTACCTGGTCTCTTGGGTGACTTCAGCTGTAGGAAGAACAACAAAAAAATCTTAGAGAAAATCATTTCAGGTGCAACTTAAGGTGTCAAAGGTATCACAGTGATTTCACAAGCAACATGTGAACAAAATAAAGCCCGAGCTTTCAAATAAATTAAAAAAAAAATCACACCGTACCTTATTTAACGTTCTCAGATCCTCCATGATCTGCTCATCTGTTAACAAATAGTTCAGCTGGGGTGTTGAGAGTTAAAGGAACGTGTCTAAAAATGACAATTTCCAAGCAAACAGAATTCAACAAAATGGTGTCAGCCTTTGAGAATCTACCAAGTGAGAGGAAGTTCCACTATGTTCCTACAGTTTGCCTCTTGGAACTTTCTGATCCTCCTACTCAATGTGGTGGAGTCAGGTATGTACAAGAATCCACAATCCCCCATCTAACAAATGTCGATGGTTAAGAAGGTGAAATGAGACTCCACAGGTAACTAGAGTAACAGTGAGAGCCCAGGACACAGGAAAAAACTTCACCTGCCACTTGTGAAGTGCTTTTGTCCCGAAGATCTGAGACTTCCACACACATACATAATCTTGCCTAGCAGCTTCAATTCTCGGCTGGGAAGATGAAGGGACCTGAAGTCATGCCCTGTCTTCCTGGCAGATAAATAAGAAAACCATTCTGTACAAATGGCTATTTATTATCTCCTCGAGAAGATAAACAACGCCCCCCTGCCCCCGCCACGTATCCCCTTCCCATTCTTATGATGAGAGAGGTTTCTTGACGTCTAACTAAACTCTTTTTGTTTCAATTGAACAGCAGTTTGCAATCCACGGTTTGGGGGATATAGCTGACTGAAGTACAAGAGGCAGTTACTGTTCTCATTTGCTAAGTAGAAAAATCAAGGGCACATGAAATTTTCAGCTGTCCCGAATCTCCGAGTGAGTGTAAGAGGAGCCCAGAGTCCCTTTCCAAATGACTGCTCTCTGCAACTTCCTCCCACTCAAAGCAGAAATGACTGAGGACTCCAATCATAAAATGGCCACCCTCTATCTCATGGACAAATATATGTGCTTTCCAACCTAATATGACAATTCCTGTAGCACAACGGCCATGTTCAGTCTATCAAAAGGAAAAGCAAAGGATTCTGTGGTCTAAAGGAAAAGGCGTGATGAAGGCTTGATGCGAGTGGATATCAGGAGCAGGTTTCCTCCTCTTGTCTGGGATGGGGACAGGATCATTCGGTCGCCTCCGCAACTTTCTGGTCATGATGGGTTTCACTTCCATGGAATCTGTGGCAAGAATGGAACGGGTAAAGCTATCCAACTGCCACCTGAAGTCTGCAAGAATCCACAGTAGGACTATCAGCCCCAGAGCCACCCCATCAGAGTTGTTTCATGGGGGACGTCCAATCCATGCGTGACCTGAGTCAGATGCCGGATGACTTCCGAGAGGCCTGTGCTCAAGAGACATGGAAGGCTGACCCAAGCGCACACCCTGCTCAGAAACGGCAGCCCCCCTGCAACTTCCCACTGCAGCTGTTGCGGCTTCGCTCCGACTCCCTGGAAACCAGGCGTTTTTCCTCTTCCTCCTCTTTCAAATCAAAAAGCCACAGAGCAGTAGGCACTTAGGATTGGAAGGAACATCTGGGTTGTCTCAGCTAATTCCCGCCCTTCCCACAGACAGTGAGTAAACCAAAGCCCAGTGGTGTAATAGACTCTTGAGAGGCCTCTAGCCTCAGTCTCAACATTTTTACATGAGATTTACAAGTCTGAACTCTTATTATTTTATTTTACAACCTTTTTTAACTACTCAACTATCCAGACTGATACCCTGAAGGCTCCTGGTAAAAGTCTAGTTTCCTCCTCCTTGACTTCTCTCGACTGGCTGTCACCGTGGCCACCTCCCCTCATACACAACCTCTCCTCGAGGTCCCTCCTTCTCTCCTGGTTTCCATCCTTGGGCTCCGTTTTACTGGCCTGCTCCTTAGATGCAGGTGAACTCTGAGGTCTTGTCAGTTCTCGCTCCAGCTCCACCCACCCTGTCGCATAGCACCCTACACCGCCACACATTCTTCTTCAGGTTCTGAGTGAACCACTTTTTCCCTGTGATTCACCCCCAAGACCATCTCCTCCACCACCCACCCTCCCCAGTCAGAGCCAACTGTCATCTGTAACTTTCTTCACCTACACATCAGATCCCTCAGATAATGGCAGTTCTGCCTTTTCACTGGGCTTCCCAGGGGGCACTAGTGGTAAAGAATCTACCTGCCAATGCAGGAGACTTTAGAGATGTGGGTTCGATCCCTAGGTTGGGAAGATCCCCTGGAGGAGGGTATGGCAATCCACTCCACTATTCTCACCTGGAGAATCCCATGGACAGAGGAGCCTGGCGGGCTAAAGTCCGTGGGGTCGCAGAGTCGGACACGACTAAAGCAACTTAGCACTCATGCATGCTGCCTTTTCACTACCTCTCAACTCCATCCTCTCGTCATACCCTCGCCTCTGTCAACGGGCTCTTCCTCAGACACAAATCAGATCTTTCATCACATCACTCTTCTCAGGAAACACATCAATGCCTTGCTTTGGCTACAGAATAAAGGCCATGCCGGCTTCCCTGGTGGCTCAGACGGTAAAACATCTGCCTGCAGTGCAAGAGACCAGGGTTCGATCCCTGGGTGGGGAAGATTCCCTGGAGCAGGAAATGGCAACCGACTCTAGTACTCTTGCCTGAAAAATTCCATGAACTGAGGAGCCTGGGAGGCTACAGTCCACGGGGTCACAAAGAGTCGGACATGACTGAGCAACTTCACTTCACTTCTCCCTTCTGGTCTCCGTCCCTTCTCCTCCCTGCACACAGAGTCTCTTGCAAGCTTTTCAACTCTTCTGTCACCCACAGGCACCTTACTGTTTATGTCTTCAGCCTCTGCGTGCTGTCCCTTGCCCAGCCTCCTCTTTTCTGCCAGGAAACTCCTACACATGACAACCTCTGAGCGCCAGCTCAACACTCCCCCTGCTGTTATGGCTTCTGAGAAGTCCCGCCTTCTTCCCAGCAACCAGAGCATCTGTACGAGCCCTTCCACCAAGCTCCTGGTCGCTCCCCCAGCAGACACACCAACTCCACCCCAAGGCCGAGCACACTTCCGGCACACAGCAGGGGCTGGCTACACAGGATTTCCCACAGAACTAGATGAAGTCAAGCCTGATACTGAGGGCCAGTTCATTTGTGACTGTTACCTACATGGACAGCTGACAGGATAGCCTGACAGAATTCGACGTGGCCTGTCTACCACAGCAACGCACAAGGCCTGAGAGGATATAACAGGGGAGAGTGAGAGGCTGTCTCCCTATCCTGTGCTGAGATGCCACCCTCCTCAGTTTCTTACTGGTTGGGTGGGTGGGAATCCCCGTGGTAGTGTGTGACGTGTGAGGCAGGCTGAGTACATGCTCTTGCATCTCAACTTTCCTCATCTATAAAATGTACATACCGGTAACACTTGCCTCACAGGGTGCTGTGAAGATTACATGATGACAGGTATAAAGCCCTCAACATGATGCCTGGCGTAACTAGAGTTCAGTCAATGCCAGTTTTTATCATCAAGCTCTCGGCCAGGAAAAAACCATAACAGAGATCTTTCTGACAAGTCATGGCACAAACAGCTGCAACAGAAGTTACAAACTTGAAGGCAACTGCTGTCAACCGTGAGGCTTTGCAACATTTAGACCTAATCTGGAAGATGAAAGAACACCAGAGATAAGGCACCAAGACTCCAGCCAAGTGTGCCCTGCCCTCCAGGGGTAGGAGATACATGATGGAAACAAGCAGGGAGAGGGAGATGTGAGATGATCTGGGAATAAGCTGGTCCATTCAAAGCCAAAAAACTCAGAAAAAAATAACTGCACCCAATCACTCACAGATAAGAAAACATAATAGAATTCTGCAATGGTAAAAATCAATCTATTTCACTGGCCTAGTCATGGCATTAGCCTAATCAATTTACCCAAAAGACCCATAAGGAAGGTGCTCTAAGGAAATCTCTAAAATTAATTCGCATGTCCCCACCACTGTCTAGGAGAGTGAGTGAGCAGGAAGTTGTCCTGGCCCAGGGTCCAGGTGGAGGATGTAACTCAAGGGGAAGGGCAACGTGTGTAAGCGTCACAGTCCCAAATGACACAGTAAGACTGTTTACTTAACTCGCTTTGCTCCAGTCCCAGCAAGGTTTGCATGGTTGGCTTCCACAGACGATTTTTCATAGAAAGATGAGAGGTGCTGACCACCTGGGTCTGAGCTGATCTGGAAATTGTATTTCTCACCAGAATCAACAGGCTGGGTTTACATCAGTCTCCTGGGTTTAACCAGGGGTCCCAAGTGCTCTGACAAAAGACAAACTTCTGGGACTGAAACTCAGACTTCAAGAGTGTGGCCACCCTGGAGAAGTCACTCGAGCAGGAAACAGCGTCATCTCCGACTGAAAAGCCACAGCAGGGTCAACACTGTGGCAGATGGGCAGTTACCCCCAAACCAAAGGCTGGACTGAAGGCCCAAGGCAAACCCCAGGCACCCCTTTCTACTGGCAACGTCACAAACCAAGGCTGCATTGTGACTACAAATGGGTGCCTGTAAGAGACGGGCGAGAGGGATGAAAATCAAGGTCATGTCTTCCGTAGTCAAACTGGTAGGAATGAAGGGACTGATCTCCATTAGGCCAGCAGCCCACAATGCAGAGGTTGCATTTCAAGGGTGAACCGATCAAGCCCCCACAACGCTTGGACTCCACAATGGCAGCATCAGAAAAGAAAGTCTAGGGGACGAGCCCGCCCCACCCCAAATCCAGGTTCCCTCTTCCATCCTCTCTCCCATGCCGTTTGTTTGGAGCCTCTTCTGACTTCCAAGGGTCCCGGCTCACTGGCATCTGATTTGTGTTGTGTGAACCCCCTCCTGCATCACTACAACCACACGTGTCTTGTAAAGTTTCCTTGCCACTAGAAACCACCCTGACACATCTTTACCTGCATTTATTTAGGACACTCCTCTGTCGGAACCACCTCACACTGAGGAAGGCACGGAACCACGTCAGTCTTGTAACTATGAGAACACGGGCTCCTTGAGGACACAGGCCTTCCAGGCAGCCATTCTGTGGCACACCCAGTGCCACAGGAGTTCAGAGGGTTTCTGGAGTCAGCATCACGTGGTGGTTAACAGAACATGCCTGAGTCGGAGAATCATCTCACTGGGATGCTTGGAGCAGAGGGCTCCATTCCCACGTGCCTGCCCTGCTAAGTCAAGGTGAAGGAGTTGCAGGGGCTGAATGAGGTTCCAGTTTCACTGGCCCTCAGTGCCTGCTCTGTGTGCCAGCCCCCCAGGGGCACATCGCACCATCTCCACATCAGACCTCCACAGCGGGTTCTATCAGCTCCCTGCCAAACAACAGAACCCCCACCACAGAAGCAAGTTCAAGGCAGACTGGGGTTCATCCACTCCTGTCAGCCTTCAGCGGCAGCTCTCATGTTTTCATATAACACCTAGCTCGAGGTAAGTACTCAGAGCTCCTATTTGATGTCATCATCACTCATGGCTCTTGCCATGAATCCAGTATCTTCTAAGGAACCTCACAGGCTTTACTGAGGTCATGAACAGCTTCCACAGGGGCCTGCAGGTTGGTTGGAAGACGCCCCAGGTGAGGCACACACTTAAAGAAGTGGTGGTTAGTGGGCTGTCAGCAGGCAGGAGAAAAGATGGCTGGCCTAAGGTAGGAAGGGGACACACAAACGAAGAAAGATAAAGCACCCACATGTTTTCAAGCTCATGAAGGTCTCATTAATTATCGCAGTTACTTATAACTTTGGTCTCAATTGCAGAGAAAACTCACACTTAGATGATTCAATCTATAATCTCACTCCTCCAAGTGTGGTCTGACCAATAGCATCATAGGCCCTGAAGAGGTGGTCAGAAATGCAGATCACTGGCTCCACCCCAGAACCCCTGAATCAGAATCTGCATTTTATCAAGACCACAGGTGACTCACATCCATACTCAAGGTGAGGGAATCGCTGCTCACATCCCAGTTTCTTTACGACAGTACACCTTCCTGCCTGAACAACCCAGCTGTCCCAAGGTCTCCACCAGTGGTTCACACCCTAGAAAATGTCCCACCATTTCCCACGGAGGGCTGTAAAGGCTGAAGTCCTGCTCAGATAGAGCACTTCACCAGGAACACCCGTTTTCCAACGGGTTATTTGGTTTGAGTTTCTCATCGGAGCCACACTCCATTTTGTTTTTCAAGAGATCTTCATGTTGAACCAGAAAAGGAAATTTTAAGAAGCATCTTTTCTGGGCAGAGCTAAGCAGCACTGATGCTGGGCATCAATCCAGAGGTGAAATCAGTCACTCAGCAAGAGGGAGGCAGCGGGCCTTTGAGCCGACACCATCGCAGCACCATCTGTGGAAGCGTTCGTCACCCTTCTAGCTCCGCTGCCTTCTCTTCAGACGGTCCATCATTACCTCGGCCGTGCTTTCCATGCCAAGGGTACCACACGGCTCGCGGAAGGACATCAGCACCTTTAATGCCCATGGCAGGCTGTAAGCACTCCTGTAGTCGATTTTACTGTGTCACAAATGATTTCCCTGCATTTATTTGTCTTTTCTACCCTGGCAGGCTCGGCCTCTTAAGTCACCGAGGATGCCTCCTGTCCCTGTTAAAATTCCGGCTGTAAAACAGCCTGGCTCAACAATGACTATTGCTTGTCAATATTTAGGATGCCAAATCACAGGTGAGGGGCTGACAGCCTTCCCCACAGATGGAAAGGGAGCGGCTGTAAACTGACAATGTTTCCCACCAGCCTAATGAAGGATCTGAGCATCTGGTGGCTCTAGCAGGGATCGATGAGGCGTCAATGCCGCCAGAGCCACGTTGGAGAAGAGGGTGTGCAGGTCAGAACACAGCCACACAGACTGAGACTGGACAAGGCACCAATGTGCTCTCAGTTTAATCAAAAAAGCGCCTCAACAAGAACAAGACAGTGCCGTTCTGAAGATGCTGTTGTATATAGCATCCATTCTCACCAAGACATATTTCTGAGTTGCAGTCAGTGGTCTTCAAGGAATTCATTCCTTTTGCCAAGTCTTTCAATGAGGAAGGTATCAGAACAGAGATTTTTCAAGAGCCAGACCCCTACTTTAGACACAACCACAATATCATTGGTGTGTCGTGGGGACTGGCGCTAGAAGTCCATGTCAGGGGGAGGGCCGTGTTGGCTAACAGCACCAGAAATACCAAAGGGGAAACAGAGCTCTAAACTGTTACTTTTAGCTTCAAAGTCAGCCCCGAGGACTTCCATAAAACAAGGTCTTTCTAGAGCACTCGACAAAAATGAGACATGCCAGAGCCCCAGGACCTTCTGAAGATGATTATAAGAGTAAATCTGGGGGTGTGCAGAAGGCATGCCATTTACATATCCAAGTGACAAACTCACCACTGACGTGCCTTCAGTATTTGCTGATGGAAATTTTGCCAAGTTCCAAAACAGCTAGTTCAAGCCAATTCCCATCCTGTATCCTTCTCAGAGTCACTGGTCCGCATATGGCAACAGAAAAAGCAGCCCATATTGCTTCTCCCTCAAACCTGCCGAGTTCCCATATGCAGATGACTGAATCCTAGAAGGCCAGGGAGCAACTGGCTCCAAGTTTAACGTAACTTTACTAGCTTCACAGGAGAACAGCTCAGTTTAGCTACCCCTGCTGAAATGTTCACAGTAACACTGGGGGCGAAGGGATCTGACAGCACAGATGATATAGCCAAAGCCTCCGTTCTCACAGTCAGGTCAAAGTTAAGACAATGCTTTTTCCATAACGAAGGTAGACCCACCCCCGCCCCCACCCCCCGCCCCCACCCCCCGCCCACCCAAAAAAAAAACCAAAGAGAGGGGTTTCCACCAGCACAGAGGAACTTGGCCAAGTAATTCGTGAAGATAAGCAAGACTGGAATGACAGCTGACCCACAAATTTTGTTAAATAAAGCAGAAGCCTGATGCTGCAGTCACTGTTAAAGGTCTACCATTTAACTTACCCAACACGTTATGTACAGGGCCTTGTACTAGGCACTCATATTTCTAATCAGTTTTGTGGGATAAGGTATGATCAGGCTCATTTTACAGAGGGGAAAACAGGCTCAGAGAGGTTAAGTGACTTGACTAAAGTCACACAGCCAATACAACAGAGCTCTAACTCTGACCTGTCATGTCAAAGACTGCCCCTCCACCCCTCTTTCAGCTCACTGCTCTGATGATAAGGAACTGACAGGAGTCAGCACTGGAGTGCCTCCCTCCCTCAAAGATCCCCTCAAATTTCCCTGGATCCTGTTCTGTGGTGCTTTCGTACCTCCAGTCAGTTCCATCGTTAGCTTTTCATTTTCAATCATTTTCTTCTTTTCCTCTAGCTCAGCAATTAAGTTCTCTTTCAACTCAACCTTCTTGTCTTCAAATTCTTTCACTGCCGCCTTCTTTTCTTTGATGTAATTTCTTTCCACTTGTTCAGTCTGAGCAAAAGAGAAACACAGATTGTAGCTATATAACCCTGGGAGCCAGGGTCTGAACACAAAGCCTTGTTCTGTGTGCAAGCACCAAGAAAATACCTTTTCTAGAAATAAGAGAGACAGCAGCAGTCACACACCAGCGAGCACTAACAAGGTGTCTGGGAGCAAGGTTTCCAATGCATGCATGAAACTGAACTACACAACTTCTCATTTTTATGTGAATCCCTCACTTGTAATCAGGTATTTCCTCTCTTCCACATCTTATACTTTGTGGCTTGTATGTGAAAACAAAATATAAGATTCTCAAAAACAATAAATAAACCCTTCTGAAGACACAACTTCGAAGGAAAATAGTATATTCCAAATAAAATACCTATATTCAAGATGAGTTATAAGATACCAAGACAGCCTGAGTTACCCTATCTTTTGATGCTTACAGTGAGGTTAGATCTAACAGTAAGATAAAGACCAACAAGAGGACAAGATCACTTATTAGGTGACTGAACCCCGAGAGACACTCAAACAGTGAAATTATACTAAGTAAAAAAAAATGCATAAGCATCCATTTTCCAAATCTCATCACTGCCTGAGGTGAAGAACAAGGGGACTCCTGGTGGGTATGGCTGTGGGTCATGTGACCCTCTGGGCTGTGACTGTGTGTGCTGACTTCAGTCTCCAATAACGTAGCTCTGAGAAACCATGACCACCCACCCACCCTCCTGCTTCGCCACACACACACTGGCCCCTTAGGAGCAAGCACATCACCCAAGATTTGGCCCTCATCACTGCCTGTAGCTCTGCACCTCACACGGAACCAGCACTCAGACATCTGCTGAGTCAAAGATCTTAATCAGTCTTTCCCTCCCATCCAGAGTTTCAAGGGATGAACCTGAGCTGATTCAGAGACCTGGCTGCTTTGAGGACCAATATAACCAACTACGAGGCCATTATAATTCAGTGCGTGCATGTGTGCTAATTTGCTTCAGCCATGTCCGACTCTTTACTACCCCATGGACCACAGCCCACCAGGCTTCTCTGTCCATGGGATTCTCCAGGCAAGAATACTAGAGTGGGTTGCCATGCCCTCCTCCAGGGGATCTTCCTGACCCAGGGATCAAATCTGCATCTCTTATATGTCTTCTGCATTGGCAAGTGAGTTTTTTACCATGTACCCCCAAACGGCTATAATGTGAGATGAGAGTCAACAAGAAAGCAGTGAGGGGTGAGTATCCATCTGTCAAACCCCTGGGATAAGCACAGGCTGCCCGACCAACAAACAGAATTTCTGAGCTGAGACCAAACGTCCTTTAGTCAAACAGAACCCTAATCGAGGCTTCCAGCGGGGATTCCCTATGTCTATGTGGTGATGAAGGAAAGGCCCACTGGGTTGGGAAAGCAAGATCCCACCCTGACAAAGATCCTGCAAGCCCAGAAGACCCGTGGTACTTACTTCCAGCTGGAGGAAGAGCTCTGAAAGAGAGAAAACATGCAATTAGATTCGTGAAGCTGTGCCACCTTTCTAGACAGTGACGTTAGGATTCATTTAGAAGCAGTAATTGCCTTCTGAGAGCACCGTTACACAGAGCAAATGTTTCCATCAATAAAGTGTGGCTACATGAAGAGGCAGGACTAGTTAAAATCTGGCCCTGAACAGAATCCGCTCTGGCAGCTCTGCCCAAGGGCAAAAGGGGGCAGCAGGAACCAAGCTACCCCGGCAAAATAAAAGTAAAGTTAGCCCTTCTTTCACTGAGCACACGCCCTCAACAGTCTTAAGGGACAGAAGAAACAACTCAGTTAGTCCAGAAGCAGAGGCAATGTGGATGTTTTTAAAGCCTCGTGCACAGGGCTCTCTGTGGTGAGGAAGAACATTCCCCCAGCAGACAGAGGGCAGAGGCCCCAGGCCTCGTGGGGCTATGGTCACAGGCCACCCAGCCTCTGGTCACACCCAGGCCTCCACCCACAACACCCTCCAGGCTCTGACCACAACTGCAAATTTTAGATCTACTGCAGCCTCCTCAGCAAGGACTTTTCTGAGGCCGTCACCCACCAAGCCCCTCTCAGAGCATCTACTCATAGGATCACCGGCTATTTAGCACCCACTGTGTGCCAGGAGAGTAGTGCCTGTTAATCCAGCAGCTCCCCCACCTCTAGACTACAAGGCCCCTACAAACCCAGCACCTGGAACAAAATAAGTCCATGGCTTCTGATCTTCTCTGGGTGACAGCAGAGCTGCTGCAAATGGTCCACAAAGATTGTTGGGGGAGTAACAACTCCAAGGGATGCGGATACCATTTGACAGGGTCTCCTGTGCAACCCTAATCAGTCCCACCGATTCATCCACTCACAGAGGAGCACATATGCACAGTCATACAAAACTGACAGCTTCAGTAACTTGAGATGAAGACTCCAACGTCAGCCAACAATTGCTGAATGAGAAAATTAACTGAGGAAACAGACAAGCCGTCGCAATTTTCTAACCCTTAGAAGCTGCCATCCCGGCGGCACTGGGAAGCATGGCGCACACAAGCCTGAGTGCACCCAGCCCCACATACTCACTCCTATGACTGCTGCACTCGCACCGTGTGAACGGGCCAGACGTGTGAGGTCTGCGCCATTCTGAGACATCACACCTGCACCAACAAGTCAAGTGACAATGAGCACTCAGAGCTGGTGGTGGATGTTTCAAAGCAGCCAGACACCAGACACAACAAAAACAGGTGGATTAGTGTTGCAGGAAATGTGCTTTTTAGAGCTCAAGATGCAACTGATTCAGGAGCTCTTCCACATTTTTACCTGGGGACGGGTGTGGGGGTGGGGGGTGCTTATGAAAGAACACAGAAGATTGAGAGTACAATTAAGTAAAACTTCCTTGGTGGCAGTGAATAACAACATGCCTGCCAAGGCAGGCGACACGGGTTCAGTCCCTGGTCCAGGAAGATTCCACATGCCATGGAGCAACTAGGCCCGTGCGCCACAACCAGTGAGCCTGAGTGCTGCAACTCCTGCAGCCCGTGCACCTCAGAGCCTGAGGTGAACTACGAGAGAAGCCACCACAGTGAGGAGCCCGAGCACCACAATGAAGAGGAGCTCCGACTCACAGCAACTACAGAAAGCCCAAGCAAAGCAACAAGACCCAGTGCAGCCAAAAAAAAAGAGATAAAAATATAAATTTAAAAATTTAAACTAGTAACCTAAAAAAAAAGAGAGAAACAAATCAACACTCAGCCTCGAGTCCTCACTTAAGAGAAGAGACTCACATCAATTTTCTTTCCCTCCTTGCATCTCAAACCAATTCCATGAGACGTTAGTATTCCTCTCTCCAGATGGGGAAACGGAGGCTCCAAGGGTAAACAGCCACTTAGAGGTTTAGGCCCTTAAGTGCTGGGAGGAAGCCATCAACCTGGGACCTCGGCCTCTGACATGCCACCTCCTTTCCCTGCTAAAAGGGGACTCCAGGAAAAATGCCCTGAGGAGACACCTCAGGAATTTAGAACGAGGGGGTGCCAGTGGAGTGGGAGCGGAGCCGGGTCACCACGAAGGCTCTGTCCCCCACTCTTCCTGCATCCCCCATGCCTCAGGAATTTAGAATGAGGGGGTGCCAGTGGAGTGGGAGTGGAGCTGGGTCACCTGAGAAGACGCCTCAGGAATTCAGAACGAGGGGTGCCAGTGGAGTGGGAGTGGAGCCGGGTCACCACGGAGGCTCTGTCCCCCACTCTTCCTGCATCCCCCACGCCCCGCAGCTCCTGTGCTGTGCCTTGGTGGACATGGACACCTGCTCACTGAAGGAAAGAAGGCCTCCATCCATAGAAAGCTGGAAAGTCAATGGCTCAGACAGCAAGAGAACAGCAACTCGAGCAGCGGGGTCCAGACCTCCTTTTGGAACCAGGCGCGAGTTTCACCTCTGCAGGAACAAGCACTGTCCTGGCCCAGAAAATGCTGGCCAAGGAGCTTCAAGATTCACAACTTATAGAAGATTTCCAATAAGCACAGGGATCTGTGTTTACACACTATTTCAACATTGATCACATCTTACTTTTCGTGTGACTCTGAGTCACAATGTTCCTTAACCTGGATATGTTTTTGAAGATCTTCTACCAAAGAAACGGTGAGTTTCCTAAAGTCAAGGACAAGGCATTTCACGGCTGTATGTCCTCAAAGAGCAGGGATGCAGCATAGGCTCAACACGTGTGTTGAAGGAATACAGTTCCTATGCACAACAGACCAAAACAAAGGCACACAATCTCTCCCTCTAAATGCTTCTGATACCATACTTGAGGGGAATGACATGAGGGCACCCTATCTTCTTGGAAGAAAAGACCAGAAGAAGCAAACTTAAAAATGGAGTGAAGTGGCCAACAACCCTTTTCCACGTCAGCTCCTGTGTCATCTGCTGAGCCAACTACACAGATGTATGAAAAACTGTGCACGACTACTCTGGGGGCATCACGGAGGGAGCCTGACCTCAAGGCACCTCCGAAAACAACCCTGACCACAGGCCACTCACTGGCAAAGAAGAACGGTTCTACGTAAGTGCAGCTTTGGAGTTTCCCAAAACTCGCCCCACAATGGGATATCTCAAACACATTTTGGAGAATGGCTCTTCTGGCCACAGTACGTCCAAATTGCTGAAAATGTGGATTAACTGGGTTTACTTCCAGTTAAGAGAGCCTCACCTGCATTTCGTATCCTCTCTTTGTACTGCTGATCTAATTTCTTCATCCTCTTCTGATATTCTTGTAATGTACCTGATGGAGATTCATAAAATAGTTACTGTGAAGATAAAACTGCTCTACACACTGGTTCCTAAAATTATTTTCTAGCACCAGCAGTAAATGTTTTAAATAACATTAGAGGAAAACACACACTGTGAATAGGCACCCACGAACAGAACCATCTCGGTTCCCAGCCAAGGCGCACAGCAGCCGTGGTTTTAAGACTCTCAAGCAAGTGAGGAGTCGAAGAAAGGAGCAGCCACCCACCAGGGACCCTCATCATTCGATGTTGCAGCTTTGGCCCATGGGCCTCCCTCTGCTGAAGAAGCTCCTTCCCCCACAGTAAGGTCTAGGTCAAGGTCATCCAGTAGAACTTGCTGTGCATCGGCGCAAACAGGCCATATGGGACCACTAGTCACATGGGGCAGTTGAACATGGGGCCACTAGTCACATACGGCAGTTGAACATGGGGCTAGTAGCAGCAAAGAGCCGAATTATTAATTTGATCTAGTCAAATGTAGGCAGCCACACATGGCTAGTGACACTCCAGCAGAGCTTGATCAAGTGGCTCTTCCCTGAAGCAGCTAATGATGAGGGTCCCAATTCATGTGGGAAGTTGCTTTCTGACGACTGCTTCGGTGGGATACATTAATGGCACCTTTTTCACAATTCCTCACTCAACCCTGCCAAGCACACCTTACAGACCTGCTAGAGGGGGCCATATTTCTTTCTTTGGCAACACCTCCTTTCCCACTGGAAGGAAAACTAAAACAGAGATACACGATTGCAAGTCACAGGAGTATGTTTCACTCTGCAGGGGAAATCAAGGTTTGCAACCACCGGCCCTGAGCTGTCACAGGGTACCCAGACGTGCTGGTTGCTCCTCACACAATCTCACTTGCCTCCATTTTCTTCATTTCACAGAACAGAAGATAAATTAAGGAGGAGACAGTGATGTGCCCAAGGTCAAATTTCTAGAAAGTAGCGAAGGTGGGATTCAAACTCATGACAGGACTTGAGAGCCTGTGCTCTTCACCAGGTGCTGAACTGCCCCTAGCAGCAAAAAGCCTTCAAGAAGGCACAGCCCACCCGTCATTAACGAAACAAAGAGAGCAAACAGGGGATGACCCACAACTCATTAGCATCTAGTTTAGAAAGAACAGCACAATTATATTTATTCTTGGTAAAAGCATCTCTCCTAAAATCAACCAGCTTTTGGCATGGTGGTAATCAGTTCTTGCTCTGCAGAAGGCTTTCAGTGAGATTTCAAGAGTCTGAAAACGGCCACTTTAATGACAGCTAAGATCAATCAAACCAAATTTTAAATCATGCCCGCTGAGAAGTGAAATACACAGATTTCAAAGGTGTGTAATATTAGGAAGGATGTTTAGAAAAGGATGAAATCCCACACCAACCTTCCTGCAGTTGTTGCAACTGTCTCTTGAGAGAAGCCAGTTTATCCTGATACATCCTGTTTAAAAGAAAAAAAAAAAAAAAAAAGCCACACTCAGAGATAAAAACAACCAATACCCAAGTCCACAATAATCTGCACACAGAAACTGCCTGGGTTTTTATGGGAATGTCATTAATGTCCTTTAGTGAGAGAGAAAATGAAAGCCTGGTGCTTTAAAATATGCCCATAGCTAAAGGGATCAGAAAGAGATAAGGCTTCTGTGTTCTTGAAAGGCAGGTACTCCTGTGTTCTCTTTAGAGAATCAACCTAAAATCCACAAATATGAAGACACACAAATTTTAATAAATAAATGGCAATAATAATGTGTTAGGCAAGAATATAAAGAAAAATTAAAAGTGTAACGCCATTTTCTTCAAGATTGAGAAGGGTAACATACACACAAAAACATAAAAAGCATTAAACACGGCTCTTATATCAACTCTGAAATTAGATTATAAACTGAAAGGAGTAAGATTATGCCTCCAACCACATTTTTCTGTATAGATAGCACAGCTGTGTAAGCACTAAGTTAATAAATCCTCATGTCGTTTTTAAAAACACTACTCTTTTTGTGATCTGAGAAATAACAGCAATTCAGTGACAAAAGTAAAAATGCAGGATTTACTTGCAGCCCCAGAAGGGTAAGAACACAGCACACATGAAGCAAAAGAACTCGGCATGTTACCTTTGCCCCCTCGCACTGAATGGATCATAGGCAACTGTGCACCCTGGTCAATCTGTTCAAACTGTGAATGCCACACATAAATTACATTTCAGCCATATTTTTGCTTCTACCTGAAAAACACACTCAATTTCACGAGGACGAAAAAGACTTGCAACCCAAAAGAACACCGTCCAACAGGTAACAGGAAGGATAGCCTTAGGATGATTGCTCAAGTAAGAGATGCAAATACAATCCATCTGTCTATAGGCTGAGGAAGAATAAGAATCTGAGAATTACACGGAAGCCCAGATTCTTTTAGGGAGAACTCTGATGTACTTTCAGTGCTTTAAATTTAATTAAAATTACTTTCACCATCATCAAATATTAGGGGGTATGTTCACTTAAACATGCCAAGTATAGAAGAGAAAAGAGATAGGTAAACTGCACACAAAAAGCCAGTATTTGGAACTCAGTGTTTTAAATTGTCCACCACAGAGTGTGACAGATGATGCCTTTGAATCCTTAGTGTGTCTTTAAAAGAGAATATTAATAGATTTAAGAGGTAAACAATAAGAAAATTCAGATTAGGGAAGAAAACAGGTATGGAAAAATACATCTCAAATGGGTCCAGGTAAATCAGTAAGAAGTCTGGAGAGAGGGCAAGTGAAAGAAAAAAAAAAAAAAACCAGCAGCACAGTTTCACGGCTAAAGTTGTGAGAAAAATCACATCGATTATTAAAGCAGTCCTCCATTCGGCCCTGTACAGATTTAGCTGAGTTTCCCCTTTATATTCCAAAGCTTGAAAAGGTTAACAGAAAGCAGAGGATGGTCACAAAACATTTGCATATGAAAACATTCCATAAGGAAAAGAATGTGGATCGTCTAGTTTAAAGGTAAAGAATTTGAGGGCTTCCCTGATAGCTCAGTTAGTAAAGAATCTGCCTGCAGTTTAGGAGATTTCGTTTCGATTCCTGGGTCGGGAAGATCCCCTGGAGAAGGGATAGCCTATACACTCCAGTATTCTTGGGCTTCCCTGGTGGCTCAGCTGCTGAAGAATCTGCCTGCAATGCAGGAGACCTGGGTTCGATCTGTGGGTTGGGAAGATTCCCCTGGAGAAGAAGGGAAAAGCTACCCACTCCAGCATTCTGGCCTGGAGAATTCCACAGACTGTTTAGTCTACAGGGTCACCAAGAGTCAAAAACACACGACTGAGAAACTTTCACTTCACTTCAAAGAATTTGAAAAGCCAAGGCTAGATTCTCAAAATACATTCCACAAATATTTATCAGATCTGTGTTATGCTCTCTTGAGTGTTGGATAAGAGGGAGTGCTTTCAGTTGCTCTGAGGTGTGGTTCCACTGAGGCTTAGGTGTGGGCGCAGAGTGAACTGGAGCAGGAGTCAGGGGCCTGGCCTTGCTCTCCAAGCCTGGTCTGAGCTCTCCTGGCATCTACACGCAGCCCTGCCTTGGTCAGTGCTCAGTGCAGTCACACCCACCTGAGAACCAAGGGGCTGCGAAACATCATTTCCCCTCTCCAAGCAACGCTTTCACTTAGAAAAGGGGTTGGGGGGAGGGACCAATGGGTCCCCCCCTCCCTCCTCCATGGTCTTCTTCCTCTGGGAAAGTTTACTCCAGGTTCTTTCTAGCCTAACCCTCAAAAGATTCTTATCACAGGAAGACTGGTTAAATGTGACAAATTTAAAGGGGGGAAATTGCACCCACATGCATGGTCTTTGGAAGCACTATGTGAAAACCATACACACCAGGCCAGGCCACCATTAAAGATGCCCTTGTCAATTCTGTATTCCAAAGAAGAAACGTAAAATAATCATACTCACTGTTCCTTCATTTCTACAAAGTCTTCTTCGTCATGCTTTGCCAGGTCAGTTTCACTAGCATCCTCAGTGTCTGAGCAAAATTAGGGAATAAGGGTTTGTTAAAATCATAATTCACAGAGTTTGTATCACTTGATACAGTGACACTTGACAGACTTCTGAAAAATGAATTTCTACTCAATGCAGACCTGCGTGAAGCCATCAAAGAAACAAGAAAGCGCCATTTCCAACTTGTATACAGACAGATTTATAAAAAGAGCCTGCCTTTATCTGAACTGCAGCCAGAGAACAGGGTGCATCAGACACAATTGGTCACAGTCAAGGCTGTAACTTTGGCAGAAACAAAACACTGGCAGTTCAGGAAAAGGAGATGTGGGTGTAAGACTGGAAAACTACAAGCAGCAAGCTTTGCTCCTACTCCAAACAACCTAATACACGCATCCTCTTTGGGTATATGCCCAATTTGAATCCCTACGAGATTTTACATTATATATTCCAGGGGGCGCAGTGGTAAAGAATCTGCCTGCCAATGCAGGAGACTCAAGAGACGGAGGTTCGATCCCTGGGTCAGGAAGATCCCCTGGAGAATCCACTCCAGTATTGTTACCTGGGAAATCCCATGGACAGAGGAGCCTGGTGGACTACAGTCCATGGGGCTGTAAAGAATCAGACAGAACTGAGCAAGCACATATACAAAAGGAGAATCCAAACCAACTAAAGGAACTCTAACTACAGAAATATTTTCAAAGGGAGAAGGAAGGGGACAAGAAGATTAAACAGAAACTGTTTCAGAATACTTTAAACACTGTTTTTAGAGTAAGCAAACGGCTGGAGTGTCTACCTAATTTCAACAGTCCTATTTGAGGGGGAAACGAAAATCAACTTTTGCTTCACTGCTCCCCCTTGTGGGCATTAGAAGCAATACAAGGGATTCACCTTCAAATTCTCTGGTTAAGCCTTGCCTTCAAAGGTAGTTCAACCAGAATTGTAGCAAGTTCCTTCAACTTTGTATCTGCACACACAGCTGCCTTTTTAAAGCCTGCTGCAGACACGACTGAGCGACTTTACTTTCACTTTTCACTTTCATGCACTGGAGAAGGAAACGGCAACCCACTCCTGTGTTCTTGCCTGGAGAATCCCAGGGACGGGGGAGCCTGGTGGGCTGCCGTCTATGGGGTCGCACAGAGTCGGACACTACTGAAGCGACTTAGCAGCAGCAGCAGATCCAATCCTCCATCCCCCCTTTCCTCCCTCCTTCAGTGAAGGAGCCTACCCTGAGTGGTCACCTGTCTGCCACTCACAGTGAGATGATTAATAAAACATACTCCTGATTCCAGACAGCTGCTCTAGCTTTTGCTCCACCGCGCTATTTTGAGCCAGACCAGTCCACCCAAATGTTTCTCTTTCTCTCTTTCTTCTCTCTTGTCCTTTGAAAACTTCACCTTTCTCCTCCTGCGGCCAGCTCCTTCCTCAGTTCCTCAAAAAGTGTTCCTCACACTTGCCAAACTTCAGTAATGATAATATAGACTGTGGAACTGAAAAAATAACACCTGAGTATCATTAAGCAAATCCCTACCTCCTGTTCCCTGAGCGTGTTTTCCCAATGGTAAACACTGAGTATTTTTTATCAAGGACCAGTTCACATGCTTTAAGCCAGTGTATGTGCTCAGTTGCTAAATCCTCGCTGGCTCTTTTTGCGACCCCATGGACTGTAGTCCACCAGGCTCCTCTGTCCATGGGATTTCCCAGGCAAGCAAAATGGAGCAGGTTGCCATTTCCTTCTCCAGGGGATCATCCCCACCCAGGGATCGAACCCGTGTCTCCTCCTGTATTGGCAGGCGTATTCTTTACAACTGAGCCACTAGGGAAGATCTGCTTTAGGCCTGAAGCTCATTTAATCCTGGCACCTACGCTAGGAAGCAGGTACTACTGCAAGCCCCACTGCTGTTAAAGAAACTGAGACTCAGAAGCTTAAGTAAATTGCCTGATATCATTAAGCTGGGTTCACTAAGCCAAATTTAGATCTAATTCGATGTGGCCGATCTCAGGACTCCTTCTTTTAACCAACCTGTGAGCGGGGCTGACTTAAGCATTTCCCGGGGATGGGGGGGGTGGGGGGGGGACGACGCGGGGGGACACTTTGGTAACTAGGAAGCTAAACTGGGCTTTTGCTTAGATCCTCTCAGGAACTAAAAAGCGAGGAGTGCTCAGTAGACCCAATGAATGGCGGCTTTCACTCCAACCCGTGAAAAGCTTAAGTTCAAACGGAGACAGCTGGGAGGAGACGAGCAGAACCTTAAAGGGACCTACATGCTCTGACAACAGCTCCTTAAGACCCTTCTCCGCGTTAACTGTCTGCAACCAAGTCCTCAGAGGTTCCCCCTTCCCGAACACAGGTCGGGGGAACCTCCGGGAGCCGCTCTCCTCCGGGCGGCCCCTCCAGCCGACCCCCAAGGCCCAGAAGTTGCCCCGCCCCGCACCCAGACAGCCCCACCCCTTCCCGCAGCCGTCCCACCCCCGCCTGGGGCTGCACAGCCGGCGGGAAGACGGACCTTCGTCCGACTCGCGGCCACGGCAGCTGCGCTCGTCATCCTCGGCGCTCTCCAGTTCTTCGTCCTCCTCTGGGTAGTACTCCGGGGCCGGCGGCGCTCCAGCCGGGGCCGGAGCAGGCGCCAAAAGCGCCGCAGCACTCATGTCGCCTCCGCCCGAAGCTGAGCGTGCCCCCCGGGAACCACAGCCACCCGCCCTCCAGGCTCTACGTCCGCGTCGCAGCGCCTGAGGGAGCCGCCGACTCCAAGAGCCGGAGCGCCGGCGACCCCGTCCCCGTCTTCGCCAGGCTCCGCCCCGCGCGCCCGCTCTCGGCAACGGGGGCCTCGCGCCTGCCGCAACTTCCGGGTCGCGAGCTGCCTGACGACCGCCTGACTCCGCCATCCTAGAGGGAGTGACGAGGCCGCCGGTCTCCCTCTTCGCCTTAACGCCATCTCCTTCATCGCCGTCTTTAAAACCCTCGACGGGTAGAGGGGAGGGGCACAGACAGGCTCTCAAGTTAGGCAAATTCTTGGGCAGGCCCGACCGCGGCTAGGACCCTATAGCGCAGAGCCACTTACGGAAACAGCCACCAGGCGGCGCCTGGAGCCAAAACCAGAGATGCTTTTTTAGGGACTTGGGAGCCAAAGGGTTCCCAGGGCTCTACTACGTAGATGGAGGTGGGTCTCTAACTTAAAACAGGTGAATGGCATGAACCATCCCGTTTATAGGTCGGGAAACCTAGACATTTAGAGTTTGCGTCATCATCCGGAAGAAAAGGAGCCCAGCTTCTCGTCTGACTGCTTAGAGCTTTTGAAGAACTAAAATGAAAACGAAGATGCTAATATTCCATGCTGGAGCCAGCAAAACTGTATTTTGCCAGTCGGTAGGAGGACTTTTCGCTTGTGTAGGTTTGCTCAGTACGGTATTATCTCGATTTTACAGAAAAGAGCTGTCAGTTTCCTTAAAAAAAAAAAAAAGGTAACGACCAGCCTGCTTTGTTTAGACTGTCACCCCCAGGTCCTCTGCAGTACAGCTGCCTCATATTTCTCAGAATATAAATTTTTTAAAAGGTTGTTTTTCCCAATCCAGTAACTTGTTAACCAGCTCTCAACTGAGCAAGAGGAGCATGTGCCTGCAGAAAATTAATTAGACACATGTAAGGAAAGTGCTAGCTGGTAACTTGGAAAACAAGAAAGTTGAATATATGTATGAATTCATTTGTGTGGTTACTCTGAGTAGAAGGGGACATGATATTATAAGCTTTGCTTAATGAACAAATTGAGGATGTCCCTCATCCAGATGTGTGTAGTAAGAAAAGGGATAAAAGGGCCCAGAGATGTTTAACGGTTTGTCCAGAGTAACACTATTCTTTATGTTGCACCCAAATCTCCATAGGGCTGCCTTGGTGGCTCAGTAGTAAAGAAACCATCTGCCAATGCAGGAGGCTCGAGTTAGACCCTTGGGTCAGGAAGATTTCCTGGCGAAGGATATGGCAGCCCACTCCAGTATTCTTGCCTAGGAAATCACATGGTCAGAGGAGCCTGGCAGGCTACAGTCTAGGGGGTCTCAAATCAGTCAGATACAACTGAGCAACTAAACAAGTCTCCATAGGAAATAATAATGTACAAGCAGTAAAGTTGAACACAGATGTAAAAGCCAGGATGGAACCCAATATCAAATCCTTTGTGACCAAATTTATCTCTAAATTGGTCCCCACAGAGACTTTTCAAAAAGAAAATTTTATTTCTCATCCCATTTAACATTTCTTATTTTATGCTTTGTTGTAAATAAAATCTTGGCTCTACTTCTGACAGATTCTTCCTCCCAACAAAACTCAAAAATTTTCAGAATGGAATGCTGTAATGTCTTCCCAGAAGTTCAGAGATCTTCTGAAGCTCCTAAATAAGAGACATTCGCATGGCTCCTGTAGGTCCACCATCTATTTTAAAACTAAAACTTCAAAACTGTCTCTTGTCCAAAGGATGAAGTCATTTTCTTTTTTTATGCTGTTGGGTCACGTCTAAATTATTTGTAATCAACTATATTGAGCAACTAGTTTCCATCAGTAGCAATAACACCAAACAAAGCACCAACATTTTAGAAATCAGAGTTCACTGATACAATGATATAATGATTTTTTTTAAAGTGTTGATATCATTGCTAATTGGTTTCCTTTCAAGACACTGGCATGTCTATGTTGCTTACTTTTGTCTACTTAATTGAAAATAGTATCTGTTAATGATCATGCATTTCTTTTTTATGTAACTAGACAGAACTGAACACTTGCATAGTGAACTTAACCCATTTTTTCCCATCCATATTGCAATTAGTAGGATGAGCTCTTGGGCTTCCCTGGTGGCTCAGCTGGTAAAGAATCTGCCTGCAATGCAGGAGACCTGGGTTCAATCCCTGGGTCAGAAAGAGCCCCTGGAGAAGGAAATGGCTATCCACTCCAGTATTCTTGCCTGGAGAACCCCTTGGACAGAAGAACCGGCAGGGAGGGGGTGGGGGTTGCTACAGTCCCAGGGGTTGCAAGGAGTGGGACACAACTGAGCAACTAACACTTTCACATTTTCAGGATGAGCTCTTAACTAATAAATACTTTATAAAGAAAGGGGACCTAGTCAAAAAAATTCTCCCATGACTTTAGTCTTACCCAACAAGTATAGTTGTCTAATATGATTTTGGACAGTCTTTCCCTAGGCCTCTAAAAATCAAGTTCCCTTAAAACCAAGTTTTACCACCTTGAAATCTCTGCATCCCTTCCCAAAAAGGCACTCAGTCACACGGTTCAGGTGCTATCTACAGTATGATCTTAGATCAGTATGATCTTAATTGGAATGAGCATTACTTTAAATAATGATTTTAAATCATACTGTGCCATCCTTCCCCACTGGCACAGTGGTAAAGAATCCACCTGCCAATCCAGGAGACTCAAGAGATGCAGGTTTGATCCCTGGGTCAGGAAGATACCCTGGAGAAAGAAATGGCAACCCATTCCAGTATTCTTGCCCAGAGAATTCCATGGACTGAGGACCATGGTGGGCTACAGAGGACCTCCATGGGGTTGCAAAGAGTCGGACACGAGCGACTAACAACACACAACAATGATTTTAAAAATACTAGGAAAAACCTGAATAGTTTAGAAAATTTTTGTTAGCAGGAGTTAAAAAAGAGTTAATGATGGAGACTTTTGTAAGAGCAAAGTCCTGTATACATCTGACAAGGCTTAGGAACAAACTGTGTTCCTAAAATGAAACAATGTCTTCACAAAAGGCTGAATTGTCAAAGTCCATAAACTTTAGGGTTTTGGGGTGCCGGTAGGAGTTTTAGGTTTAATTTAATTGATTTAATCAACATAGCCAGTTTCACAAAAATATAAAGAATGACTCTGAGTTAATAGGATGCACTTTCACCGCTGGCAAGTATCCTCTTGCTGCTTGGGTCAAGATGGGTCTCTCTGGTTATCACGGGTTGCTTTTGGGTCAAAGTTCATTATACTTTGGCCATTAATTCCCACAAAATCATTAAAATCATTTCATGTTGCCCTGAAAAAGAGTATGTTGAAGCCTTGCTAAAGCTAGCAAGGGTTCCCCTAGCACACAGTTCCTGTTCCTACTTGTCAAAATGATTATCATAACCCACAAACTAAGTATTTCTTAAGCTTTGTCTTTGTACCTATCAAAATGTGCCCCGTCAGTGTTGACTGCCAAGTTGTGCAGAGTATGCACGTAGTATATAGACTCTTTTCCCCCCAGCAGCATCAAACTGACGTCTGTAGAATGCAATGCAAGGAAGGGCAACTCCCTAGACAAAGATATTAGAGAGTTTAAATTCAGGAAACAGTTACAAGTCGTTAGTGAATAAATGCCATTATCAATTTATGTCAGAATTACTTAGAAAGGTGTGCCAGGTATAAAGGGGGAATGGGGACCCCAAAGACTCTTAACAAGGTGGTCCCAGGGAGCCCCAGGGGGCCTCCGCCTTTGGGAGTCTCCCAAGAAAACTCAGACAGGAGTGCCATGAACTTTGACCCCCAACGCAGCACAAACAAGCCAGACCCCACCCCAGGCGGGCCAGTGTGTATCTGAAGTTGCGAGGTCTTCCGCGTCTGAGGAAACCCCGCCCCTCCCTATCCCGCCCACATTCAACTCCGCCAATCCTCGGGAGCCATCGACCGCTCGGCTTCCCAGGCACCTCCAATCAAGTACCTATATCCGGCCACGGGTCTGTGCCCCACGATCAGGGAAGGTCAGTAGAGAGCCTATCGGAGCCTGACTAGGGGCGTGGCCGGGGGCAGGGGGCGGGCAGACTGGGACGATTGGGCGGAGCGCGCTCGGCGCAGTCGGGTGCGATTGGCCACCCCTGGCAGGAGCCGCACCTCGGACAGCAGCAGCGGCTGCCGCGGGAGGGTCCGTGAGGCGCCCAGTTGCGACGGCGGCGTTGGGGTCCTGCTTGCGAGAGTGGGACCCGACACGGAGACCGCGGGCGGACGCTCTGCGCTGCTGGACCGGACATTCAGTGACTGGACCCAGGTATTCACCGGGGAACAGCGGCAGAAGAGCGACTCCGGAGCAAGTGTGAGAGAGGAAGCGGCGGCGGCGACGCGGGGCCCGGGGTGGTGACAGCAGATCTGAGGTGAGAGCACCGGGGCGCGAGGAGTTGACAGAGTGAGTCGAGACGAGCCGACCCAGGGCGGAGTGGGGTCGGCGAGTACTCGAGGGAGAGGAGTTCCGGGAGTGGTTTTGACAGTCCTCTCTGTGGAGAGGAGACCCCTCAGAGGGGCCGGCCCCGCGGGCCTGAGAGGGAAACCTCGAGAGGGCTTGGGACAGCGGGAGTGACGGGAGGGGGCCCTCAGAGGAGCTGGGACATTGGGTGTAAGGAGGGAACCCTGGGGAGCTGGGATAGGGGATCTGAGGGAGGGGGGAGACCTGAGAGGAGTTGGGACGGTGGATCTGAGGAGGGCGAGACCCTGAAAGGAGCTGGGACAGTGGGTCTGAGGGAAGACCCCGAGAGCGGCTGGGGAAGAGGGTCTCAAAGGAGGAGCCCCAGAAATGGACCAGGACAGAGGGTCTGAGCGGCAAAGTGGACTCCTTGAGGCTTGGGACAGCAGGTGTGTTGGGGGACACCGAGAGGAGCTGGGACAGCGGCTGTGACGGGGGACCCCTTGGGGGCTGAGGACCTGAGTCTGAGGGGTTCCCCAGGGGCTGCGGCGGAGGTGCGGCCCCGCCCCGCGTTGGCGAGAAGAGGGGGTCTGGGTCCGGGTCGCGGCGCTGGGCGAATCGCGACAGCCGGCCGCCGCTCCCCGGGTGCAGTCAGCTGAGCTTTCTTAGGACGGAGTGGGAGACGGGGGACCGCGGGAGCCCCCAGGACTCCGTGGGTGACTCTGAGGAACGGGGATTATGTAATTAACATCTTCTGGGAGAACGCACGGACTGGAGGGTCCGGCTGAAGTGCGAGGATCCGGGAAAGGGCAGGAGCGAGGGGCTAGGGACCTCGGCTCACTGGCCGCCTGGCTTCCCATCTGTTTCTCCTAGTTGGGCGTGGATGCCTTGAAAGTGAGGGGCTTCCTGACTTCAGTGCTTCCTCAGAGCGTGAAAAGTTGAACCGGGCTTCTTTAACTCCCACAGACAAGTGGAAAGGGAAGGGCCCCTCTTGGAGATGCAGGTTTTTGATTCATTAGGCTGTTTAAATTTTGATAGACCCTGCTTCTTTTTTCACTTGGGCTCAGAGAGGAGCTCAGAAATTCTTTCAGGTTCGGCAGCACACCAGTATCAGTGTTTACAAGGCAGACTTAAAGGAACGAATATAGTAAGTTTGACTGTTTATCTTTGATGTGTTGGAAAGATAATTGAAAAGTCAAACTAAATTTTGAAAAGAAGTATTGGAGTCACTGAACTAACACCACTTTCCAGTTAGAATTCTTGTCCTAAAAGCTACCAGGACTGAACTTTAGGCGAAATTCCAGGACAAGCTAAGGAGAGAGAGAAGCCTATTTAAACCAGACACTACACTGGTGGAAAGCAAGTGTATGTCTAGTAAAATGCTAAAACAAATAGTGGAAAGCCATAGAGGGTAGGAAATGAGGGGCAGCCTCCTACTTTGACAGATGTGAAAATTAATGACCAGGCTAGTTGTTCAGAATACTTAGGATATGTTAATACTGTCCTGACTACCTTTCCAGTGTTCTCTTGAATGCACACGCTTTGTTATGATTGTTCCCAGCGGTTTTACATTTGAATTTTTTAACCTCTTTTTTGTGTGTGTGTTGCTTCTCCTCACCCTTGAGACAGGTTTCTTTTTGATAGAAGTAGACTTAGAAAATGATGGCTTGGGGGAAATACTGGGGGATGATCCCCTCCAATATTCTTGCCTGGAGAATCCTATGGACAGAAGAGCTATAATCCATAGAGTCCCAAGAGTCCAACAGGACTGAAGTGACTTATCTCACGTAATTACCCTATCATTTTGCAGTTATTTAGATATTGTCTTTATTTCAGGTTGAAAATAATGTCTTATTGGAAGCCTTTGCCTGTGTTCAGTAATGGGCAGCTAAGAAGAAGAAAGAAATGCTGTATTATTTCTCAAAGACATAATGTAGAAGGCTTACAGAGAACTGAATGTTTAAATCCAAGACAAAAATTACTGAAGATATCTTACATGAGGGTGATAATAAGTAGAGGTAATGTATCATTTGAGGATTTTCATTTGATATTACCTGATACAGAACTGTTTTGTATCAGGTACAATGGTTTCAGAGAGTGTGGAGTTTGGTGTGGTTATGAAAATTCCACCAGAAAGAGAAAGGACTTCTCTTTCTGAGAAGTCCTCAGAAACAGAAGTTATGGTTATGAGAGGAACAAATACACAAATACAAATAGTAGATACACAAAAACAAATTTGAAATATGAGAGACTATGTTTAAGATGTATAAAGTATAACTTTTTTACATTAAATTTATTTTTCCAGAACCCTAGGTATAAGTAAAAGGAAGGTTAGTTAACTCCAGAGGGTTATTTACAAGGGGCATGCATGCTTAGTTGACTCTGACTCTTTGCGACCACCTGGACTGTAGCCCACCATGGTCCTCTGTCCATGGTATTCTCCAGGCAGGAATGCTGGTGTGGGTTGCCATTTCCTTTTCCAAGGCATCTTCCTGACCCAGGGATGGAACCCATATCTTCTACATTGGCAGGCAGATTCTTTACCACAGAACCACCTGGAAAGCCTAGGTTTATAAGGGGCATGTATTTATTATGTAGTGCATGCTGCTAAGCTGCTAAGTCACTTCAGTCGTGTCCGACTCTGTGCGACCCCATAGACGGCAGCCCACCAGGCTCCCCCGTCCCTGGGATTCTCCAGGAAATAACACTGAAGTGGGTTGCCATTTCCTTCTCCAATGCATGAAAGTGAAAAGTGAAAGTGAAGTCGCTCAGTCGTGTCCGACTCTTAGCGACCCCGTGGACTGCAGCCTTCCAGGCTCCTCTATGGGATTTTCCAGGCAAGAGTACTGGAGTGGGGTGCCATTGCCTTCTCCATGTAGTGCATGTAATGTATAAAATAGTCTGTAGAAGGATTGAGAATCTCGGTAACAATAATCCTGCAAAGTAATAGAAATGTTTGAATAGATAAGCTCTTCCATCATCCTTGTTAGCTCATTTCTGTCTGGTACAAATTATGGTCTCTCAAGATGAAACTTTAGTTCCTTCTAAGAAAAGAAAATATTCTGATACTCCCCTGAGTGATTACTAAAGCAGTCATTTAAACCATGTTATGCTATGGTATTGACCCAGAGACGATGACAAGAAAACCCTTGTAATAGGATTTTTAATAATAGGCAGGGTCTATAATAACTTTTTATTTCTGGGGACATGGGGTGGAGGTAGGGGAGGTTGGTTAGGAGCGTAGCAATTCTGTGGGAGTTTATTTTCATTTGTTTCACAAAATAAAACTACACTTTGAGAAGCTGTTAATATGTAAAATACTGGTTTTCATTATACCTGTTACTTTTTGATTAAAAAAATATAATCAAAAGCAGAGATTAAGAAGGAGCCTCATCCTTCCATGGTTATAACCACCAAAGAATACATGCTTTTTTTGGTTTGGAGTTCTCAAATAATTCTTAGTTTAGCAGGATGCAAGTACTGCCCAGTAAATACAATAACCCATTTTATACTTTCTTTAGCACTTGAGTCATATACAGTCAAATCATTGTAATCTCAGAGTCTACCTTGATATCTAATTTGGCTTAATTTTTAAGCCAACCTGAAAAAAGTTCTCTTACTTGCCACTGTTCATACTTGTTGGTTTCAGTGATATGGGAGAATGAATGAAAAGTAACTATTGGTACTTTGACTTTAGGGTTTTTTTAGAGTTTATTTTATAGACATTAAAAGCATCTTTCCTTTATAGTCTTTTCCTTCAGTCTGTTTTTTCCCTCCCCCTAAAAAGAAAGCAGGTGGACAGAGGGAAAGCTTCCATCAAACAGTGTTTTGTGACTGTTCTAAGAGAAGACTTCTTTTCAGTCTTCAATGAAAGAGTCCCACCATAGTTTTGGATTAGTAGTTTTGAGTTATGGGATATTGTACAATTGCATTTCTTCATGGAAAGTGTAGTTTGTGATTATTTAGCTTTAACATTCATTTAATTGGTTACTTTGTCATTTGTAAGGATACGTTAAAAATTTGTTACTATTTTCAAACTCGAATTCATTGTAGTAAAAAAAAAAATTTACTTACATCTAATAATGGATTAGATGCATTGAATTTATGGACCAAAATGTGATGTAACTAACTTACAGGCTATGGGCAACAAATTAAAAATAACAGGTATTCAGAAATTTTATGATGTAGGAATTAAGTTGATAAATTTTATCATTCCAGCTACATGTTTTTAAAGTTACCTAAAACTGAACTGAACTGAATGCATTTTTTTCTGTCTGACCTGGGATTTGTTAGAAATGAGTATATTTAAAGTCTTTGGAAATTATTTCTACTTTACATCAGAGTGGCATAGGGGTCAGTTTCATGATACGCAGATCAACTCCTAACCATTATCCCCTTTCTCAAAGATACACATTTATCATCCCTAGAGTGAGAAGAGGAACATGCCATGTAATAAACATCTTACACCTAGCAAAACCTACTTATAGGTGGCTCATGTCAGTTTAGCTCCTAACATTGGAACTGATATGTTGTAGCCTAGTGTTTGGGAACCTTTCACCTAACCCCTGGCCTCAGTAAAAATGATGGATAGCAAAATCAACCCCATATTTGTTATGCTTACTATTTTAGTCAGTTATCAAAGTACTCATTAGAAGATTTCAGTTTTACTTCCTCACACTATTTTTGATGGACAGGAGGATAACCTTTTATTTCCAAATCAGACTAGGACTCTGTGTAGTATTTTTATATGTTTCATTTTCTGTCTAATGACAGTGGCTTTTGTCCATAGCAATCAAGGCTTATGACAATTCAAATACATTTTATTTACCCATTACAATAGATGGCACTAATCAAGACAGAATGCTTTCTTAAATAAACTAATAACCTAATTGGTCTTGGCAGTAGGCATACAAAACAGAATCGGAGTTCATGGCCAATTTTTCATTCTATTGCAAATATTAGCCTTTACTTCTTGAAGGCTTTCTGTGTAAATACACAAATATTTCCCCAAACCACATAAATAGAGTTTTTAACTCTTCTAGATCAAGATTTAATAGCAGGCACAGAGTATGAAGGGTGCTCATTACATGTCAGTTGAATGGATGTGAATGAATTAATGATGGAAAATTATTAGATTATGTTCACATTTAGTTTCATATTTTCACTGAGGGCTTTTAGTGCATCAAAAGAGTGTTAAAAGAATGATTCTGTTGCAACCCAAGAACAAATGTTAGCATTATTTATCTGCCATGTAGAAAACAGCATGATACATTGAAAAGAGAAAGGGCCTGAGACTCAGACCCAGGCACCTATTTTGGCTTTATCACTATGCCAGTTTGCTTATCCTGGTTAAGTTACTTAAGTGTTTAAAGCTCTCAGTTCTCTCATCTGTAAAACAAAAATATGGGCCTCACAAGATTCTTATAAGGAATAGTGAAGTGATAGTCGCTCAGTCATGTCCAACTCTTTGCGACCCCATGGACTGTTCAGTCCATGGAATTCTCCAGGCCAGAATACTGGAGTAGGTTGCCTTTCCCTTCTCCAGGGGATCTTCCCAACCCAGGGATTGAACCCAGGTCTCACACATTGCCGGCAGATTCTTTACCAGCTGAGCCATAAGGGAAGCCCTTATGGCTTATAAGGAATAAATGATGTGATTTATGTAAAGCACCAAGTACAGTGATAAATGCATAGGAAGTGTTTAACAAGTGATAGCTGCTTGTTATTTTAATCACTTGAAACCATTTTTTAGTGCTGTGTTTGCTCTATCCTCAGTATCTAATCACTTGATGAATCCCGTGGCTCCTGGCTCCAAAAAGAATAATTAATAGGTCACACGTAGGGAAATTGAGACTCAGTATGAGTGACTTCCTGGAATTTCATCACATCCACTAGCTTTATTAACAGCGTACTTCTTAAGGCCCACTTGACTTTGCACTCTAGAATGTCTGGCTCTGGGTGACTAACCACACCATTGTAGTAATCCACTTCATTAAGATCTTTTTTATACTTCTGTGTTATTTTGTGTTTTCTTTACATCTCTTCTTGATCTCTTCAGCGTCTACTAGGTCTTTGCCATTTTTATCCTTTATTGTATCCATCTTTGGGCAGAATGCTCCCTTGATGTTTCCAATTTCCCTGAAGAGCTCTCCAGTCTTTCTCCTTTTGTTGTTCTATTGTTAAGCGTTGTTCTTTGAAGAAGGCCTTCTTTTCTCTTCTAGCTATTTTTTGGAACTCTGCATTTAAATGGATGTACCTTTCCCTGTCTCCCTTGCTTTTTGCTTCTCTTCATTCTTCCACTATTTGTAAAGCCTCCTCAGATAACCTCTTTGCCCTCTTGCTTTTCTTTTTCTTTGGGATGGTTTTATTCGCCACCTTCTGTACAATATCACGGACCTCTGTCCCTAGTTCTTCAGGCTCACTGTTAACTAGATCTTGTCCTTTGAATCTATTCATTATCTCTACTGCAAATTCATACAGGATTTGATTTAAGTCATACCTGGCTGGCCTATTATTTTTCCCTGTTTTCTTTAGTTTAAGACTGAATTTTGCTTTGAGAAACTGATGATCTGAGCCACAGTCAGCTCCAGGTCTTGTTTTTGCTGACTGTATACAGCTTCTCCATCTTCAGCCTCAAAGAATGTAATCAATTTGATTCAAATCCTTAAAGGATGATGTCAGCAAGGTTTTGCATTCATTATGTCAGCAGATCTGGAAGACCCAGCAGTGCCCACAGGACTGGAAAAAATCAATTCTCACCCCACTCCCCAAGAAGGGTGGTACCAAAGAATATGCTAACCATTGGACAGTTGCACTCATCTCCCACGCTAGTAAGATCATGCTTAAAATCCTGCATGCTAGGCCTCAGCATTATGTGAACAAAGAACTTCCACATGTCCAAGCTGGGTTTAGAAAAGGAGGAGGAACTAGAGATCAAATTGCCAACATTTTCTGGATTACAGAGAAAGCAAGGAAATTTCAGAAAAACATCTATTTCTGTTTCATAGACTATGCTAAAGCCTTTGACTATGTGGATCATGACAATCTGTGGAAAGCTCTTAAAGAGATGGGAATACCAGACCATCTTACCTGTCTCCTGAGAAACCTGTATGCAGGTCAAGAAGCAACAATTAGAACCTTGTACGAGACAACTGATTGGTTCAAAATCGAGAAAGTAGTACGACAGGGCTGTCTGCTGTCACCCTGTTTGTTTAACGTATATGCTGAGCACATCACAAGAATTGCCGGGCTAGATGAGTGACAAATTGGAATCAAGTCAACAACCTCAGATATGCAGATGTTACTGCCCTAATGGCAGTAAGTGCTGCTGCTGCTCCTAAGTCACTTCAGTCGTGTCCGACTCTGTGCAACCCCATAGACAGCAGCCCACCAGGCTCCCCCATCCCTGGGATTCTCCAGGCTAGAACACTGGAGTGGGGTGCCATTTCCTTCTCCAATACATGAAAGTGAAAAGTAAAGTGAAGTCGCTCAGTGGTGTCCGACCCTCAGCGACCCCATGGACTACAGCCTTCCAGGCTCCTCCATCCATGGGATTTTCCAGGCAAGAGTACTGGAGTGGGGTGCCAGTGCCTTCTCCGAATGGCAGTAAGTGAAGAGGAACTAAAGAGCCTCTTGATGAAGGTGAAGGAGGAGAGTGAAAGAGCCAACTTAAGACTATTAAAAATACTAAGATCTTGGCATCTAGCCCCATTACTGCATGGCAAATAGAAGGGGAAAAGGTGGAAGTAGTGACAGATTTCCTCTTCTTGGGCTCTAAAATCACTGCAGATGGTGACTGCAGTCATGAAATCAGAAGACCATTGCCTCATGGCAGGAAAGCCATGACAAACCTAGACAGTGTGCCGAAAAGGAGAGACATTACTCTGCCAACAAAGGTCTGTATAATCAAGGCTATGGTCTTCCTAGCGGTCATGTATTGTTGTGAGAGCTGGACCATAAAGAAGGCAGAACACCAAAAAATTGATGCCTTCAAACTTTGGTGCTAGAAAAGACTCCTGAAAGTCCCTTGGACTGTAAGGAGAACAAACCAGTCAATCTTAAGGGAGATCAACCCTAAATACTCACTAGAAGGACTGATGCTGAAGCTGAAGCTCCAGTATTTTGGTCATCTGATGTGAATAGATGACTCATTGGAAAAGTCCCTGATGCCGGGAAAGATTGAAGGCAGAAGGAGAAGAGGACATCAGAGGATGAGATGGCTGGACGGCATCACTGATGCAATGAACACGAACTTGGGCAAACTCCTGGAGATGGTGAGGGATAGGGACGCCTGGTGTGCTGCAGTCCCTGGGGTTACAAAGAGTCAGACATGACTGGGCGACTCAACAACAATGTGAGTGACTTCCCAAGGCCATACCGACAGTGGCAAACTTGACCACTGTAACCTAGATCTGGTTTTTCAACTCAATACACGTTTTACTGTATATTTCTTAAAGGTTCAAGAAAAAGCTAATGAAAGCCCAAAATATGTGCTCAGGAAGGTCTACTGTGACAAGTTTCCAGTCTCCTCTTTTTTGTTCTTCCTGTATACACTATTGCTCTCTTATTCCCCCTAAAGTACAGCTCTGATTTTGTCACTTCTGTGTTAAAAACTTTTAATACCCTGTGGCCTACTAAATTCAGTACAGATTTATCAACCTGTTTTAGCATTCCTATAGCCCCATAATCCATCTATATCTATATCTGTATATATCTATATCTATCTCCTGTGTCCCAGAACAGCCTGCTTACAGCCAAGCACTTATACTGATTACACGTTCAGGCCTTTGTTCCTGCTGTTTCTTTTCCCTGGAATGCCTTTTCTATTCCTCCTATTTCAGAGTTCAGTTTGTGGGATCTTAGTTTCCCCAAGCAGTGATCAAACTCAGGTCCCCAGCAGTCAAAGCGCTGAGTCCTTACCACTGGGACTACCAGGGAATTCCCGCAGATCTAATTTTAATGCCATCTTTCCTGAGGCCTTCTCTGATCATCTTCTTGCTACTCTCTCCTCTAAATTCCTTAAGTGCTTACTTTGTACATTTTCTTATTTTTATCCTTATCTTTCATATTGCATTCTTCTCTATACTGGAGAGAGGACACCATTCTGACACATCAGATATTTTATGTTTTTGTTTGCCTTATATCCCTCCACTAGAATTTAGACTCCATGAAAGCAGAGATTTTCTTATTCATTGCTTTTTCCCAACTCATGAAACAGTGCCTACCTAGCATGTAGTGGTGGTGGTTTAGCCACTAAGTTGTGTCTGACCCTTATAACCCCAAGAACTGCCTGCCAGGTTCCTTTGTCCATGGGATTTCCCAGACACAAATACTGGAGTGAGTCGCTATTTCCTTCTCCAGCGCATCTTCCCAACCCAGGGATCAAACTCCTGTCTCCTGCATTGCAGGAGGATTCTTTAGTGACTGAGGCACCAGGGAAACGTAGTAGTTGCTCAATAAAGATTTATTGACTCACTAAATGGATGAATTTGGCTCTGGGAATTTCTCCCATTTGTTGTCAAAAAAGAAAGTTTGTTATTTGAAACATAATAAAATCCTAAGGAAGTGAAGCATAGCTGGGAAGAGTGGATTTTATCCATATATTTTATTCTCTGGGCTTTACATTTTTTTGAGCAGCCCTGAATTTATTGTGTTTTTGTTTTACTGAATACAAATAAAAGCCATTCCTACCATGACATCATATATCCAAGATGATTGTGTCCCAGTCTGGCTACAATCTAAGAAAACAACATTCCTTGTAATAAAATCTAATGGAAGCTTCTAACATGGCCCTTAGGCAGTAAAGACTTATAAGACCAAAATGATAACAAAATTCAGTACAGGGGCATTTTCGCATTAAAAGCACTTCATTTATTTTTCTTAGCTGCTAATATTAACCCTGAAAATTGGTCAAATCAAGCTCCTGATGTTAATTTGGGGTTATCAGTTTTCTGCATGTACAAGTAATTGGGTTTGAAATGTGTTTTAAGCCTGAATTAAAAGAACTTAGTCACTGGTGACTCATGGTGAGAAGTTTTTCCTTTTCCCTGCTGGAACATACGCCATTGCCTCCAACCTGGCCTTTTAGAAACACTGCAAACATAAAGAATCTTGTTTTTCTGTACTAGGTTCTGGAAAAGTTCTTTAAGGTTTAAGGTGGCATGGCCTTAATTACAGTGCTTTTTAGTTTTGTATAATAAGCACTACAATTGACTCTCCAAATTTCCATACAAATTTCTTTTATCTCTGCCTTTAGGGAAGTTTTCTCATTATATATGTGAAATAGTCAAAAGTCTACCAGACAGTGTATGAATGACCACAGGGATTTTGTTTTGTTCACTACTATATTCCTAGTGCCTAAATAGAGCTTTCCACAGAGAAAGCAATTAATACATATTTGTTGAGTAAAATCACAAATATTCTTTAATAACAGTGCGTCTTAGAAAAATCATAAACATCTACTAAAATAAATTTTCTCCAGCCGTTTTGAATTAGGTAATCATCAATTCACAATCAAGCTAGTTTGGGAGGCTCTTGGTATTAGCCCGGGGTAGTTCTGCCCCAATAGTTCCCAGCATTGATTATGCCAACCTGAAATCTCCTTTAGCGGTTCACTTACCAAAGGAAGGGTAAAGCGGCAACACCCATAGGCACTTGCACCTGTGGGAACCAATGGGCGTCGTAACAGGAAATACTTGAGCTTGCAATACAGATAGTCATGAGCAGCACCCAGGTCACGCTGCTTTTATCTGCAGTTCCTTATTCGGATTGTACAAGGTTTCGTGGAGTTGGGTTTTTTTGCTTGTTTGTATATATGTGTATATATATATATGTATATATATAAGTTTAAAAGATAACTAACTTTGAATTTGAAAATTGAACTGTGAATGCTGACTGGCATCATCTTCATTATCAAGGAATTGGTGAGTTGTCTTTCCTTTCTTTTCTTTCTAACGTTTCTTTTCCTTCTAATGTTGTGTACCCTGAAACTTCACTCCAGCGCACAGAGGGGATTAGACAGAGGGTGCGTAAATGTACAATAACTAAAACTTAAGCTGATATTATCAACAATAACAACCAGTTCTGATATTTACATGATACCATAACGGTAGACATTGGTAGGATTTCGTAGATTTTACCTTAAGGTTCGTTTAGCTTGAGCTGGTTTTCCTCTGTTGTGGGGACAGGAGGAAAAGAATCAGGAAAAGTTTTCAGAAAGCTCTTTTCAAAATGTCGAAATGTAAAGCTATATAAAATGCTGTTGACGTTAACTGTCTGACCAGGAAGTACTCTCTTAAAGCCTCATTTATAAAACTGTGACTATAATAACTTCCTTTCTCAGGATGAAGGTGCTGATAGCATGATCTTGTTCTTACAACTTAAGTGGAATTCAGTTTTATCTTTCCTAAGTGAATAAGAGGCTGCCTTTTAAAGAAAGCCATCTCTGGGGCAATCTTACTGATTGCTGTAGCTAAGTAAAGAATTTTTAAAGTCTTTAGTATGTCAAATGGGGAATGTAGGACATGCGTTTGAGAAGATCTACTTAGAGTAAGCTTGGTGTTTTGTTTTAAATGTAATGTTTTATTATAAATATAGTTTGTGTCTAAACATAGCTAATAAACTCTGTTGAGTTTCATGTGAATATTTATGGCCTTAACTCAAAAGTCCAGCTGAGAGCAATCAACCTAAAAATTCACTGGATTCATATGCTCTATTAATTTTAATTTGTAGTTTGATATTCTACAAATAACTATTAGTGGGGATTATTTTCAAAGTGTTTTATTTTTTCCTTTCTCCTGGATAAGTAAGGTAAATACTAAGCTGCAAATAAAACATCAAAATCTTGTCAGAAGAGTTTTTTAAACACAAATTTTAAATATACTGAAGGCCATTTTTATTAAATGGATGCAGTTTTTGATAATGAATGATATTATTACTATAAGACAACAGTTCAAAATTAGGCTACTTAAAACAGCACACTTGTTTATCCCGGAGATCTTAAAAAATAACAAGCCACTTCCCATTTTTCTTCTTTCACAGAAAGGGATAAAAGGAGAGAAAACAGAGCAGGTTTTTTTTTTTTTTTTATGTAATATCACATTTAGAGGCAGAAAAGTCAGAAGATTTGATCACATTTACTTTGTTTTGTAATTTTTTTTCTTTAGTAGTAAGGGTAGTTTACTTATTAAAGTATAAAAATAAAATATCTTAGGCATGAGGTAATAATTTATGGGACTACTCCAGTCCATGAGGTGAAATTACATGAAGTAGGCAAGTGGATACTTTTTAAATATCTCATATTTGTATGTCATTCATAATATTTTATAAACCAGGAAAGCTACCTTAACAGTTTTTCCCAAATTTACTAGACTCTTGGAACATGGTTTAAATGAAATGTGTATAACCCTGACTTCTAAACTCCTGGTATTTTATGTAAAGTCTTTATCTGTAAAGTCTTATGATGGTACATAGGATTGTTGTTGTTCTGTCGCTAAGTTGTTTCCAACTCTTTGTGACCCTGTCGACTGAAGGCATGCCAGGTTTCCCTGTCCTTCACTGTCTCCCAGAGTTTGCTCAGATCCATGTCCATTGAGTCAATGATGCCATCCAACCATCTCATCCTCTGCTGCCCTCTTCTCTTTTTGCCTATAGTCTTTCCCAGCATCAGGGTCAAGAAGCATTGCAGTGGATATTACTGATTTGGGGACACTATTCTTTCTAACATATAAAAAGGAAATCAAAACCTTCAAATAATCTTTGAAATATTATCATATTGCATTTTTTCTTAATATTTATGAATGTTAAAAACCTAAAAGAGCAAATTAGGTAAATTTCAGTGTTCACTGATAAAGAGGACTTTTGTGATTATCTGAGCATTCTTTTAGCAGTCCAAAAGTATCCCAGTCGGAGGTTAGATGAGGGTGGGGCAGAGGAAGTTGCTGGGGCTTCACAGTAGTGACCGATTATTGCAGATTGTATGGCTGCCTGCCCAGACACCACTCATTGGAGGGAAAAGTGGTAGTTACTAATTACATCCTACTAATTTGTCCATGTTTATTTAACCAGTTATAACTGTTTGCTGGTTTCACACACAGGTGACAAGTTTTAAACTTCTGAATTACTTGACATGTGCTTAATCTTCTTGAGTTTACCACAGTCATATCTGTTATCTTCAGTCGGCAGAGATCACACTGACTCTTTTGTGAAAGACCATGTGTTAGCAGAAAAAAAAAGAGAGGGGTGAGGGGAAACAGAACTTGAAACTTTAACTGCTTTACCCTCTAGTGAAGAGTATTGCAGAGTTAAAACGTAAAGTTTTAGACAATTTATATAAAAACTATTAAAAATAATCATCTCCTGTGAAGGAGTTTGCAGTTCTCAGTTGTTCTAGTTCAGCCTAAAATTGAGATTCTTAGTGTTGCAACATAAAAGGAAGCTTTGTGGAGGAAATATGACATCTCTGCCCAGATGCATAAGGAGAGTTATTTTTAAAAATGTTTTCTTATGAATATATATGTTGTACTGAGAAGTAGCTTTAAAAAGCTAGTTTCTATTTCAGGGTCATTGGTAGGAGTTACATAGGTTTCTCAGGTCACTGGAATTCTATTAAGAAAATATTTTTTTAAAGCATTTTGATGTCACCAATCAGCCTAATTCGTCTTGACCTGGCCTATCTAAGTAACATTTTTTTTAATGTGAATCAAATTAAGATGTTGAGATCCTGTCAATACCATGAAATAGTCGTGTAATATGTGTCCTCCTACAAGAGGAGACAGTTCACTCCCATTTCATAGCACTGTCTCACTCTCCTCCAGGAATTGTGTAAGGAAAGGTTAGAGACGAGTCCAGAAATCTCTCCATTTGTATCTTTGATGCTCCTCTCAAACCCTTGGACTCTGTGAATAGCACGCCACCCTTCCTTATCTCTCACTTTTGGTTTCACTCACATGTCTGTAGGATTGGCAGTGTATTCTAACGATTCACAAGAGCATGTCAGATGAACATATCTGCCACTTACTAGGTCACTAGGTTTGTGACCTTGTATAATTCCCTGAACTCCCAAAGCCTTGGTTTCTTCACTGGTTAAATGGGCATAATCATAGTACCTACCTTGCAAGATTGCTATGAGGATTAAACGAGGTTGTGTATTAAAGCACAAGTTTGGTTACACATTGTAAAGGAAGAGTTCAGTGAATGATAGCAGATAGAGTTATTTTTGCTGTTTGGGAATGTTTCGAGTCTTATTCACAGGTCTACCAGAAAATGATCTTGAGAGAAGGTATGAAACAGTGCGTGCAGCTGTGTATAGATAGCAGGGTCAGTGTTGCAGGAATAGAAGAATCCGAAAAAACTGTGGAGCATGTGAATGAAATCTGTAAATCTTCTTTATGCCATTTCTGTATTTACTACTCTCTAAGGAGAGTGGAAGCAGGGAAGAGTTGACTGTAGACTTAAATATTTAGTAAAAAAAATATATATATATACATATGAACCTGCTAAATTTGGCTTTAGTAACGTTTTTCTCCTTGTTTTTCACTTCTGAGAATTTCTTCCTAATTTGATAGCACAACTCAGGAAAGCAACATGGCAAAATGTTGATTTCTTAATTCATTTTCTCACGAGAGTTTGTTGGTTTTTTTCGGACTGGCTCACTACCAGATTAAAGTCGGGACTATGTTTTGAGATTTTAGATCAGCTGGGAAAAAAAAAAAACAAACCAGGTTGAGTTTTCAAGGGATGTGTTAGTTTTTTTCGTTTTTGTTTTAGGCGGAGGGGGACTAGAACCAGACTGTAAGGAACATACACTTGAATGTAAAGAAGAATGTTTTTCTCTTTTCACCATGTTATTCTCTGGGAGCTTATATCCTGTGACACGTTAATTAACTTTGTATTGAAAAATGTATTGAAAACAAATGAATTTTTACCTTAACAGACTTTCATGGGGCTGTGTTAGCAAAACAGTTGTGAAAGTAGGGAGCACCTTCAGTAAATTTACTAAACAAAACAATGGAACTACTTACAGAGAGAGTACTTGAAAAACCTTTAGGCCTTGCATAAGTATTTCTAGTGTTTGAGATGTCCAGGTTTTGATCTGTGGTCTGACTCTTTTACCTTGTAGCCAGTCCCTCGGTTAGTCTGTGTTTTTCTGGTACCCCTCCCGATTGTACGGTCTCCAGGCCCATCACATTGCCACTAAGAAACACTCTGTGTGCACTTATCACACTCATACCCCTACCACCTCATTACTGGATTACTACAATTGCCTTCCTTCGCTTCCCTCTTTTTTCCAGCTCATCTTGATTAACCTTCTGTAAATGCTACTGCTTTTAGCACATCTCTCCCCTTACTGGAAAGTTTCATTGGTTCCCTGTTATCTACCACACTAAGTCTAACCTCTTCTGCCTGACTTTTGACACCCTGTCTAATCTGTCCCATACTACTCATCCATCTTCATTTCCTGTGTTCCTTGGCCTGTTCTTTCTGCCATTGAAGTCTGTCTTGAACGTTGTGCTGATTCAAGTGTTGAGCCTCTGTTACTATTTATTTTCCTCAAAAAACCCTCCTCCCTTCTTTCTGCCTTGTCAGATTTTACCTTTTCTTCAAGACCCTGTGTAAAATTTACTTCCTGTTTGAAACTTTTCCTATTCAGTTCTTACTGTTTTTCTGCAAACTCCCAGGTGATTTTTTAAAATTGAAGCATAGGTGATTTACAGTGTTGTATTGGTTTCAGGTGTATAGCAAATTGATTCCATCATACAAACATATATATCTGTTTCTTTAGATTTTTTTCCCTCAGATTATTATAAAATATTGAGTATAGTTCCCTGTGCCATATAGTAGGTCCTTGTTGGTTATTTATATTATATGTAGTAGTGTGTATATTTTAATCCCAAACTCCTAATCTATCCCTCCCTGTTCCCTTTCCCCTGTGGTAACAGTACATTTGTTTTCTATGTCTGTTGGTCTATTTCTGTTTTGTGTATAAGTTCATTAGTATCATTCTTTTCTTTTTTAGGTTCCACATATAAGTGAAACCATATGATATTTGTCTTTCCCAGGTGATTTTTAAATTAGCAATGCAGTGAACGAAAATGTGCATACCATTTTACATTGTCTGTTGTCTTATCTTCACTAATGATGTCAGTATTTTGAGTACAAGGACAATATCTTACAATTAAATCTTTAACAGTTTCTAGCATAATGCTGAGATACCTTACTATGACTTGAGGGAAAAAAAAAACAACGTAGTATATCTGTTTCATTATACCGGTCTAAAGTCAAGTCAGCAATCCTAGTAATATTGAGGGGACCCGAATATTTTTCCAGCTTGGTGCAGATCTGTCACTTAATTTATAGAAATATGCAAGGCAAATGAAGACAGTTTTATAAACTGGTTATAGTTTGACATATTTGCATTTCTTTATGAGAAACTGTGTGTATGTATGTGTGTATCTGTATGATTTTATTTTCTTAAAATGATATAGCCAGCCACACATGGAGAGTTTTAGTTCTGATATTAACCTTCAGTGTTTTGCAGAATAGGTTAAATATGATCAATACATTTTATATAGCCAAGAAATATTCTTACCCAGCTGTTTAAATATATTGTAATTAAGTGCCTGCTATGTGTAAGGTTCAGAGAAGGCGATGGCACCCCACTCCAGTACTTTTGCCTGGAAAATCCTATGGACAGAGGAGCCTGGTAGGTTGCAGTCCAGGGGGTCGCTAAGAGTCGGACAAGACTGAGCAACTTCCCTTTCACTTTTCACTTTCATGCATTGAAGATGGAAATGGCAACCCACTCCAGTGTTTCTGCCTGGAGAATCCCAGGGACGGGGGAGCCTGGTGGGCTGCCGTCTATGGGGTCGCACAGAGTCGGACACGACTGAAGTGACTTAGCAGCAGCATGTGTAAGGTTAGGCTCTGTAAAGGTAAACTGAAATTAATTGCATATGATTCCTGCTCTTAGGAAACTATCAGAATTCTGTTAGGGAAGACAAACTATATATTCAGAATCTGAAACATAAGAATACTTGTTGAATATCTTTCTTTCATTCTCAGTCTCCTGTTGTTTGAAATAGTAAATGCTTTCCTTTGTATCAATGCCAGAGAGCATTTAGGAGCCCCCAAATGAAAACTTTTTGTTTTCCCCTTTATATTTTTCCAATTTTTTTGAGACTTAATTGACATACAACAGTGTATTAGTCTAAAGTATACACTGTAATGATTTGATATATGTATATATTGTGAAGTGACTACCATTGTAAATTTAGTTAACATCAATCAAGGGATGTAATGTAACATGATAAATATAATCAACATTGCTATATGTTGTACATGATAGTTTCTAAGACAATAAATCCTAAAGAGTTCTCATTATATGCACGCACACACACACACACACACACACTCACTTTTCAGTTATAATTTTTTTTCCATTGGGAGAGAGATTTTAAGATCTACTCTTTTAGCAACTTTCAAATATAAAGTACAGTATTGTTGACTGTAATCACCATGCTGCACATACATCTCCAGAACTTATGTATCTTTTAATTGTAAGTTTTTACCTTTTGACCACCTTCACCCATTACCCCCACCTCTGGAAACCACCAATCTGTTCCTTATATGCTTGAATTACCTTTTTTGTTTTTTAGATTCCATGCATAAATGAGATCATATAGTATTTATTTTTCTCTGTCTGACTTATTTCACTTACCATAGTGTCCTCAAGGTCCATCCATGTTGTTACAAGTGGCAAGATTTATTTCTTTTTATGGATGAATAAAATTGTATTTTATACTTTCCTTTGGATATATACCCAGAAGTAGAATGGCTGGATTATTTGGTAATTCTGTCTTTAACTTTTTTTAATTAATTTATTTATTTGGCTCCTCCACGTCTTAGTTGCAGCATGGTGGGATCTTCGTTTCAGCATTCGATCTTTTAGTTGTGGCATGTAGAATCTTTAGTTGTGGCATACAGGATTCTTAGCAGTGGCATGTGGCATTTAGTTCCCTGACCAGGGATTGAACCCGGGCCCCCTGCACTGGGAGCCTGGAGTCCCAGCAATTGGGACAGAGAAGTCCCTGTCTTTAAATTTTTGAGGAATCTCTACACTGTTTTCCACAGTGGCTGCATCAGTTTACATTCCTACTTAAAAAAATATGTGCCTTCCTTTGTATTAATGCCAAAGAACAGATAGGACACTGAAATGAGAACTTTCAAAATACAAATGAGAACTTTGAAAACCCAAAATGTTTTATATATGTAAAAGTACAGGTATTTGGAAATGTCTTTGGATTTTGTGTTGATGCTTGGTTGTAAATATAGCCAATAATAACACTCTTTATTCATTTGTTTATTCAGTAAATATTTACTTGTGTAAATTTATTTGTGTCAGACCTTGTGCTAGTGCTGAATAGGATTATGTCTTTTCTTTAACTGATGAGCAAAAAGTTAAGCTATTTGGCTAATGCAGTACTAGAGTGCTCTATATGATGCTGTTTAACACATAGGAAACATACTGAATCATCCCCTATCCTGATCACCTGACGTAGTGTGAGCAAAATATCTATTTTTTCTTCCTGGTTATGCTTCAGACTTGTTAACTTAGACCGGTTATTTAAACCTCTTACTCCATAAAATGGAAATAATAATAACAACTACTGATTATTGATTGCTTGCTAGGTACCAGATACTGCAATATGTGCCTTATATATCAAATATCTTAATGAATCCTATAACTCCTTTACTAAGTAGATCTCTCTCACACACACACACACACACACATGCACACTCACACAGACACATACTTTATAGTACACTGATGGTCAGAGAAGTTAGGTCTTTGCTCAAAGTCAATGGAAGAACCTGGACTGAAACTCAGTTCTGTGCCTCTGGTCATAACCATCATTCTATGTTACCTTTCACCGTGAAGATTAGAATTAAATAACTTTGTAACATGCTGTACTACTAGTGCCTACAGGATAACTGCTGCAAGTCCAGGATGCCATTCATATTTGACAATAAAAGCTGGTTAGATAATATGCCAGTGGTAAAAGTTGAAGTTATGGACTATTCAATACAGCTTACGATTTTAAAAAATCATTTTAAGTATAAGTGTACAAAATGATAGTAAGGTTTTTCAGTTTATATGAAAGGCTTTATTTATATGAAAGTTTTTTCAGTTTATATGAAAGTTTTTTCAGTTTATATGAAAGGCTTTATGGTTGACATGATTTCATGAGTCTCACAGCTTTGTGAGGCGTTAATTATTCTCACTTTATAGATGAGGCTGTGAGGCTTAGAGATGTTAAGTAATGTCCTTAAGATCACACAGCTGGTTAGTGGCAGAAATAAGTTAAACCTAGATTTGCTGACTCAAAGGTCAGACTTCTTTTCAGTTATACCACAAATACAAATCAAGTTATTCAGGAGACCAAACTCACAACTATTTTTTCTTTTCTTTTTAGTTAAGCTAAAATTCACATAAAATTCATCATTTTAAAGTGTACAATTCAGGGGTTTAGTATATTCACAATATTGTGCAACCATCACCACTGTCTAAATTCCAGAACATTTTCATCACCTCAAAAAGAAACCCTGTACCTGTCAGCAGTTACTCTGAATTACCTCCATCCCCTGGCAACCACTAACTTACCTTCTGTATCTATGGGTTTACCAGTTCTAGACATTTCATATAAATGGAATTATATAGTATATGGCCTTTTGGGTGTGGCTTCTCCAGCATAATGTTTTCAGGGGTCATCCATGTTGCATATATCAGTACTTATTCCTTTTTATGGCTTAATTCTATTCCATTGTGTGGGCATTCCACTTTTTGTTTATTCATTCTTCAGTTGATAGACATTTAAGTTGTTTCCACTTTTTGGCTTTATGAATAATGCTGCTATGAATATTCATGTACAAATTTTTGTGTGAACTTAGTTTTCAATTCTCTTGGGTATAGGTCTAGGAGTAGAGTTGCTTATTTTTGTAAAATAATTCAAATTAAATCATTTTAAGTCCTTTATTAAATACCAGCCCCACAAGACACACACACACACACACACACACACTCTCTCTCACACACCATTGTTTATTTAGCTTATTTGTTTCCCAGGTCTTTTCTTCAGAAATAAGTCAGAGGCAAACTTTAGCTCAGATCCTGGAGTAGTCTCTCATTCTAAATGAATATAATCTGCACTGCCTACTACATTCAAGACACTAAAGAGGACAAATAAGTAAATAAGATTCCTATTGCTGGTCATATTCAATTAATGAAATTAAGAAATGTCCATGTCCTTTCATATCAAGACAGAATGACTTCAGTGCTACAAAAAGTTGTCAAGTACTTTCTACACATGAAGAATGAAGAGATCATTTCTATACCAGGAGATGCGGTAATTTGGAGATAGAATTTGAGCTGAGTTTAAATACTTAGTAACTTCTTCAGCAGGTGTGGTAGGATATAATCAATGTATTTTTTTTAGCCCAGTTCAGACATTGTGAATAAAGTATAGAATACTTAAGAAGAGTATTCTGTCCCTCAGATCAAAGGGCTTCGAATCACATACCAAGAGTTTTGAATTTTAAATACTAGATGTTGGAGAGCCATTTACAGTGTTTGATTAGAGACTGATACAATCAGAGCCTTTGAAAGACTATTCCACCAAGAGTTCCTAGAATGCTTTAACAGAAGAAAGAGATTGGGAATGAGAACTTGGACTGGGAATGAGGTTCTGGAATTAGGACAGCCTCCAGGGAAAGAAGAAAATCAGTCTGTAAAGAGATTGATGAAGGGCATCCACAGCTTGGGGGAGAGAGCTGAAAGCATATCAGATAAATAAGAGAAAGTGTAGAGAGAAGAGAGGCCCAGTACAGATGCTGTGTTAAAAGGTAAGAGGAAGACAATTAAGCAGAGATGTTGGAAAGAAACCACTAGAGCAAAATGCCATATGTACCAAGAAACGAGAGCCTTGTAGGGAGATGCTGCATGAATGTCATGGAAGGATCCACCTGAGAAGGATCCTGTTGGGTTTGGAGATGAGGAGGTTAGGACCTGGTGAGTTTGTTAGCCCCAGGGCGTCTTCCTGTCAGGGCAAGTTCCCTCCTCTCCCCTCAATAAATGATACCTTGAGCATATTGTAGTCCAAAAAGAGTATATGAAGAGCAATGAAAGATTTAAGAAAATGGAGAAAAGTGAATTAATGAAATGAGAAGGTAGTAGGCTACAAAATTATGAGGCCATTTCTTGGGCAGTAATGGGAAGAGATAGTTTAACCTGAAAAAGGAAGGCTGAAGGGTGAAGAGAAATTTTAAACTGAAATGGAGAAAAACTGAGGAAGCAAGTGTACATTGAATGGCCTCAGTGTAGAATTTTTAATATTAATGCTTATTCAGTGCAGTTCAGTTCAGTCGCTCAGTCATTTCCGACTCTTTGCGACCCCATGAATCGTAGCACGCCAGGCCTCCCTGTCCATCATCAACTCCTGGAGCTCACCCAAACTTATGTCCATTGAGTCGGTGATGCCATCCAGCCATCTCATCCTCTGTCGTCCCCTTTTCCTCCTGCCCCCAATCCCTCCCAGCATCAGAGTCTTTTCCAATGGGTCAACTCTTTGCATGAGGTGGCCAAAGTACTGGAGTTTCAGCTTTAGCATCATTCCTTCCAAAGAAATCCCAGGGCTGATCTCCTTTAGAATGGACTGGTTGGACCTCCTTGCAGTCCAAGGGACTCTCAAGAGTCTTCTCCAACACCACAGTTCTAAAGCATCAATTCTTCGGCGCTCAGCTTTCTTCACAGTCCAACTCTCACATCCATACATGACCACTGGAAAAACCATAGCCTTGACTAGATGGACCTTTGTTGACAAAGTAATGTCTCTGCTTTTCAATATGCTATCTAGCTTGGTCATAACTTTTCTTCCAAGGAGTAAGCGTCTTTTAATTTCATGGCTGCAGTCACCATCTGCAGTGATTTTGGAGCCCAAAAAAATAAAGTCTGACACTGTTTCCATTGTTTCACCATCTATTTCCCATGAAGTGATGGGACCAGATGCCATGATCTTCGTTTTCTTAATGTTGAGCTTTAAGCCAACTTTTTCACTCTCCTCTTTCACTTTCATCAAGAGGCTTTTTAGTTCCTCTTCACTGTCTGCCATAAAGGTGGTGTCATCTGCATATCTGAGGTTATTGATATTTCCCCCAGCAATCTTGATTCCAGCTTGTGCTTCTTCCAGCCCAGTGTTTCTCATGATGTACTCTGCATATAAGTTAAATAAGCAGGGTGACAATATACAGCCTTGATGTACTCCTTTTCCTATTTGGAACCAATCTGTTGTTCCATGTCCAGTTCTAACTGTTGCTTCCTGACCTGCATACAGATTTCTCAAGAGGCAAGTCAGGTGGTCTGGTATTCCCATTTCTTTCAGAATTTTCCACAGTTTATCGTGATCCACACAGTCAAAGGCTTTGGCATAGTCAATAAAGCAGAAATAGATGTTTTTCTGGAACTTTCTTGCTTTTTCGATGATCCAGCGGATGTTGGCATTTTGATCTCTGGTTCCTCTGCCTTTTCTAAAAAACCATTTTGAACATCTGGAAGCTCACAGTTCATGTATTGCTGAAGCCTGGCTTGGAGAATTTTGAGCATTACTTTACTAGCGTGTGAGATGAGTGCAATTGTGTGGTAGTTTGAGCATTCTTTGGCATTGCCTTTCTTTGGGATTGGAATGAAAACTGACCTTTTCCAGTCCTATAGCCACTGCTGAGTTTCCAAATTTGCTGGCATATTGAGTGCAGCACTTTCACAGCATCATCTTTTCAGGATTTGCTTATTAGTAGTAGTTAAAATTAGAAAATACCTTGAATTATTATATAGAAAGATTGGATTCTGAATTTCTACCCTATATAAATGTTTTTTGAGCATTCCTTTGCCTGTGTATTGAGCATGCCTTTGCCTGTGATTTTAAATAGATTTTTGTTCCTGAAGCATAGTTACATGATGTAATAGAATATATAGATTACCAGTTAGGCCTGTGGAGTACATTTTTCTGATAATTATTCAAACTGTATATTTTAAGCGCTAGTAATAGTTGGAACCCAAATAAGGTATTTTGTTTAAAGGTTAGATCATAATCCTTGGTTTGAATTCTTTTTATATAAATGTTTTATTTTCTCTGAAAGATACCTAAAACCAGTATTATTGCTATGTTCCATAGGCTAGAAATTTGTTACTTCCATTCTGTAGTGTAGCAGGTACTGTGGAAACATTTTAATCTATGTAATTATTTATTAATATTTAGTTAAATATAAATATTTCCTTGAATATTTAATAATGATTTAGTAATGATTATTACATAAGTAAATTTAGTGAATTTAGTTAAATAATAATGATGAATTTATATCACTCTGAAAGTATAAATTCCCTGTAATGTTATAAAATCAGTTCCTTATTACTCCTGAATTTCAGAGTTCCCAGCAAGAAGACTTGTTGGTAAATGTGTGGATATGGAAACTAGGATCTCCTTTATTCTCAGCTTTTTCTCCTTTTCCACACAAAATGATGGGAAATCTTTGACCCAGTATAACTTTTCTTATATAAGTTTTAACAACTAAGTTATATATGCTTTTTATTTTAATAAATAGAAAACACAGATGAGTAATCAGAAGAAAATAAGTTATCTTCCAGAGAAGGCAATGGCACCCCACTCCAGTACTCTTGCTTGGAAAATCCCATGGATGGAGGAGCCTGGTAGGCTGCAGTCCATGGGGTTGCTAAGAGTCGGACACGACTGAGCAACTTCACTTTCACTTTTCACTTTCATGCATTGGAGAAGGAAATGGCAACCCACTCCAGTGTTCTTGCCTGGAGAATCCCAGGGACGGGGGAGCCTGGCAGGCTGCCATCTATGGGGTCGCACAGAGTCGGACACAACTGAAGCGACTTAGCAGCAGCAGCAGCAAGTTATCTTCTATACCCAAATATTTTTTACATATAACCTCTCATACTTTTTTCAGTTATTTAAAAATAGTAATTTGGAGGATTATACTCTATGTATTATTTTAAGGCTGCTTTAAAAAAACAAAGGCTTTAACAGTGTATCTCTATACCATATTAACAAATACTCATCTTTCTGTGTCTAAATATAGTTCTTCTACCTCATTTTCAAACCATCCTTATTAGATGGCTATTCATGGTGGGTTATTTCTTTTTAGTTTTAATTCTTCAAATTGTTCTGGATGGTTCCTCAGTTATTCTATCTCCAATACAACTCTAGGTTTTTTTCCAATGATAGGAAATTCTACAGCAGATAAGAAATTACTTTTCAAAATATGATTTACTTTTTTTTCAGATAGGAAGAGTGAATATCATTATCATACTATATGTCTCAACCAAGCCTACTGTAGTTTAAGAATGTTTCCCATTTTCTCCATCCAGAAACATGAGCTAGTAGTGTTCTGACAGTTCTACCAGTCATCAAGGACTTCAAGGGACACATACTTATCTCCCTAAACACATGGCTCTTTCCTTTGCCTTCATCTGTTCCAAAGGAACTCTAGCTCCCCTTCTTCCCTTAGACTGTCACCAGCCTTCCTTCCTGTCATATTCCCTCCTATTCTGGATGTTTTGTTCAAGTTTTACATTTAAACTTCTTGGTTATGGGTCCTTTAGGAGTATCATTAAGAGGGGAGAGAATCTGGATTTATTCAAAAGAACCAATTACTGTAGTCCTTTGATTAATGATTATATCTTGTCCATTATTGTAAAGGCTGTATTTCAGCCTCCTCAATTTAATCTTTTCTCTTTGTATTATTTTAAATTTTTTTCATGGTCTGACCCTTTTATAAAACAGATATCTTCATTCTTATCTTAAAATTTTACTTCAAATTTATATCACGATAGTAAATCTGAATACAATTTAGAAGCTCCTTCCAAAAAGTAGATATGATTCAGTAAGCCTGGTTGCTTTTTTTTTTTTGATTAATAATTAATTTATTTGGCTGCTTTTGGTCTTAGTTGCAGCATATAGGATCTAGTTTTCTGACCAGGGATTGAACCCAGGCCCCTTGCATTGGGAATGTGGAGTCTTAGCCACTGGACCACTAGGGAAGTCCTTGGTTTTTAACATTGTATTTAATGACTAGGTGTTTGAGTAGACTAAACTTACAAAATTTAAGTGATGTTCAAGCTGGTTTTAGAAAAGGCAGAGGAACCAGAAATCAAATTGCTAACATCCACTGGATCATCAAAAAAGCAAGAGTTCCAGAAAAACATCTATTTCTGCTTTATTGACTATGACAAAGCCTTTGACTTTGTGGATCACAATAAACTGTGGAAAATTCTGAAAGAGATGGGAATACCAGACCATCTGACCTGCCTCTTGAGAAATTATATGCAGGTCAGGAAGGAACAGTTAGAACTGGACATAGAACAACAGACTGGTTTCAAATAGGAAAAGGAGTATGTTAAGGCTGTATATTGTCACCCTGCTTATTTAACTTATATGCAGAGTACATCATGAGGAACGCTGGGCTGGAGGAAGCACAAACTGGAATCAAGATTGCCGGGAGAAACATCAATAACCTCAGATATGCAGATGACACCACCCTTATGGCAGAAAGTGAAGAGGAACTAAAGAGCCTCTTGATGAAAGTGAAAGAGGAGAGTGGAAAAGTTGGCTTAAAGCTCAACATTCAGAAAACGAAGATCATGGCATCTGGTCCCATCACTTCATGGGAAATAGATGGGAAAACAGTGTCAAACTGTATTTTTTTGGGCTCCAAAATCACTGCAGATGATGACTGCAGCCATGAAATTAAAAGACGCTTACTCCTTCGAAGGAAAATTATGACCAAGCTAGATAGCATATTGAAAAGCAGAGACATTACTTTGCCAACAAAGGTCCATCTAGTCAAGGCTATGGTTTTTCCAGTGGTCATGTATGGATGTGAGAGTTGGACTGTGAAGAAAGCTGAGCACCAAAGAATTGATGCTTTAGAACTGTGGTGTTGGAGAAGACTCTTGAGAGTCCCTTGGACTGTAAGGAGATCGAACCAGTCCATTCTGAAGGAGATCAGCCCTGGGATTTCTTTGGAAGGAATGATGCTAAAGCTGAAACTCCAGTACTTTGGCCACCTCATGCGAAGGGTTGACTCATTGGAAAGACCCTGATGCTGGGAGGGATTGGGGGCAGGAGGAAAAGGGGACGACAGAGGATGAGATGTCTGGATGGTATCACCAACTTGATGGACATAAGTTTGGGTGAGCTCCAGGAGTTGATGATGGACAGGGAGGCCTGGCATGCTGCGATTCATGGGGTCGCAAAGAGTTGGACACGACTGAGCGACTGAACTGAACTGAAAACTGGATTTGTTCTTCTTAGAAGAACAAATTGAATTCTAACTATCTCTGACAAGGTGAAGGGGTGCATGGGTATTAACAGCAGGAGAAAGTTAAGTAGAGGACATATGATTCATTGAATTAAAAACTAAAGTGTAAATACAGCATTGGGCTCCAGACTAAAAAAGGCATGACAGAAAGAGAACTAGTGTTAAGTATGGGACAGTAAATTATTGTTATCATCATAAAGGCCATAAAACTATTCATAATATTAAGATGTTATTAACTGATCATGACTTATTTTACAGTTAAGAAGGAGCCTTATTAATAAATTTATTTTTGACTAAGCTTTCTCCATCATTTCCAATATGCATTAGGAGAATAGGAAAAGAGAAGAGAGAGGGAAAGAAAGAGAGGGAGAGACGTACACAAGTTGACAAAAACAAAACAAACAGGACTGTGGGATCGGAAAGTTCTAATTGCCACATATCTTTCATGTTATTGAACATATTGAAAAGTGATAGTGCTGATAGCACATTTCTTAGATATTTCCATCATTGTCAAAATGTGAATAGGTACTGTTGATGTGAACACTGCTTCTCCCTTGTGAGGCAGGTAAGATGGATGGTTAGGTTAGAATGTGGTATTCCATCTGTTCTGTACATTAACAGAGATTTACACCTGTACTTTTATATAATAACTGAACAGTTCGACTCTATAATTGCCTTACTGCAATCTAGTGAATTATATTTGCTTTTATACCTTCATTTACTTTGTTTTAAAAGAATCAAGAACTTGAATTTTTGTATTTTTGTAAGTCAGAAAATTTTGGAATGTACACAGAATAAAGTGCAACTAGTATATGAGGGTCTCTGGGAGAAAATGAGTGACATCAGGATAAATAGTAAAAATAAACAGAATTAGAAGTCAGTTCATTGTCAACATTCTAAATTTTCAAAGTCCATGCAGGGCTTTTCTTTTTATGTTGTAGAGCTTGAAACAGTTTAAATCCTGGAAATTTTTACAAGATTCTCTGAGTTTAAAAGAAAACATTAAATCTCAAATTTTTCCACCTCCAAATTACTTTCTCTAAGCACTTCTTTTAAAACAAAATGTATTAATGGTTTAATTTGGTATCATTCTGGCACTTGGTATCTAGTGCAGTTCCCTATATATATCAAGCACTCACCAAGTGCTGTTAATTACTTTACTGGGCATTCTAAGCCCTGGGCTTAATTTAAAGTGTCACATATATGGAGTGCACAGAACTCCTGAATTTCCATAATAAACTTTTGCTTTTTAATTTACTCCATAGTGAACTGCTCTCTAGAATTTACTAATGGATATTGGAAGAGACCATAGTATACTTTTTTTAAACCTAGGAATTACCATTAAAATTTGATATGCAAACTTCAGATGACCTAGTAATTTCTAATTACAGTATCACATAAACATCAAGTATTTTATGTTACATTTTAAATTTATTGATAGTATACAAGTTTATAACTTTTGTTGTAATACCATCTGATTAAAGAGTCTGTAGCATTTACTATGTTGATTTCTGTAAGCTTCTGTGAAATATAAGATACTAACCTTTATTATTTCAAATCTTGAGCTAAATGTGTTTCTTACTCGTATAACAAGATCTTTTCAACATGGAGAAATATTAATATTCTCCATAAAGAAATATTAACTTAGCTTTATAAAAGGATAAAATCCAAAGTCATTTCATGTTGTGCTAATAAAACTTTTACTAATTATGTTTACATAGCACTGTCAACAAATTGTAGTTGTCAGCAGATTATTTCTCACGCTAGCTTTCTTGCTGAAAACACAATATTATAATAATATTGAAGCTGCCTACTGTCTGAGATGAGGAAGCCACAATCCCTCCAAACTCTGAAATCCTATGATTTCAAGTTAATTTCAAATGAAGAAGGAAGTATTTGGCCAAAGTAAAACAGGGAAAATGTTAAAACATGCAAGTAAAAGATTACAAAAGAGTTTTCTTAGCATGATTTAGTGAATTCCCTTATTAAAAATCTTACTAAGATCATTGTTATAGGCAGTTTTGTACTTAAAACTGACCGAAAAAGGAAGTGTTTTTAAAACAGGCGAAAATGAAATCAAACCTCCCCCCACCACCACTTTTTTTAAAGTTTTTGTAGCACACATATCAACATTGTCCTTCTAGGTTGACTTAAATCTGGTTATTTACTCATTTTATGAGATTTAATTATGTAAATTCATTAAAATTTCTAAGTTCCATTTCTAAAGAATATTGAATTATTGACATTAAAATAAAATTTTGACACATCAGTTAACCACAGTACGTGGACCTAAACTTTGTCTCGTGTAGAAGACAGTACAGCAGAAAAAAAAATTATGAGGCAATCTGGGAACTTCAAAAATTTGGCCTTATTTTTGATGACATTGAAGTTGATTGTTAAATTTTAGTTATAATGATGGTATGGTTACTATGTTTTTAAAAGTAGTTCTTTTAGAGAATCAGTTTGAACTGTTTAGGGATGAAATGGTGCATCTAGGTTATGTTTCAAAATAATGCGGAGTGGACAGTGAGTTGATAATTTAAAGCTGGGCCCCAGGTGGTTCATTATACCGTTCTGTCAACTTATCATTATATGTGACTTTTTCTATAATAAAAAAATAAAAAATAACTTTTAATACTCATCTGTGAGGCTTTATATATAAAACCATTTAAAAAGTCTTTATTCCTTGTAAAATGAAAGAAAAGTATTACCTACAATAAATTGCACACCTCACCATTCTCTTCTCTTCCCATAATCCATATTCCTCTCTTTGCTGTTAGAAAAGAACTGTTAAAATTGTCACACAGTGGAAAAAGAAAGCAAAGGGTATAAAGTCATCTCATTCTACCTGAAGGAATTGTATTTAACCCCTTTGCTCTTCCCTTTCCAACCTGGCAGAGAGTTTTCTTTTTTGCAGGGTGAGAAGGAGGGTGGGGTGGTTCAGCCATGTTGTTAACACATTAGAAAGATGCCATTCAGTTGTATTGACGTTTTATCATAAACAAGTACTACATGTATATACACACAGAAATGTGTGGAAAGTACTTACAGTTATTCTCTTTAATTCAGATTTATAATTAAGTCTCTCCAAAGATCAATATTTTATTTACTGAAGCTGTAACTTGCTGTTAAAATAGTCATTTTTGAGTTCAAAATACTAACATGCAAAATTTTGTTAAATATAAAAATAATTTATTATTTCAAATTTTTTAAAATTGGTAAGGAAATTTCAAAATAGAAACTAAAACAGCATGCTTCTATTGGAAGAATCTGCAGAAAAGACCAATTCAATAAATGTCTTTACTTCACAGCCTTGTGATATGATTCATTACATAGATTTAAAGATAACAATATTATAACCCATTCAGGTCAGCAATTACAAACACTTCCATGAATGCAGGACTTCAGGGAATTGAGCTTTCTTGGAAATTGGTAATGAAGAATTGAGAATTTTCATTCATTTCAAGCATTTGTCTTGGTTTCTCACCTTCTCTCTCTCTCCTTCTCCCTCCTGTGCATCTCCCTCACTGCCATCAGAGTTAACTTTCTTAAAGATAAATCTGATCATCATTTGCAGGCTTCAAAAACTAGTATCACCACATCACTCATATGAAAGCACTATTTGCCTTAGTGTCGAATCCACAATTCTAGCTTCACCCACTGCCTTCCTCAGTAGAGAACTGTAAACTCACGTATACAACAAACTCTGCTGGCCCCAGAAGTCCTGTGCTTTTCTTATACCACTGAGCTTTTGAATGCCCCATTCCCTCTGCTTGGAATGGTTTTTCTCCTCTTCCTCATCTCTTATAAAACTGTGCTAAAAGATTACATCTTTGAAGTTTTCCCCCAGAACCCCTAGACAATGCTAGTTATTCCTTCCTCTGCTTTCATCAGCACTTTTCAGCATATCACTATTGTTTATACTGTATTCTAACCATTTGATGGTGTTTAGCACCTTTTGTATTGTTTCATTCATTTAATCATTCTTTCATCAGGTGAATAGTTATTATATTCTGTTTTGACTGTTTTGACACTGGAGATAGAGTGGTAATTAAAACAGTCTCTGCCCTCTGCTAGTGGAGACACGTGTTTAAAAAAAATTACAATGAAAATATTTTTATATAATTACAATTGTGACATCAGTGAAGGTGGGGTCTCAATACCTCTATAGATTGCCCACCCTCCTTTTTCCCTACTTCCAGGCCATTGGCACTTAAGCTAATGCCTCACGTATATAAGCAACTCAATAAATGTTTTAGAAAGTCAGCAATGAATATATAACTATACATGAACTACATGGAACTTTTAAATTAAGCTTTATTTTGAGATTTTATAGATTCACACACGGTTCTAAGAAATAATACAGAGATACTTTATATACCCTTTAACTTAGTTTTCCCTAATGACAGCATCTTAAAAAGACCATAGTACAATAGCACAACTAAGTTATTGATATTATTCAGATGTCTCCCAGTTTTCTTGCCCCTCTTCTGTGTGAGAGAGTGTGTGTTTGTGTATATTTAGACCTATGCAATTACTCACATGTGTGGGCTGCATATCTATCACCACAGTTGAGATGAAAAATAATTTCATCACCACACCTGCTCACATCCCCTTCTACCCAGTCTCTATCCTTAACCCATGGAAACCACTAATCTACTCTACATTTCTATAATTTTGTCATTTCAAGTAAGTTGTAAAATAGGATCATACAGTGTATACCTTTTGGGGGTTAGCCTTTTTTTCCTTTAAACTCATAATCTGGGGATTTTTCCAAGATATTTCATGTATCAATAGTTCATTCCTTTTTATTGCTAAGTAGTATCCCATGGTATGGATATACTACAACTTCTTCAATCATATATCCATTGAAGGACATCTGAGTTGCTTTCCAGTTTTCGGCTATTACAAATAATGGCTGCTATGAACATTTGTGTATAGGTTTTTATGTGAACATAAATTTCCATTACTCTGGGATAAATGCCCAGAAATATAATTGCTGGGTCATGTGGTAATTGCATGTTTAGTGTTATAAGAAAGTGCCACACTGTTTGCCAGAGAGCTGTGCCATTTTATATATAGCAGAGCAGTAGAGCAGAGATCCAGTTTCTCCATATCCATACCAGCCTTTGGTTATATCATTATTTTTTATTTTAGCCATGTTGATAGGTTTGTAGTAATAGTTCATTGTGGTTTTCATTTGCATTTCCTAATGGCTAATGAGGTTGAACATCTTTTCATGTACTTATTTGCTATTTGTATATCTTCTTCAGTGAAATTACTATTTGTCTTTGCCTATTTTCTAATGAGGTTTTTTTTTTGGTGGGGGGCTAATTTTTGTTTTTTTACTGTTGAGTTTTGAGAGTTCTTGATATTTTTTACCTACTGGTATGTGGTTTGCAAATATTTCTTCTCAGTCTGTATCTTGTCTTTTCATACTTTTAAGAGTTTTGAAGAGCAGAGGCTTTAAGTTTTGATTTACTACAGTTTATCAATTCTTCCTTTTATGGATCATGCTTTTGGTGTCAAGTCTAAGAACTCTTTGCTTTTGACTAGATCCTATTAGATTTTCCCTAGTGCTTTTTTCATAAACATTTTATGGTTTTATGTTTACATTTAAATTCATAATCTATTTGAGTTAATTTTTGTATAAGGTATGAGGTTTAGGTCAAGGTTTATTTTTAGCCTATGGATCTTCAGTTTCTCCAGCACCATTTGTTGAAAGGGTGTCCTTCCTCCACTGAACTACTTTGGCACTTTGTCAAAAATCAGTTGGGTCTATTTGTGAGTCTGTTTTCTAGGTGTTCCATTCTGCTCAGTTGATCTTTGTGTCTCTCTCTCCACCATTACCAAACTATCTTGGTTATTGTAGCTATATTCTAAGCAATATTACAATATTGGGTGATTGCTGATATTTACTCTTTTTCAAGATTGTTTAGCTATTCTAGCTCTTTTGCATTTCCATATAAATTGATGAGTTTTACTATATCCGCAAAAACTTTGCTGAAATTTTGTATTAAAACTATTAATCAGCATGGAGAAAATTGGCAACTTTTTGAAATTGAGTTTTCTGATTATTGAACATGGTATATCTCTTTATTTACTTAAATCTGTGATTTCTTTCATCAGCAGTTTATAATTATCAGCATGCAGATTATGTATATGTTCTTTTAATTTATACCTAAGTATTTAATATTCTGTGGAATGATTATAAATGACACTGTTTTTAATGTTAGTATCTGCATGCATGTTTATTGTTAGTATGTAGAAATGATATTGATTTTTCGGGCTTCTCTCATATCTTTGTGACCTTGCTCAACTCACTTATTAGTTCTAGTTTTTAATAGATTGCTTGCGATTTTCTATGTAGACGATTATATCTCTGCAAGTAGGGACCATTTTATTTCTCAATCTTTATGTGTTTTTCTTGCCTGATTGTCCTGGCTAGAAATCTTCAGTACAGTGCTTAATAGAAGCAACAAGAGAGGAAATCCTTGTCTTGTTCCTGACCTTATAGAAAAACCATCATCTTTCACCATTAAGTATGATATTTGCTTTCGTTTGTTTGTTTTTTGGTCAGTGCCCTTTATCAAGTTGAAGTAGTTCACTGTTCCTAACTTGCTAAGAATTTTCATCATAAATTAGTGTTGGATTATGTCAGTTTTTTCTTGCATCAATTGATATGATTATATGACTTTTCTTCATTAGCCTGTTGATAAGGTAGATTACATTCAAATATGGAACCACCCTCGCATACTTAAACAAATCTTTTTTGGTTATGGTGTATAATTCTTTTTATACATTGTTAGACTCAATTTGCTAATATTTTGTTGAGAATTTTTATGTATTACTTTTTTTTTAAATTTTACTGATCCTTTTTCAAAGAATCAGCTTTAAATAGCTTTACATTCCATTGATTTTGCTTATCCCCCCCCTTTCAATTTCATAGATTTCTGCTCTTATTTTGGTATATCCTCCCTTCTGCTTACTTTGGGTTTATGTTGCTAATCTTTTTCTAGATTCTTAAAAACTTGGATTATTGATTTGAAACCTTTCCTTTTTCCTAATATAAGCATTTAGTACTACAAATTCCCCTCTAAGCACTGCTTTAATTGCATCCCACATTTTGATGTTCCATGTTTTCATTTTCATTCAGATCAGTGTATTTTTTATTTCCTTGAAACAAGTTTTTTAACTCATGCAGTGTTCAGAAATGTTTAATTTTTAACCTAAGGATTTCCTTGTTCTGTTATTGATTTCTAGTTTGATTTCATTGTGGTCAGAAAACATAGCCTGCATGATTTTTAGTTTATTTAGATTTGTTGAAGTTTGTTTTTTGACCCAGGATATGGTGATGTTCCATAGGCACTTGAAAAGAATGTGTATTCTGCTGTTATTGGGTCAAGTATTTTATAAATGTCAATTAGATCATATTGGTTGATGGTGTTCTTCAACTCTTTTATATCTTTGCTTATTTTCTATTATTTAATAATTCTACCAATTACTAAGAGTTGTCTGTTAAAGCCCCCAACTGTAACTGTAGGCCTGTTTCTCCTTTTAGCTCTCTCAGATTTTTGGGGTTTTTTTTGGGGTAGTTTTTTTTTTTTTTTTTTAAAGCTGCTGTTTGGTATGTGCACATTTAGGATTGCTATGTCTTCTTGGTAGATTGATCCATTTGTCATTCTGAAATGTCCCTCTTTGTCCATCAGATCAGATCAGATCAGATCAGTCGCTCAGTCGTGTCCGACTCTTTGCGACCCCATGAATTGCAGCACGCCAGGCCTCCCTGTCCATCACCAACTCGATAGTAATTTTATATTCTCAGTCTACTTTATCTGATAGTAACATAGCTACTCCCTCTTTTTTATGCAAATTAGCAAAATATATCTTTTTCCATGCTTTTATATTTTCATCCTACTTATGACATTATATTTGAATTGAGTTTCTTACAACCATCATATTGTTTGTTTATGGAATTTCATTCACTCTGTTAGTCTTTTATGATGGCCACTTTAACAGCTTTCTTAGTTCCAGTTTCTGATTCATCTTAGTATTGACATCAGTTGATTGTTTTTTCTCATTCAAGTTGTGATTTTTGGTATGACAAAACAACAAAAAGTTTTTGACTTTTTTGTTGTGTGCTAAAATAATGGATATTATGTTTTCAACCACTGGTCCTCTTTAAATCTATTTTTCCAGGCATTTGCCCTGTTTAGGTTTAGCATGTAGGTTATACACTATTTTGTGGGTGGTAGCTTCAATGACAATTTAGTTTTGAGTCTTCTTTTCAATGCGACTTTGGTCTACTTCATTCTTCTGGCCCCACTTGAGCTCCCTGCTGGATCCCTGCTGATGCCACCTGTGGGCATGGATGGCACTCCCCTGGACCTCCTAACTTACCATCATTATTAGGTAGGGGGTGTGAGATGCTGAATTCCAGAATGGAGAGCATTTCCCCTAGTTAATATTTCCACTCTGTCTCTGATGGTGCTCCTGGAGAACACCCTTCTGCAGCCACTTTCTACTGCTAATGGAGGGCCAGGAGCTAAGGGTTATGGGTGGCCTCTGCTACTGGGTAGAAGGCAGGAGACTCCGGGCTTGGTTCCTCTTCTGCTTTTAAGTGAAGGGCTGGGAGATGGCTAGGGGCCACCAGTTTTGGGTAGTTCTCTGCTGGATGAAAGCGGGGAGACACAGGCCTCCATGGGTCACTGGGGTGAGTGGAGCGGCACACCTGCTGCCACCTGCTGTGGGACAAGAATGGGTCGGCCTGCTTGGGTTTTGCTATGGCTGAAGGGATGCAGACCTCTGTCATGCACAGACTGAGATAAAAGGGAGTGAGACTCTGTCAAGAAATTCTTCAAATTCTGAGGTCACTCCCTCCTTCTTTTTACCTTTCTGAGTCCATTATGGTTATCTACTGAATTATTGACAGTTTGTATAGTTGTACTTGGAGGGGAGGAACAGGGAGAATTGAGCCATCTCATCCCCAACAAGAAACTTATGTGGATTTTTAAAGAGGAATGTTATACAGCTAACACTAAAGCAATATTGAACGTAACCGAATTTCTGATAATGTATCTGATAATGTATTTGTTGCTTCAGGATTTTACATGATTCCGAGTCATCATTATGAAAATCTTTTAACCAGAAGAACTTTATTAAAATAAACTCATACAAAGGAAAATTTAAAGCATGGGTATTTTTTTTTTTACAATCAGTGTAGAAAATGGTAAATTTACCAAACTCATTTTTTTTATCCTGAGATAACCACCATTTCCCAGTTTTTGTTATAACAAACTTGAGGTTCTGCTTAGCCTCTCAGTTCTTTCTCTTTAAGCTGAACTGGAGCCGGCTGACCAGCATTGTGGGTGTCAAGGAAATTTGAGGTGTTCCCCAGTCCCATCACAGACATGGACCCCATGAATATAATTTTTAATATGTAGTATAGAGAAGGAGCTGTGGTTGAATTTGTGATGGTTAAGTGACGTAAATCTATAAGTTATAATATGGTTACTTAGTATGTGTTTCTGTTTTATAAAAACAGCATTCCTTTTTTTCTTTTTTTAATTTTGGGTTTTCTAGTCACATCAAATAGGACAAAAGAGACTTTAGATCACATTTAAATGATTTTAAAAGTTTAATTTAAATAAAGAAACTGATTACATGATCTAATTCTACCACCTACCCATACCATTGTGTAATAGACTATGCATGCAGTTCTCTTTATGGAAAATTATATCATTGGGCAGTGGGGAATGACTAATTAATGACAGGACAACAGCATAGTTTTTTTCTCTGTGTATTGTAAGGAATGGATACAGAAAAAGAAGTGTTTAATGAAGACACTTTATTTATTCTTATCTAATTGTAGCCTTATACTAAAAGAGAAGTATAAAGTATAAGGTGCTACTGAGATGTCAGTTGACCTACAGATAGAGAAATTTTTCTGTAATGATACTCGATAAAGATGATTAATTTTAAAAAGAGAGAATTCTAAATGACAGGTATATTAACAATTTTTTTTAAATGGACATGAGTATCTTAGAAAAGATAGCTTTGTTTATAACCACAAGTATGAGAAAATAAAGTCATATAATAGAAAATGAAGACTGGATAGTATTAGGGTTGGAGGCAGGCCGGTGATAACAAGAAAATCCACAAATAAAGATGATCTTTAGTTTTAAAAAAATAAACAATTAGTATAAACAGTAGAGATTCTTCCTTATTTTCTCTCCTATTCATAGGTATCATAGGTGTTAAAAATAAATTTATTAATTTATAATGTGATAATCATACTTTACCTTAATAGGTTTCAAAATGCTTTTACTTACTAGTCATAGATTATATTTTATAGCAATTTCTAAGGCATCTTTATGTACATTATTTTATTTTATCCTTGAGACTATCATAAGGTCACATATTATTATCCTCATTTTAGGTAAACATCTGGCCCAAAGTCACAGGGTAGATGGAACAGAACCTAGCTTTTGGGTTCCGATTTTAGCATGGTAGAATCATTTTCTGGGACCCCCTGCTGTCTGCCTCTTACATCAACTCCCTGTGTACATCAATTCAATAATCAAAGGTAAAACAGTATAGACTTCCTTCTAAAAGAAATGCAACTGAATTCTGTATTACATTTCTCTTCTCTAGTAATTACTCCTCTTAAAAAATACCAATCATATATACATATATATTATATGTGTGTGTGTGTGTGTGTGTCTGTATAACTCCCCACAACATAAAATGAGACCACAGACCTGGCTACCTTATCTAGAATTTGGTATTGCTTCTTGGTCTGTTGATTGTTTTTAGTAGGTGGCAGTTAGTTAGGCATAGATCCGAGAAACCCAACAGTCTCATTCTTCACACCAAAGGAAGCAACCAACATTTTCACAAGGTCTATGGTAGTTTCAGACTTAGGAACCTCCTAAACATAAATGAGAATTGTCAAACCAAAGGATCATTGTTCACCAAGATTGCCTTCTGTACCTTTTTATACATTTCTGGCTTTCTTCTTCTCTTTTCCCCTTCTTTTTTTTCTTTTCCTTCTTTTTGTCCTCTCCTTTTCTCTGTTTGGCCTCTTTTCTTTCATGGTTTCTTTTCCTTATCTTTTTCTTATCTGCCAACACATTTAAAATTTAATGGCCAACTGTCTTCTTTTGTAATCCAAAGGGGTTGCTGTGCAGTATACTTCCTCTTTGCAAGAGTTTCCTCTTTGTTCTACTATCAGCTGGAACCAGATATACACAGACATTATATCTTAACTATCTGGAGAGTCCCTCAGTTCAGTTCAGGTCAGTTCAGTTGCTCAGTCGTGTCCCACTCTTTGCAACCCCATGAATTGCAGCATGCCAGGCCTCCCTGTCCATCACCAACTCCCAGAGTTCACTCAAACTCCCGTCCATCGAGTCGGTGATGCCATCCAGCCATCTTGTCCTCCATCGTCCCCTTCTCCTCCTGCCCCCAATCCCTCCCAGCATCAGAGTCTTTTCCAGTGAGTCAACTCTTCACATGAGGTGGCCAAAGGACTGGAGTTTCAGCTTTAGCATCATTTCTTCCAAAGAACACCCAGGACTGATCTCCTTTAGAATGGACTGGTTGGATCTCCTTGCAGTCCAAGGGACTCTCAAGAGTCTTCTCCAACACCACAGTTCTAAAGCATCAATTCTTCGGCACTCAGCTTTCTTCACAGTCCAACTCTCACATCCATACATGACCACTGGAAAAACCATAGCCTTGACTAGACGGACCTTTGTTGGCAAAGTAATGTCTCTGCTTTTCAATATGCTATCTAGCTTGGTCATAACTTTTCTTCCAAGGAGTAAGCATCTTTTAATTTCATGGCTGAAGTCACCATCTGTAGTGATTTTGGAGCCCAAAAAAATAAAGTCTGACACTGTTTCCACTGTTTCCCCATCTATTTCCCATGAAGTGATGGGACCAGATGCCATGATCTTATTTTTCTGAATGTTGAGCTTTAAGCCAACTTTTTCACTCTCCTCTTTCACTTTCATCAAGAGGCTTTGTCAAGTGGGCCTTAGAAAACATCACTATGAACAAAGCTAGTGGAGGTGATGGAATTCCAGTTGAGCTATTTCAAATCCTGAAAGATGATGCTGTGAAAGTGCTGCATTCAATATGCCAGCAAATTTGGAAAACTCAGCAGTGACCACAGGACTAGAAAGGGTCAGTTTCCATTCCAGTCCAAAGAAAGGCAATGCCAAAGCCAGGCTTCAGCAATACATGAACCATGAACTTCCAGATGTTCAAACTGGTTTTAGAAAAGGCAGAGGAACCAGAGATCAAATTGCCAACATCCGCTGGATCATCGAAAAATCAAGAGAGTTCCAGAAAAACATCTATTTCTGCTTTATTGACTATGCCAAAGCCTTTGACTGTGTGGATCACAATAAACTGGAAAATTCTGAAAGAGATGGGAATACCAGACCACCTGACCTGTCTCTTGAGACACCTGTATGCAGGTCAGGAAGCAACAGTTAGAACTGGACATAGAACAACAGACTGGTTCCAAATAGGAAAAGGAGTACATCAAGGCTATATATTGTCACCCTGCTTATTTAACTTATATGCAGAGTACATCATGAGAAACGCTGGGCTGGAAGAAGCACAAGTTGGAATCAAGATTGCCGGGAGAGTGCTAGGGCCTGAGTCATGATAATAGAGTTTCAGTCAAGAATTTGAATACTACCTAAAAATACACAAAGCTGCTTTGGCATAGTTTAAAAATTCATTCAGAAGTGGGGAATTGTTTTTTATACCACCAGCAAATAGATTTATATTCAGTTCAGTCAGTCACTCAGTCGTGTCCGACTCTTTGCGACCTCCTAGATTGCAGCATGCCAGGTTTCCCTGCCCATCACCAACTCCCAGAGTTTACCCAAACTCATGTCCATTGAGTTGGTAAAGCCATCCAACTATCTCATCCTCTGTCATCCCCTTCTCCTCCTGCCTTCAGTCTTTCCCAGCATCAGGGTCTTTTCCAGTAAGTCAATTCTTCGCATCAGGTGGCCAAAGTATTGGAGTTTCAGCTTCAGCATCAGTCCTTCCAATGAATATTCAGGACTGATTTCCTTTAGGATGGACTGGTTGGATCTCCTTGCAGTCCAAGGGACTCTCAAGAGTCTTCTCCAATACCACAGTTCAAAAACATCAATTCTTTGGCGTTCAGCTTTCTTTATGGTCCAACTCCCATTCATGACTACTGGAACAATCATAGCTTTGACTGTGTAGACTTTTGTTGGCAAAGTAATGTCTCTGCTTTTTAATATGCTGTCTAGGTTGGTCATAGCTTTTCTTCCAAAGAGCAAGTGTCTTTTAATTTCAAGGCTACAGTCACCATCAGCAGTGATTTTGGAGCCCAAGAAAATAAAGTTTCTCACTGTTTCCATGGTTTCCCCATCTATTTACCATGAAGTGATGAGACCAGATGCTGTGATCTTTGTTTTTTCAATGTTGAGTTTTAAGCCAGCTTTTCACTCTCTTCTTTCACCTTCATCAAGAGGCTCTTTAATTCCTCTTCGCTTTCTGCCATTAGGGTAGTGTCATCTGCATACGTGAAGTATTGTTATTTCTCCTGGCAATCTTGATTCTAGCCTGTGCTTCATCTAGCCCAGCATGTCACATGATGTACTCTGCATATAACTTAAATAAGCCTTGCTGTTTATGATTCTGGCAAATATTTAACGTTTATCTTAGTACATTATTTCCTTTTTCCCTATTTTATTTTCCCTAAATATATTCTGAAATAAATGATAATTTTGATTGCTGAGTTTTTAAAGGTTGAGAATCAATTTGAATTGCTTTGGAATTCAAGTCTTTCAGGACGCAGAATCCTAGTGTGTTCCTATGTTAATTCTGGAGAAAATGATCCTAATCTCAGGAACTAAATCACTATTCCTAGTAGAAAGGAGTTGCACACTCTTTCCTTCAGGAAGCATGACAAACTCTGTTATCCAGTCTGTTGATTGTGTTTGTTAGTTCTGCACTCTGTCATGCTCTCTTGCCTCTAGGCCAGTGTGTTAGTGCCCCCTGCCTTGAATACTTTTTGGTTTCTCTGGAACTGTCTTACTCTCTTTCCTCAAGAGAGTAGATTAGATAACCTTTATATGTGCTACACTGTCCTGTTTGGGCCTGCTTTCTTACTAAATATAAACTCCTTGAGGCTGCTGCTACTGTTGCTAAGTTGCTACAGTCGTGTCCGACTCTGTGCGACCCCATAGACCGCAGCCCACCAGGCTCCCCCGTCCCTGGGATTCTCCAGGCAAGAACACTGGAGTGGATTGCCATTTCCTTCTTCAATTCATGAAAGTGAAAAATGAAAGTGAAGTCGCTCAGTTGTGTTTGACTCGTAGTGACCCCATGGACTGCAGCCTACCAGGCTCCTCTGTCCATGACAGAAATCTTAATATGTTCACAGTTATGTCCTTATCTGGCATGAAGCCTGGCACACAATAGATATTAAGTATTTGCTGAATATATGAATACAATTTATAGGAAAAATAATGTTGATTAATTTCATATTTCTTTAGAATTAAAAGCCATTATGGATCCCATATACCAAGATATATGTTACCTTGTTAACACTACATTTCTTCATACAAATGGAAAGTTTCAATAGTTTGGTTATATTTTAAATTTGGGACTGGCAAAATGGCTTCTTTAGTAAGAGATCTCCAGTTTCCTTTGAAGAAAAAAAAGGTGTAGCTCATCTACCCAGAGGAAATCATTAGTATAACATGTTACCCACTAATGTGAATTTTTGAAATAGCTGGGTTGTTTGTTTTTTTAATAGTAAGTTAGAGTTTGCTGTTCCCAGTGTAGAGCTTTGAGCTTGAATGGGAAGTAGAGTCTGGTTCTCCATTCCCATGAAAGTGATGGGTAGATCATTAAATTAATTGTTTCTCTGTAGACTACAAGCTTCCTGGAAGTAGGGTGTGGGGCTGTCACATTTCTGTCTAGTACCCAGCACAAACTGGTCATTTTAGGAACTCAGTTAAAATTTGTTGTATAAATTCATGAAAGAAGGGGAACCTTCCAGTGGCATTCTTAGTTTTTTATGTGAACTCTGTGTGGTAGAATGCATATATGGCCAATATCAAAAGTAGAACTTACTGTCTAAATATTATAGTATGATTTCTGGAAATAAGCAAAAAGGTTCTATTGGGATTAGGAAAACCACAACTTTGGCATCGGTTTTATACAGTATCGTTACTCTTTCAGGCCTGCTGCTGCTAAGTCACTTCAGTCGTGTCTGACTCTGTGCGACTCCATAGACGGCAGCCCACGAGGCTCCCCTGTCCCTGGGATTCTCCAGGTAAGAACACTGGAGTGGGTTGCCATTTCCTCCTCCAATGCATGAGAGTGAAAAATGAAAGTGAAGTCACTCAGTCGTGTCCGACTCTTAGCGACCCCATGGACTGTGTAGCCCACCAGGCTCCTCCATCCATGGGATTTTCCAGGCAAGAGTACTGGAGTGGGGTGCCATTGCCTTCTCCGCTTTCAGGCCTAGTGAGTCTAAAATTAATCCATAAAGAGCAAATCGACCTTTCAAATTTTATCTACCAATAAAAATTGAAAAGGATAGTGTTTGTGGCCTCTAAGTAAATCTTTATTCAGGAAGACTTAAAATGGAAACTCTAAATGCCAATAATCCTGAGGCTTATTGTGAACATTATATTTTAAGATTTTTATAAAAGTTCGTCTTCTGCCAAAAAGGAAACTTGAGTTTGAGAACCAGTCTCTAAGGACTTAATATTGAATGAACTTAACTCTTTGTCTAGCACTGGTTGGCTTCATTATTTTTGGCCCAAGGTAAAAATAGCTTAGACATACCATTTATATGTATGTTTTGGGAATTTTCCTTTACTATTATTATTTCTTAATATAAATAAGTATGTTTCTTTCGGAGTGATATATTTTACATTATATAAAAAAATGGTTCAAACTTGTTTAGACTTTGGCTTTCATGCTATAATTAGAAAGTTAGCAAAATGAACTTCCACTAGTCCTGGTTCTTAACCTTTTCAGAATTTCAGCTTTTTCCTCTGGACAATGGGAATGAAAGTATCTATCTCTTAGGATTTGGGGAGAATTAATTGACATAATATATATAAATCCTCCAGCACCACAAAATAAGCATTTCACAGATAGGTAAGTGATAAGGTGGAATCAGTAGTCATTTTTGTTATTAAAACCATATACAGGAATTGAATTAGGTATTTTGCTTTGCTTATTTGTTTTTGATCATGTAGACCCAAATTAGTCTAAATATATCTTTTAAATAAGAAATACCACTAAGGAATACTTTGCAATAATCTTGTAGGTATCTCTTTAGGCTGATAGGTGAAGATGTAAGTCAGGAGGTTACAGATTAGTATTATAGTATGACTTCATTAATGTAAGAAAAAGGGGTCAGTCATTATACATATTGATAGAAAAATTTTGAAGAATACACAGTAGTTTCTTAGGAATTACCTTTGAAGAGTGAGAATAGAGATACTAAGGGGAGAGAGAAACCTTTTCTTTTCTCTGCACCCTTTTTTGAGCTGATGTTGTTCAACATATTACTTTTATTTTTTTTAAAAAATGAATGTTTTAGCAGCAATTGGTAGAGTGAAGATTGTAAATGAGAATAAACTGCCGAATAAATGTGCTGGTGAAATCTAAGAGTAAGTTATCTTTTTTTATAAAAGCATCAGAAGAATTAAACCCATGATCATAAAAATGAAATAGAAATGAATGATATAGAAATGTTGATGTTAAAATTACAATGAATTAATCCCAAATACCTGCCAAAATGCTAGGTACCTTAAAGATGCCATGCCATGAGGCTTATGGGTTCCTACTTCCCCAACCAAGGATTAACCCCAGACCCTCGTCAGTGAAAGCACAGAGTCCTAACCAGTGGACTGCCAAGGAATTCCCTGTCATAGTTTTTAATTCAGAGTACTTTCTTTTCTGTAAAAAATGTAAACAACATATAAGAGTTGAAAGTGGAGTTCTCTCTAGTAACACCATCACTGAAGTTTATTTACTGTTAACTACTTGATGTATATTTTTCTGGAATTTTTCCTTTGGGTATACATAAACCCACATAAAATTGTATACATACATTTCTTAAAATGAGATTTCATTATATGTGTTGTTCTTCAGCATGCCTTTTTTCACTCTGTGTATTTATATAAGATCAGTATATATATACTTAACTCTCTTTTTAATCTCTAACCTTTTGTACCATAATTTATCTAATCAATGTTATTGATGAAAGTTAAAGCTTTTGCCTTGCCTTGCTGTGTCAAACACTCCTATCCCATTGTGCATTTTAGTAGAACAAATGGCCCGAAGTAGAATTGCCAGATGACAAGGTATCTCTATTTTCAAATTTGATAGACAGTGCCAGATTGTCTGCCAATGAAAATTCTATTATTATACAACTTGCACACCCACCCATCCACCCACAGGGCCCAATATTACTTGTTCCAACACTTCAATGTTTTGGCAGCAATTGGTAGAGCAGAGATTGTAAGTAGAATAAACCACTGAATGTGCTGGTAAACTCTAAGAATAAGTTATTTTTTGCTGCTCTGGGGAGCGACCCTGATGCTGGGAAAGATTGAAGGCAAAAGGAGAAGAGGGTGTCAGAGGATGAGATGGTTGGATGGCATCACCGACTCAATGGACTTGAGTTTGAGCAAACTCTGGGAGATAGTGAAGGACAGGGAAGCCTGATGTATTGCAGTCTGTGAGGCTGCAAAAAGTCAGACATGACTTAATGACTGAGCAACAACAATAATAAAGAAATCAATATAGTTTAATTTACGTTTCTTTGCTACTGTGGTTAAAAATCTCTTCATATGTTCATTAGCCATTTATAGTTCTATAAATTGGCTATTCACCTTCTTTTGCTCATTGTGATACCTTACCTTTTTTTACTTTCTCTTTTTGAATTGTAAGTGCTCTTTATATATTTAGGATAATGACAGTCTTTGTAGTATATGAGACAGATATTTTCCCCATTTGTTGTTTTTCTATCTTTTAATAGTATTTCATGCCAAAGAAGCATTAATTTTTTATGTAATCACATGTTTATCAAAATTGTACATTTATGCAGTTTAAAAAGTAAGATTTTTCTTCAAAGTTGATAATGATAAACAGTTGTCTTCTGCCTCACATTTCTACTCCCACTCCCAAATCCTGTTTGCCGGAAGTAACCTCTTTAAAGTTTAGTAGGGGTTTTCTCTATTTTTTTTCCCTCTCTTTCTAAAGAACATATTTAGACTGCCATCTCAGTACTCAAGTCTTAGATAAAAGGTGAAAATTTAGCTTTTACACATACCTACATATATACACATTTGACCTCCATCTTCCAGATATAGTTATAATTTTTGGTTGGCTCAATAGACAATACTTCCATTGTTCTGATTCTGTATATTATTTACAGCTGTGATTTTTAGTGTACGATGATTAAATTTGCTTTCTCTGTATAACAGTTCGTTTTCCCTAAACAATTGCTTCATTTTTCTTTTATTAGTATGTGTTAACTAATCACCATATTCTATGCCAGAATTATAAATATCCTCTAATATATCCATTTAGTATACTCAGATATGTTAATCTATCAGTTTCATCTTCTTAAAGACTTCCCTGTAGGATCTCTGTGTCCTTCTGCTCTGATCTGGACTGGTTGTCTCCATAATACTACTTCGCACTTACTCAGTTACTGTTCAGAGATTTCCCTTCAACATCATTCTGGAGGTTTATGTTTTTATTTAGCAAAATTAATGTCTTTAATTTTCTATATTTTGTATCATACTTAAACTCTGAGATTTTAAAAATATTTGTTCACATTGGTAATGGTTCAGTGTTATTTTTTTCTGCATAAATGTCTAAATTATTGTGGTGTAAAGAACAAAGTAGAAGTTTATTATATTTTTTACTTTGAATAGGTACTTATCTTTATATCATTTTAGTGAATAAATAATTCATCTTCCCACACTGATTGGAAGTGCCACCTATATCATATGTATTTGGTTGTTTTTGAGACCACCATTCTGCTTCATTGATCTTTTTGTCCTTTTCCAGTGCTAGATCTCAATATTTGATATGCTGTAGTTTTACAATTTGTTTCAGTACCTGATGGAAGAACTCCTTCTTTGTTACTCACTCCTCCCTCCCCTGACAGAGTTTCCCTGACTATTTCAGTTCAGTTCAGTTCAGTCACTCAATGGTGTCTGACTCTTCGCGACCCCATGAACTGCAGCACACCAGGCATCCCTGTCTATCACCAACTCCCAGAGTTCAACCAAACCCATGTCCATCAAGTCGGTCATGCCATCCAACTATCTCATCCTCTGTTGTCCTCTTCTCTTCCTGCCTTCAATTTTTCCCAGCATCAGGGTCTTTTCAGATGAGTCAGCTCTTCGCATCAGGTGGCCAAAGTATTGGAGTTTCAGCTTCAACATCAGTCCTTCCAATGAACACCCAGTACTCATCTCCTTTAGGATGGACTGGTTGGATCTCCTTGCAGTCCAAGGGACTCTCAAGAGTCTTCTCCAACACCACAGTTCAAAAGCATCAATTCTTCTGTGCTCAGCTTTCTTTATAGTCCAACTCTCACATCCATACATGACCACTGGAAAAACCATAGCCTTGACTAGATGGACCTTTGTTGGCAAAGGAATATCTCTGCTTTTTTTTTTTTTTAAACTTTACAATATTGTATTGGTTTTGCCATATATCAACATGAATCTACCACAGGTATACACGTGTTCCCCATCCTGAAATGTGCTATCTAGGTTGGTCATAACTTTCCTTCCAAGGAGTAAGCGTCTTTTAATTTCATGACTGCAGTCACCATCTGCAGTGATTTTGGAGAAATATAGTCCAGAAAAATAAAGTCAGCCACTGTTTCCACTGTTTCCCCATCTATTTGCCATGAAGTGATGGGACCGGATGCCATTAGATATTTATTCATCTAGATTAGAATTTGGCAAACTATAGCCCACAAACCAAATCTGTCTTGTGACCAGTTTTTGTGTAACCTGCAAACCAAGAATAGTTTTCAAGTTTTTTAATGATTGGGAGAAAAAATCAAAAGAAGAATAATATTTCTTGAAATTTATAAATTATATGATTCAAATCTCAATGTCTGTAAGTTTTTATTAGAGTGCACACTAATTTATTATCTATGGCTGCTTTCACACTACAAGATAGAATTCACCCTACAAGATAGAATTGAGTTGTTTTGGAGACCATATGACCAACAAAACCTAAAACTGTTACAGGTACTTTATAGAAAATGTTCTCCGAGCCTTGTACTAGGTTAAGTTTTTAATAATTAAAAAGGAAAATCTATTGGAATTTCATGTAATATATAGATTCAAGAGAAATAGTATCTTTTCAGTATTGAAAAGGACAAAAGATATTTCATTTATTTAGATTTTCTATTATATCTCTTAGCATTTTGTAGTATTTTCCCATCTAGTTCCTGTATATTACTTCTACTGAATTTATTCCTGAACTTTTGGGGGTTGTTTTTTTAAATACAGTTGTTAAAGGGATCTTTTCTTACACTTGGTTTTTTTTCTTATTTGTGTCTCTGTGTATATGCTTTGTTTTTTAAAAAAATGTTTAAAAATATATACTTACAGAAATAATGAAGACGTATCATAAGAACTTCACTGATTAAAAATAAGATTTCTGCCTCAATCAAATAAGTGAAACAACAGATGTAGAAGTTGTTTACTTAAAACATAACTGAAGGCAATGGCACCCCACTCCAGTACTCTTGCCTGGAGAATCCCATGGACGGAGGAGCCTGGTAGGCTGCAGTCCATGGGGTCGCTGAGGGTCAGACACGACTGAGCGACTTCACTTTCACTTGTCACTTTGATGTATTGGAGAAGGAAATGGCAACCCACTCCAGTGTTCTTGCCTGGAGAATCCCAAGGACGGGGGAGCCTGGTGGGCTGCCGTCTATGGGGTCGCACAGAGTCGGACATGACTGAAGTGACTTAGCAGCAGTAGCAGCAAGAAATTATTTTCCTGGAATTTTACATATTTTTTTCTTGAAATATCTTAAAATCTAACTTACTGTGTTTGCACACATTTTAATTGATCAAAGGCAAAAGTATTAATTTTGTTGCTTAAAATTATTTTTAATTAAAGATACTTATATTTTAAATGATACAACAATACACAGTATAGAAAGTAGATGTCCCCAGTCAAATAAATTTACCTATTACATATTACACTAAACTTTTCTCCACCAGATATAGTCACTACAGTTTGAAGCATATTCTTCTAAATTTTTCTTTTATATCTAACATTGTTCATATTATTGATGTTATTTTTAATTGGAATCATATCATGCCTATTACTGTTTACTCACAGTACATTAGTAGACATCTTTGCTATAGATCTGTCTCTGGTTCTGTTAGGTACATGGTCAAATGTAATTGTACCAGTTTCTTTTTGATGGACATTTGGGTTGTTTCCAAATGTTTTCTATTATAAACCATGCTATAATTATCATTATAAATAGCACTGTGACTCATTTTCAGTTCATCTACTCTGACTCTGAAGTATTACAGCTTGAGGACCCTATTTTTTCCTTGAACTTCATCAGTATGAAGGCCTCTTTACTGTAAAGCAGTTGCTAACAGAAAGTCCTGTTTTGTTTGTTTCCTGAATAGTAAAAGGGCTCTGCCTGCCAGTGTGGGAGACCCAGGTTTGATCCCTGGATCAAGAAGATCCCCAAGAAAAGGAAATGGCAACCCACTCCACTATTCTTGCCTGGGGAATCCCACGGACAGAGGAGCCTGGCGGGCTACAATTGGACACATACATGTCCATGGGGTTGTAAAGAGTCGGACAGGACTTAGTGACTAAACAACAACAACAATAAAACAGTCCTTATATCAATGAGCTTACAGTTCAGTGTGGTTGACCATCATGTATCAAATCGATGATAATTACTATAAATTATAATTTGTAAAATGTTGGTCATGACTATGAGCTGATCACTTACTTGCCCTGAGCCTCCAACAGATTGCAGGGAGACAGGCTGATAATCAAGTATGTGAAACAAAGTGTATAGGAAATGGTAGCAAGATGCTGTTTACTGGTGGGCTTGTGCCAAAACAGATCTCTCATCTACTAGGCAAATATACGTATTTTAATGGGGGAAACAGTATAAAAAAGAGGATGTAATATCACCTGATGTGAAGAGCTGACTCATTTGAAAAGACCCTGATGTTAGGAAAGATTGAAGGCAGGAGGATAAGGGGATAACAGAGGATGAGATGGTTAGATGGCGTCACCGACTCAATGGACATGAGTTTGGGTAAACTCCGGGAGTTGGTGATGGACAGGGAGGCCTGGCGTGCTGCAGTTTACGGAATCACAAAGAGTCGGACACGACTGAGCGACTGAACTGAACTGAATATCCTGTTGGGTATCCTGGCATAATCAATATACTTTCATGTTTCATTATTCATGTGCTGCCAGCATCAGTTTCAAGGAGTGATGGTTTAAACTTCTGTAAACTTAACTTTCAAAACATAAAAAAGTCATAAGCCTTTACAAGATCACTAAATTTCACTAGACCTATGATGCTAGACATATTTGACTAGACATGTGATTAAAAGAGATTACAAATAGTTTCTCATTAAGTGGGAAAATGTTAAACTTTATTAATAATCTGAAAATATAAATTAGAGTAAGACTAAATATTATAATTATTACAAATATCTTTTTTATTTTTCAATTTATTTATTTTTTAATTGAAGAATAATTACTTTACAGAATTTTGTTGTTTTCTGTCAAATCTCAACATGAATCAGCCATAGGTATACATATATCCCCTTCCTCTTGAACCTCCCTCCCATCTCCCTCCCCATCTCACCCCTCTAGGTTGATACAGAGCCCCTGTTTGAGTTTCCTGAGACATAGATCAAATTCCCATTGGCTATCTATTTTACATACGGTAATTTAAGTTTCCATGTTACTCTCTGTATATCTCACCCTTTCCTCCCCTCTCCCCATGTCCATGAGTCTGTTCTCTATGTTTTTTTCTCCATTCAGTTTAGTTCAGTCGCTCAGTCATGTCCTACTCTTTGCCACCCCATGAACCACAGCACGCCAGGCCTCCCTGTCCATCACCAACTCCTGCAGTTTACCCAAACTCATGTCCATTGAGTCAGTGATGCCATCCAACCATCTCATCCTCTGTCATCCCCTTCTCCTCCTGCCTTCAATCTTTCCCAGCATCAGGGTCTTTTCAAATGAGTCGGCTCTTCGCATCAGGTGGCCAAAGTATTGGAATTTCAACTTCAACATCAGTCCTTCTAATGAACACCCAGGACTGATCTCCTTTAGGATAGACTGGTTGGACCTCCTTGCAGTCCAAGGGACTCTCAAGAGTCTTCTCCAACACCACAGTTCTAAAGCATCAATTCTTCTGTGCTCAGCCTTCTTCACAGTCCCTCTCTCACATCCATACATGACCACAGGAAAAACCATAGCCTTGACTAGACGAACCTTTGTTGGCAAAGTAATGTCTCTGCTTTTGAATATGCTATCTAGGTTGGTCATAACTTTCCTTCCAAGGAGTAAGCGTCTTTTAATTTCATGGCTGCAGTCACCATCTGCAGTGTTTTTGGAGCCCCCCAAAAATAAAGTCTGACACTGTTTCCACTGTTTCCCCATCTATTTCCCATGAAGTGGTGCGACCGGATGCCATGATCTTATTTTTCTGAATGTTGAGCTTTAAGCCAACTTTTTCACTCTCCTCTTTCACTTTCATCAAGAGGCTTTTTAGTTCCTCTTCACTTTCTGCCATAAGGGTGGTGTCATCTGCATATCTGAGGTTATTGATGTTTCTCCCGGCAATCTTGATTCCAGCTTGTGTTTCTTCCAGTCCAGCGTTTCTCATAATGTACTCTGCATATAAGTTAAATAAACAGGGTGACAATATACAGCCTTGACGAACTCCTTTTCCTGTTTGGAACCAGTCTGCTGTTCCATGTCCAGTTCTAACTGTTGGTTCCTGACCTGCATACAAATTTCTCAAGAGGCAGATCAGGTGGTCTGGTATTCCCATCTCTTTCAGAATTTTCCACAGTTTATTGTGATCCACACAGTCAAAGGCTTTGGCATAGTCAATAAAGCAGAAATAGATGCTTTTCTGGAACTCTCTTGCTTTTTCGATGATGCAGCGGATGTTGGCAATTTGATCTCTGGTTCCTCTGCCTTTTCTAAAACCAGCTTGAACATCAGGAAGTTCACGGTTCACATACTGCGGAAGCCTGGCTTGGAGAATTTTGAGCATTACTTTACTAGCGTGTGAGATGAGTGCAATTGTGCGGTAGTTTGAGCATTCTTTGGTATTGCCTTTGTACATTGCCATTGTACAGGAGACAGGGATCAAGACCATTCCCATAGAAAAGAAATGCAAAAAAGCAAAATGACTGTCTGGGGAGGCCTTACAAATAGCTGTGAAAAGAAGAGAAACGAAAAGCAAAGGAGAAAAGGAAAGATATAAACATCTGAATGCAGAGTTCCAAAGAATAGCAAGAAGAGATAAGAAAGTCTTCTTCAGCAATCAATGCAAAGAAATAGAGGAAAACAACAGAATGGGAAAGACTAGGGATCTCTTGTAGAAAATCAGAGATACCAAAGGAACATTTCATGCAAAGATGAGCTCGATAAAGGACAGAAATGGTATGGACCTAACAGAAGCAGAAGATATTAAGAAGAGATGGCAAGAATACACAGAAGAACTGTACAAAAAAGATCTTCACGACCCAGATAATCACGATGGTGTGATCACTGACCTAGAGCCAGACATCCTGGAATGTGAAGTCAAGTGGGCCTTAGAAAGCATCACTACGAACAAAGGTAGTGGAGGTGATGGAATTCCAGTTGAGCTATTCCAAATCCTGAAAGATGATGCTGTGAAAGTGCTGCACTCAATATGCCAACAAATTTGAAAAACTCAGCAGTGGCCACAGGATTGGAAAAGGTGAGTTTTCATTCCAATCCCAAAGAAAGAGTTATATAGGAAATAGTTAAATCAAGTTCACTGATTTAAAATGCAGTATGGCAGTGACTTCCCTGGCGGTCCAGTAGCTAAGACTGTGCTTCCAGTGCAAGGGGTATGGGTTCTGATCTCTGGTTAAGGAACTAAGATCCTGCATGACATGTGGCACTGCCAAAAAATAATAATAAAAAAAAACTATAGTATGGCATTTATTGACACATCAGATGATTATGCCATAATTATTTTTCCCCTGTTGATAGATGTCTAAGTTGTTCTCATTTTTTACCATTACAAACAATGCCTTAATGAATTCGTGTGCCCATATTTCAGTCAATTGGTATACTCATCCCCAGCTTCACTAAATAATGCTAAATTATGCTGATAAAATGGTTATAGTAATTTTTTTCTTTTTACTGGCATTGATTATGACTGCTGCTGCTGCTGCTAAGTCGCCTCAGTTGTGTCCAACTCTGTGCTACCCCATAGACGACAGCCCACCAGGCTCCCCGTCCCTGGGATTCTCCAGGCAAGAACACTGGAGTGGGTTGCCATTTCCTTCTCCAATGCATGAAAGTGACAAGTGAAAGTGAAGTCTCTCAGTCGTGTCTGACTCTTAGCAACCCCATGGACTGCAGCCTAGTAAGCATTATTATAATGGAAAAGATATGTGTGTGTGTGTGTGTGTGTGTGTGTGCCCTCAGTCATGTCCAACTCCTTGTGACCCCATGAACCATAGCTCATCAGGCTCCTCTGTCCATGAGCTTTCCCAGGCAAGAATACTGGAGCCGGTTGCCATTTCCTACTCCAGGGGATCTTCCTGACCCCGGGATTGAACCAGCATTAGCAGGCATATTCTTTACCACTGCAGCACCTGGGAAGCCCCAATAATGGAAAAGATACTAGATGAAAATTAGGATGAGGTTTCAGTTCCAGAACTAATTGGTTGCATAACTTATATTAAGTTATTCCATCTGAATCTGTTTTCTCCACCTCTAAAGTAAGGTCAAATTGAATGTAATCTCTGAAGTCTTTTCTAACCTTGATTTTCTGTGGTTTCAGTGCTAATGATGTATCGTGTGTTGAGCGACAGAAGGGCCATACACTTTTAATGAAATGTGATTTAATACAAGGCTACTGTCAGCAGTCCCTAAAGTCTTTAAGTAATCAAAAAGTTCAGTTCACAATAGTCTCAAGTCTCCGCTTGCTATGTCATTTGTATGTACTCTATCTTAATTCAAGATAGAGCTTTGAAAGTATTACTCAATTCAGTATTTTCTGATTTGCATAATTAGTTGTATCTCAACTGTATTTTTTAAAGATATTTTAAAATGCAAAATAAAGTATTAGATTTGCATTATAGTTAATAAACTCTGTGAACTAACTTACATTTCTTATGAAACATTGATTTGTGGGTAAAAACAGATACTTAACTTGGAAGCAAGCATTTGGAACCCAACACTTGCAAACGAATTTAACGTTAATTTCAGGAAATCCTAGACAAATATACAGTTATAACTCAAGATATATGGATGGTGTGTTCTGTGATGGAAAATTAAAATGTCACTGCGAAAAGATTTGCATTTTGTGGTCTTGGAAGGGCCTACGACTTCCTTCTTACGCTTTGTTTTCTCCACCAGCAGCACCATTCATTTTACTACTTCTAGAGAAAGGAAGATAAGATTAAAGTCATGGTGTGGAGAAAATTTTAGCAAATACTAAGCAGAAAAGCCAACAGAACTTCAAGAGCAATAATGGTAAATAACTACTCTGAGTCACCAAATTAGACAAGCCATTATTATTTACTCCAGTTCTTCAGAAGAGATTGTCTTTGTTTTCCTTTAAAGTAAAATGTTGAGTTTTCATTTCTTTAATTTTTTGACCTCAGATTACTGGACAGTTCAGTCGCTCAGACATGTCCAACTCTGCAACCCCATGTACTGTGGACCACCAGGCTTCCCTGTCCATCACCAGCTCAGAAATGTCCAACTCTGCAACCCCATGTACTGTAGCACACCAGGCTTCCCTGTCCATCACCAACTCCCGCAGCTTACCAAACTCACGTCCATCCAGTCGGTGATGCCATCCAACCATCTCATCCTCTGTCGTTCCCTTCTCCTCTTGCCTTCAGTCTTTCCCAGCATCAGGATCTTTTCCATCGAGTCAGTTCTTCACATCAGGTGGCCAAAGTACTGAAGCTTCAGCTTTAGCGTCAGTCCTTCCAATGAATATTCAATGTTGATTTCCTTTAGGATTGACTGGTTGGATCTTCTTGCAGTCCAAGGGACTCTCAAGAGTCTTCTCCAGCACCACAGTTCAGAAGCATCAGTTCTTTGGTGCTCAGCTTTCTTTATGGTTCAACTCTCACTTCCATACATGAGTACAGGAAAAACCAAAGCTTTGACTAGACAGACCTTTGTCGGCAAAATAATGTCTCTGCTTTTTAATATGCTGTCTAGGTTGGTCATAGCTTTTCTTCCAAGGAGCAAGCATCTTTTAATTTCATGGCTGCAGTCACCATCTGCAGTGATTTTGGAGCCCAAGAAAATAAAGCTGGTCACTGTTTCCATGGTTTCTCCATCTATTTGCCATGAAGTGATGGGACCAGATGCCATGATATCCATTTTTTGAATGTTGAGTTTTAAGCCAGCTTTTTCACTTTTTGACTTTCATCAAGAGGCTCTTTAGTTCCTCTTCACTTTCTGCCATTAAGGGTGGTGTCATCTCCATGCTGCTGGTGCTGCTAAGTCGCTTCAGTCGTGTCCGACTCTGTGCGACCCCATAGACAACAGCCCACCAGGCTCCCCCATCCCTGGGATTCTCCAGGCAAGAACACTGGAGTGGGTTGCCATTTCCTTCTCCAATGCATGAAAGTGACAAGTGAAAGTGAAGTCGCTCAGTCATGTCCAACTCTTAGCGACCCCATGGACTGCAGCCTACCAGGCTCCTCCGTCCATGGGAGTTTCCAGGCAAGAGTACTGGAGTGGGGTGCCATTGCCTTCTCCAGTCATCTCCATAGCTGAGGTTATTGATATTTCTCCCAGCAATCTTGATTCCAGTTTGTGCTTCATCCAGCCCAGCATTTTGCATGATGTACTCTGCATGTAAGTTAAAAAAGCAGGGTGACAGTATACAGCCTTGATGTACTTCTTTCCCAATTTGAAACCAGTCCGTTGTTCCATGTTGGGTTCTAACTATTGCTTCCTGACCTGCATACAGATTTCTCAGGAATCAAATTGTATGTTAGCAATTTGATCTCTGGTTCCTCTGCTTTTTCTATATCCAGCTTGAACATCTGGAAGTTCTTGGTTCATATACTGTTGGACCCTCACTTGGAGAATTTTGACCATTACTTTGCTAGCGTGTGAAAGTTAGTCACTCAGTCATGTCCAGCTCTTTGTGACCCCATGGACTGTAGCCCACCAGACTCCTCTGTCCATGGAATTCTGCAAGGAAGAATACTGGAGTAGATTGCCAATTCCTTCTCCAGGGGGAGAATTTTGAGCATTACTTTGCTAGCATGTGAGATGAGTGCAATTGTGTGGTAGTTTGAACATTCTTTGGGATTGGAAAACTGACCTTTTCCAGTCCTGTGGCCACTGCTGAGTTTTCCAAATTTGTTGGCATATTGAGTGCAGCACTTTCACAGCATCATCTTTTAAGATTTGAAATAGCTCAGCTGGAATTCCATCACCTCCACTAGCTTTGTTCATAGTGATGCTTCCTAAGGCCCACTTGACTTCACACTCCAGGATGTCCTGCTCTAGGTAAGTGATCATACCATCGTGGTTATCTGGGTCATGAAGATTTTTTTTGTATAGTTCTTTTGTGTATTCTTGCCACCTGTTCTTAATATCTTCTGCTTCTATTAGGTCCATATCGTTTCTGTCCTTTATTGTGCGCATCTTCACATGAAATTGTGCCTTGGTATCTCTAATTTTCTTAAAGAGATCTCTAGTTTACTGGACATCCAGTAATCTCTAGATTACTGGACAATTTAATAATTTCTCTTGTGTAAAAAATGACCATTAAAGTATCTAATACAGCCTTGTAAAGGTGTTACTATTGACAATAATCTTAGGTGTCCCAGTTAGGTGAAGTTATGAGATGGTCTTTCTTTCTTTGTAATACAGCTGAAAACACCTTCCTCTGTAATGTGAGGCCTGACCATTGTACTAGGATCCACCATTTCCTCTAGGTGGTTGGCTCCCTATTATGTATGGGTTTTAAACTGTCATTTTTAGAAGATTTCATTTTGTTTTCTTTTAACTCTTTATTAGTTAGCTGTTCAGCATCTTTTCTGCATTTTCCCCCTCTTCAATAATAGGAATTTTTTTTTTTGTCAAAACAAAAAAAACTCCAGTTTTTTATATAAGACTCAGCAGAATAGTCTTATCAGATAAGTGCTTTTTTGACTGATGGAATTCTCATCTGTTGTGTTTCCCAAAATGTATTTCCCCCCCAGTCTTTCAGCATTCACCTCGTGATTTTGTTGTGCTAGATCATGATACTACAAGCTCTGTTTTAGATCAGTGTTATTCAGTAGCCAAAATAATATGAGTGCAAAGTTGTGACTGAAGCTGTTAGAGACAAAAAATTCATAGTAGAAGTGATACTTGTCTGTTTCCGTTGATTCAATATGCAACTTAGGCCAATTAGTTTCCTTTAGCTTTGCTTTCATTTCTTCATTTGTAAAATGAAGCTAACAAGCTATCTTTTGGATTTAGCAAATAATTGAATTATAAAACATTTGTAGCTTGTTATGTCCATTGAATTAGATGTTAGTCTTAAACCTATAATATTATAAATAAATAATTGTAAGAAGCTATTCTCTCACAACTATGTCCCTACCCCAAGAAAATTACCTTACTTTATTGCAGCTGTTTAAGACATGACTGGTTAACAGCAGAAAGTAACACAATACTGCAAATCAACTATACTCCAACAAAAATTTTTAGAAGAAAAAAAATTTCTTAACTGATTATAAGTTATAGAAACATGGGTAACTAATATATTCCAAAATTATGGCATTGTTGCTTATTTTAAAAATCACAATTGCTTATATGATTTAACTGTTTTTCTTCTATGAAGTTGTAACTAGTCTTAATAAATGTCAAACCATAAGGTAGTAGATTTTCTTTAAAAATTTAATCCTTAATACTAAGGAATCACTTAGGTTTTACAGTTTTATTCAGTTAATCTGTTTTAATTTTCTATAATTTTTATCTATGGTTTCTTTTATAAAATAAGTAATGCATTTGTGAAAAACTATTGTAATGATAAATGTTAATTTTTAAACCAGTAATTAAAGTGAATAAATACGGGATTTGTTGTAGTCTTTAGGTTGTAAATATTTTCCCAGTCTTATTCTTGAGCCTTTCTTGTCTGAATGCCTGAAGAATTTTTTTTCTTTAATCTTTGGCATTTAGTAACTTAATTAGGACATGTTTCAGTGTTTAATTATTCTGTGTTCCTTTTCCCTGGCATACTGTGGACCCCTTCAATCTGTATGTAGCTTTAAGTCTTATTCTTAGAAAGCTTTTTTCAAAAATTATCTTAATTTTAAAATTTTATTATATTTTCATCCTCTTCCCAGTTACTGATTATGAGTATATTCATCGCTAAAAGCTCTAATTTTCTCTGATTTTTAAAACTTTGTTCAGGGCCGTCTGGTTAATTTTCTCAGTTCTGTGCTGCATGTCCCTTACCACGCTCCTGCAGCAGTGCACATTTTCGTCTTGCCTCCCAGTGCAGGCTACATTTCAGTAGTGGTTTTATTTTTTTCTCACATCTCTCTTGACTTTTGCCACCTCATTTTTCATTCCCTTTTTGGGTTGACTCTTATATCCCTGCCATGAGCCCTGGTTTTATATAGCAATTACTTCATTGAATACCTCCTTTTTTTTTTTTTTTAATTCAGCTTCCATCTGATCTATGACAGCATTTTTTATTAGTATTCATTTCTAAATGAGATGAGCTCTCCTTAGTCTTATGAGATTCCTATGAGGGGTGGCCCAGGACCGTGTTTTATTATAGTGCTAGTAAGAGTTTTTCCTGCTTACTGGTGGAGATCCTTTTGACAAGCTTATTGATGAATTATTTTAGCCTTTATTTTAACTGAGACAAATGTTATTAGAACAAACCTATTTCTGAGTCCTTTTAGTCCCTACTTTTACTGAAAGAACAGATTAGCAATTTTATTGTGTTAATTTTGAAGGAAAGACCAATACAGACCTTTTCTTGACATAATTCGTTAATTGTATTTAAAAAAGAAAAAAAATGGGGAATCCCCTAGCTGTCCAGTGGTTAGGACTATGAGTTTCACTGCCAAGAGCCCAGATTTGAGCCCTGGTCAGGAGAAGGCAATGGCACCCCACTCCAGTACTCTTGCCTGGAAAATCCCATGGATGGAGGAGCCTGGTAGGCTGCAGTCCATGGGGTCGCTAAGAGTCGGATACAACTGAGCAACTTCACTTTCACTTTTCACTTTCATGCATTGGAGAAGGAAATGGCAACCCACTCCAGTGTTCTTGCCTGGAGAATCCCAGGGACGGAGGAGCCTGGTGGGCTGCCGTCTATGGGGTCACACAGAGTCGGACATGACTGAAGTGACTTAGCAGTAGCAGTAGCAGTAGGGAACTAAGATCCTAGAAGCTTTATCGTATGCTCAAAAAACAAAAACAAAACAAAATTGCATGAATATTCACAAAACATTAATAAGAACAAGTAGAAATTATAGACAATCTATGAATATATACACTAATTCTGTAGGTACAGCCAGTAGCTATTATTTATAGATTTATTGGGGAAATAATATAGTTGCAAAATGTCTTATGAATGTGATTAGTTTTCCAACAGTCCTGAAACTCTAAAACTAAGAACATATTAACATCATCTTCACTATATGACTTACATATTCTTGACTTCTTTTTGTCCCATTCTTTAAATCCTTTCTCCATATTCTCACATAAGCAGAAAAGAGCTAGCAACATCATCAAGCAAATGTGGTAAACCTATTTATATGACTAGTAACAATATAATAGAAGGATGATTATAAGCATTTAACCAATTTTATCAGAGATCATATATTAAGTAGACAAATAATAGAAATCTTCCCAAGCAAAACTATGGATACTTTTCATAGTTCCCTTTTAAACCATTTTAGTACCAAGAAAAGAATGAAAAAGTTTCATGGACTAAATTTGAGAGCTCAGTTAATTAAACCCAAATATCATAAAGAAGTGGGTCATAGGTTTTTTCTACAGTGTCCACTTTTTCCCAGAGCCATTGTTGGGTTAGCACTTTTGCCATGTAGAAGGGTTGGTATACCAGAAAAATGTGAGAAACTGGGAATCAGATGCCACTCATAAAAAAGTCAGAATAATCATAACATCTTCCTATCTTACCAGGATGTTACAATAATTGAATGCATTTAGGTAAGTGAAGGTGCTTCCCTGGTGGCTCAGATGGTTGGGGGTCTGCCTGAAATGCAGGAGACCTGGGTTTGATCCCCGGGTAGGGAAGATCCCCTGGAGAAGGAAATGGCAACCTACTCCAGTATTCTTGCCTGGAGAATTTTGTGGGCAGAGGAGCCTGGAGGGCTACAGTTCACAGGGTCATAAAGAAACAGACATGACTGAGCGACTGACACACAGGTATGTGAAAGAAAGCATTTTATCCCAGTGTAAGCATTAATATTGTTGTTTCTTAAAATGAGAAAAGAAACCAAGCTTAATTCTAGCAGTCTCTTTCAAGCAACCATTGAGAACAAGTAATAGTCTTTTACGGGAAGACTCCCTGAACTTCACTAACAATTCAGGGAGGAATTACTTTTAGCTAGCTGTGGGACTCTTCTGTCAAGTGCTTGAAAACATATCTAACAGGAAGAAGAAGGAAGGGATAGGTATAATTGCTCTCCTAGACCCTGTGAAAACACACATATACATGTACACTCTCACTGCTGTGTGATAACTAAATGCAACAGTTCCTGTTTCCCATTGTGGTTCTCTTTCATTCCTGCTTAAAACAAAGACAGCCTGGTCAAGAGTTAATTGAATGTGACTAGTCTGAGGAGAAGGTACGTTAAACAGATGGCATTGGTGGCTATACCTCCAGCCTGGGGTCAGAGTTAGGCTACTGGTTAGATTTTTAGATCTTAGCTTTTTGTTTCACAATTGATTTCAAAGAGAGAGTAGAGGCCACAAGTGATGGCGGGGAGGGAGAAGACAGTGGAAGGTTGATTTATAAAATGGTCAAACAGTACTGAAACCTGAGTACTTCTTGCACAAGTAGTCAAGATGCGTCAGCATTTCCTGAGGCAGTAATACAAGCTTTACAGTATAGTTATGAGAATCATTATTATTTATTTTCAATAATAATTACCAGTATTTTTTGAACTGTCTAAAATTGTACTGTCCAACTGGTTGCTGCTCGTCATGTGGCTATGTAAATTACAGTTTAATTGAAATTTAACAGAATTACGAATTCAGTTCCCCAGTCACACTAGCCACATTTCAAGTGCTCAGTAGCCACATGTGGTACAGGCTGATGTATTGGACACTGCAAATATAGACTGTTTCCATCATCATGAAACATTCTAACTGAAAGTGCTGATCTAGAACAAACTCTGACAGCAAAAGTGTAATGTTAAATATATGTACTTTACAAACAAATGACTGAAGCCCAAAGTATAGTATGTAAAAAAAATTCCTTTTTTTTTCCCTTGATATAGCTATTTTATTGAAGTAGAGTTGACTTACAATTTTTCAGGTGCTCAGCAAAGTGATTCAGTTATACATATACATATATATTATTTTTCAGATTATTTTCCATTGTAGATTATTACAAGATATTGACTACAGTTCCCTGTGCTATACATAAACCATCGTTGTTGCATACCTATTGTTTTTTTTTTAATTTTATTATTATTTTTTTTTACTTTACAATATAATATTGGTTTTACCATACATCAACATGCATCCGCCACAGGTGTACACTTGTTCCCATCCTGAACCCCCCTCCCACCTCCCTCCCCATACCATCCCTCTGGGTCATCCCAGTGCACCAGCCCCAAGCTTCCTGTATCCTGCATCGAACCTGGATTGGCGATTCGTTTCTTATATGATATTATACATGTTTTAATGCCATTCTACCAAATCATCCCCCCCCACCACAGAGTCCAAAGGACTGTTTTATACATCTGTGTCTCTTTTGCTATCTCACATACAGGGTTGTCATTACCATCTTTCTAAATTCCATATATATGCGTTAGTATACTATATTGGTGTTTTTCTTTCTGGCTTACTTCACTCTGTATAATAGGCTCCAGTTTCATCCACCTCATTAGAACTGATTCAAATGTATTCTTTTTAATGGCTGAGTAATACTCCATTGTGTATATGTTCCACAGCTTTCTTATCCATTCATCTGCTGATGGACATCTAGGTTGCTTCCATGTCCTGGCTATTATAAACAGTGCTGCGATGAACATTGGGGTACACGTGTCTCTTTCAATTCTGGTTTCCTTGGTGTGTATGCCCAGCAGTGGGATTGCTGGATCGAATGGCAGTTCTATTTCCAGTTTTTGAAGGAATCTCCACACTGTTCTCCATAGTGGCTGTACTAGTTTGCATTCCCACCAACAGTGTAAGAGGGTTCCCTTTTCTCCACACCCTCTCCAGCATTTATTGCTTGTAGACTTTTGGATTGCAGCCATTCTGACTGGTGTGAAATGGTACCTCATTGTGGTTTTGATTTGCATTTCTCTGATAATGAGTGATGTTGAGCATCTTTTCATGTGTTTGTTAGCCATCTGTATGTCTTCTTTGGAGAAATGTCTATTTAGTTCTTTGGCCCATTTTTTGATTGGGTCATTTATTTTTCTGGAATGGAGCTGCAGGAGTTGCTTGTATATTTTTGAGATTAGTTGTTTGTCAGTTGCTTCATTCGCTATTATTTTCTCCCATTCTGAAGGCTGTCTTTTCACCTTGCTTATAGTTTCTTTTGTTGTGCAGAAGCTTTTAATTTTAATTAGATCCCATTTGTTTATTTTTGCTTTTATTTCCAATATTCTGGGAGGAAATCTAGCATTCTGTTCATACTAAGTCAAATAAGTGGAATCAAAATGTCATAAATGTTTTAGCTAGGCAAAAATTCATAAGTATTCTAAAGTATATTTATTACATATACTATTTTTAAAGGTGGAACTTAACCATTGTGGCTTGATTATTCTAGGCATAAATAATTTTTCTAAAATGAACAGTAGTGATCACTAAATACACCTGAAATACAGGTTGTATTCATGTGACTTTGAAAAAATCAAAAGCCTTCAATCAATAGAGGTGATATTTATCAGAGGCTTGTTTTAACATTGTCTTAATTTCCATTTACATTCATTTTTTAGAGAATATTGCAGTCTTACAAACTTGTTAAGAAATATTTAGGGAATTCCTTATTTGTAAACATAAGTTATAGTTTTTCTAAACTGGATTATGAAGAAGTACTCAAATATCATACAAAGAAGTCTAGGAAGAGGCAATCAATAACTGAAGACCAAGTTGTGAAGGGCTCTTTGTGGTTAATATATTTTGTAGTTAACCTAGTCTAAACAGTCCATGTCTATTCTGAGACCTTTGAGGGTTCAGGTACTCAGTCTGAGAAATCTCACCAAATGTGAAGTATCTGGAGAATAAAAATAAAAGTGATTTCTCTTCAGTTGTCTGTAGTGGAATTTCTCTGTAAGTGAATGAAACGTAATACAGCAAGTTGAATCACTGAACTATTTTATTGCATTGTAACTCATAAAAGAATTCCGTTTGAAAAACACTGCTTGCCATTTCAACAACTTAAAACCGTGGTCTATTCAATCACTTTATAACAAAGTAGTGTGGAGAATGACTTCGCTGAAACAGTGCCAAACCTTCTTCAGCGAAGTGGTGTTGGCATGAGGCAGCAAAAGGAGAAGGCAAGACCAGGAATGTAAAGAAGAGGTAACTAGACCTTATTTATTAGCTGGCATTTAGTACATGAGAGCAATAAGGAAATAATTAAAAATAATATGTGGAGCTATATTCCAGAAAGTCACAGTCGAATTGAAAGAAACCAATTCATATGAAATATTGTGAGATTTGCAAAATAACATTAACACAGGAAAAATGGTGCAAAAGTCCATGCAAAAGAAACTTTTCACAGCATTGTTTTTGTTATGATGGGATTGATTTTACTCAGTTTTTCATCAACTCTATTTTTCATGAGTACTGTCTGTCCAGCATTATATCTGGAGATGCAATTGTGAACAAAACAGACTAAAAAACCTCCCCTAAGAGGTTTACATTCTAGAAGGGGGAGAGAGAACACATACAAATTGAGCACATAGTGTATTTGAAGCTGATTAAAGCAGCAAGATGGACACTGGGGGAGGTTATAATTTTAAGAAGGGTAGGTAGGGTTTATAATATATCTTTTATTAAAATCATGTTAGTCTGTTGGAGCCAAAGTTAAAACAGGACCAAGCTCTTCTCTCTAGTGAAGAAATTGGTGAGAGGAAGTCAATGGAGGGATGAGACTGGTGTCAGGCACTTTGTTTACCCCTTTCCTGGTCCTGGTTGTATCCTTTTGTTTGGGAGGTGTTTAGAAGTACATTTTGGGACTTCCCTGGTTAGGAATGGTTAAGAATCCACTTACCAATGCAGGGGACATGGGTTTGATGCAGTTAAGCCCATGTACCACCACTACTGAAGCCCACATGTCCTCAAACCCATGCTGTACAGCACTGCAGCAAGAGGTAGCCCCCACTTGTCGCAACTAGAGATAGCTCATGCACAGCAACAAAGACCCAGTGAAGCCCCCCAAAAGAAGTCTGCAAAAAAAAAAAAAAAGAAGTAAATTTGGTGCTTTGATAGTGCTGATTCATTCTTGTGATAAAATGGGATAGAGAGCGTGGTATTCAAGATATTTTCACTGATAGTAGAGCACGGTTCCCTTCACCTTGCCCTGAGATCTTGGCGCACACTGTATGCAAGCATAAAGAACATGCCTACTGAGTAGTGTTCAGGAGAATGAGATTTTCACTTGTAGTAAAAAATGTTTTGTCTATCCTCTTAAAATCTTGTGAAGTTATCGTAGTTAAGAAAAATCTGCATCTTCCATGTCTCTTTATCAAACTGAGCCTACCGAAGTGTTGATTAGTTGAGTTGTTCATTCATTGAGTGACTAATTTGTACAAAAAATATTTTCTTTTCCAAGTATATCTGAGTATTTCTTTTTCACAGTTTAAAAAATCAGTGAGTGAGTGAATGAAAGTTGCTCAGTTGTGTCCAACTCTTTGAGATCCCATGGACTACATTGTCCATGGAATTCTCCAGAATACTGGAGTGGGTAGCCTTTCCCTTCACTAGGGGATCTTCCCAACCCAAGGATCAAACCCAGGTCTCTTGCATTGCAGGCAGATTCTTTATCAGCTGAGCCACCAGGGAAGCCCAAGAATACTGGAGTGGGTAGCCTATCCCTTCTTCAGCAGATCTTCCCAGTCCAGGAATTGAACCGAGGTCTCCTGCATTGCAGTTGGATGCTTTACCAACTGAAGTATTAATTGTTCTTGTCTCTTCCTTTCCACTGACCCCTTCTCACTTTCTTTGAGGCAAGCACAATCTCTAATTCACCTACATAAACCAGTACTACTTTCTTGTTTTGTTCTAGTGTGCCTATAAACCACCTAACCCCACCCCCGCCCCCCCCACACTCCCCAGCCCACATTTCCTTCCCTTTTTGTCCACTCATCCCAACCCTGTTCTTGTAAACCAAAAAGATTTTCTCAAAGATCACCAGTAATTTCCATTTTACCCACATTAATCATCTTTTCTAAGTTCCTATCTAACTTATCCACCTGATCTCTTTGGAAAAGTCTCCCACCTTGTGTTATATTCCTTAAGTGAGATCAGTGAAAGCATATCATAATGTCTGACATAAGACAGTACTCAACAAATGTTGATTGAATTTGAACTGCAAATGACTTTACCATCTCTGGGTTCTTGTTCCAGCTCAGTGCCTTAAATATTGTAGATACTTGGTACATTGTGGTTTGTATGAATGAAAGCATGAACCTATCACTTCTTATCCATCTCCTTTTATGGTCTTCCTCTTTCTGACCCATAACCTATTGCTTAAGAACATATATATTAGTCATTGTGCTGAAGGCTTTGTATTAATTATGTCATTTATTTCTCACAACCACTTGATAGGGTAGTTATTTTTCTTTTACAGATGAGGAAAATGATACTTAGAACTCTTCAGTGAATTAGCAGGCCCACATATTTAGCTAATACATGGTGGTGAAAGTAAAAGTTGCTCAGTCGTGTCTGACTCTGAGATCCCATGGACTAGACAGTCCATGGAATTCTCCAGGTCAGAATACTGGAGTGGGTAGCCTTTCCCTTCTCCAGGGGATCTTCCCAACCCAGAGATAGAACCCAGGTCTCCCGCATTGCAGGTGGATTCCTTACCAGTAGAGCCACAAGAGAAGCCCAAGAATACTGGAGTGGATAACCTATCCCTTCTCCAGAGGATGTTCCCAACCCAAGAATCGAACCAGGGTCTACTGCATTGCAGGTGGATTCTTTACCAACTGAGTTATATGGGAAGCCTTTGCGACCCCATGGACTATACAGTCCATGGAATTCTCTAGGTCAGAATACTGGAGTGGGTAGCCTTTTCCTTCTCCAGGGGATCTTCCCAACCCAGGGATTGAAGCCAGGTCTTCTGCATTGCAGGCAGATTCTTTACCAGCTGAGCCACAAGGGAAGCCCAGTACATAGTGGAGCCACCAATTAAACTAACTGAGCTTTTCTGGGACTTAGATATTAGTTCTCTGCCCATTCTTCACACTCTTCTCTCCCATGTAGAGTTCATTCTTGATTTCAATTGGCAGTTCTATGCTAGTGACATCAAAATCAACACTTTAAGAGTAGACATTATGAAGAGAGATAAATTAAGAGTTTAGGATTAACAAATACACATTACTGTATATAAAATAGACAAACAGTAAGGACCTAGTGTATAGCACAGGGAATTATAGTCAGTGTCTTTAACAACCTGTAATGGAAAAGAATCTGAAAAATTATATATGTGCATGTGTGTGTGTATAAAACAATCACTTTGCTGTATACCTGAAACATTTTAAATTAACTGTACTTCAGTTTAAAAGACATTGACATTGTATCCTGTTCCTCCAGCTGCTTGCTCTGAGTTATCTTGCTTTCATCATGTTGAACTCAACTTGTTTAAAGCAGACCTCATCAGAATTACCTCAGAATGTACTCCTTTTTAGTAATTTAGTTGTGACACTTTAATCATTCTAATCACTCAGACTTGAAACCATCTTTAATTTCTTTTCCATTTCTTTGTCTTACCTTACATCAGCTGATATAGTATTTTTCCCAAGGGATATACACATACATGCCTAATCCTTACACAAGTCTAACACAGGTAGAAAAGTCTATCTGATATGTGTTTTTGTTACTTCCCTATAGTTACTTATTGTCCCCCATCATTTTAGAAACATACTGTGAAAAATGAATGAGAGCTGTTGGAAATTTTATACTTATTTGAATTGTATCTATCTAGAATTGTACACACTGGATAAATAACAAATACTGCTAACTTACTAATTCTTCGTGCAGATGGGGAAAATTTTGTTTTTTTCTAGTATTTATTCACTAGATACTTACTGACTAGGTCCTCATTTCACTTATTCACTAGGTGTTTATTTCACTAGGTACTCACACACACACAGGTTACTTATTCAGAACCCTCTAGCAGACATCCTCTCAGGTTCTGTTGGGCCAAACTGGAGCACATGCTTACCCCTAGATCAATCACTGGCGATGACAATTAAAATATTACCACAACTAGCTTATACCTACTGTGGCTTATCCTGTATCACCACAGGGCAGAAAATTGTTCTGTTAGCAGAATAATGAGAAGTGGTTGTTAGACAGGTAACCAACAGGCAGAGTCTGCCTTAGCATTATTTCTTCATTTTGGATTTATCCAGTGCAAAGCACTGACATCTTAGCAAGCCATCTTTCTGAAAGTAAATATTGTGATTATTGCCTTTAAACATGGACTACAACATACAGAATATTTAGTATAAAAGATACTTGGGGATTTAGAAAGACACCCTGTTCCTTTAAGAACATACTATTTATAGGAGAGGCTTCCCCAGGTACTCAACAGTAAAGAATCTGCCCACAATGCAGGAGACCAGGAGTTGCAGATTCTATCCCTAGGTAGAGAAGGTCCCCTGGAGGAGGAAATGGCAACCCACTCCAGTATTCTTGCCTGGGAAATTCCATGGACAGAGGAGCCTGGCGGGCTATAGTCTGTGGGGTCACAAAGAATAGGACATGACTGAGCCTGCATTTATAGGAGTATCAGTTTACATACAAAATAAGAACTGCCATTTATGGACTGTGCAGTCCATGGAATTCTCCAGGCCAGAATGCTGGAGTGGGTAGCCTTTCCCTTCACTAGGGGATCTTCCCAACCTAGGGATTGAACCCAGGTCTCCCACATTGCAGGCAGATTCTTTACCAGCTGAGCCACCAGGGAAGCCCAAGAATACTGGAGTGGGTAGCCTATCCCTTCTTAAGCAGATCTTTCCCACCCAGGAAGCGAACCAGAGTCTTCTGCGTTGCAGGCAGATTCTTTACCAACTGAGCTATCAGGGAAGTTCCACTAGCAATATTGCTGATGAATTTATTAAGTGAGTCTTGATGTGTGACAGTTAGCCTTCTCCTTGAAAAATCTCATATAATCCTTATAAGAACCTATAAGTTACGGGTATTTTTAGTGTCCATATTTACTCATGACAAATTGAGGCTTAGAGAAGTTGAGTTACTTCACCATACTGTAAGTCAGGCAGAAGCTCGCTTAGGACACAGGTAATCTCGTATCTGAGCTAATATTCTTAGCTAGCATCTAAACTGCCTTCAGTAATCGGCAGTAGAGTTGAGATAGCCAAAACCTGCACCATCATTTATTCTGAAACCTAGGGCTTGACCTATTTTTTCCTCTTACTAACCTTTTTGTTCTTCTCCTGACCCCTCCAGCAGAATGTAGATATGATCCATTTATTGAGAATGGCACAGGTTACTTTAATTTCCTTCCTTGATCTATGTGTCCAGAAAGTCATGCTGTGTTTCGTTTTCCCCACTTAAAAATGAGTGAAATTGCCCAAAGAAACGCAATGCCAAAGAATGCTCAAACTACTGCACAATTGCACTCACTCACATGCTAGTAAAGTAATGCTTAAAATTCTCCAAGCCAGGCTTCAGCAATACCTGAACCATGAACTTCCAGATGTTCAAGCTGGTTTTAGAAAAGGCAGAGGAACCAGAGATCAAATTGCCAACATATGCTGGATCATTTGAAAAAGCAAGAGAGTTCCAGAAAAACATCTATTTCTCCTTTATTGACTATGCCAAAGCCTTTAACTGTGTGGATCACAATAAACTGTGGAAAATTCTGAAAGAGAAGGGAATACCAGACCACCTGACCTGCCTCTTGAGAAATCTATTTGCAGGTCAGGAAGCAACAGTTAAAACTGGACATGGAACAACAGACTGGTTCCAAATAGGAAAAGGAGTACGTCAAGGCTGTATATTGTCACCCTGCTTATTTAACTTATATGCAGAGTACATCATGAGAAACGCTGGGCTGGAAGAAGCACAAGCTGGAATCAAGATTGCCGGGAGAAATATCAATAACCTCAGATATGCAGATGACACCACCCTTATGGCAGAGAGTGAAGAGGAACTCAAAAGCCTCTTGATGAAAGTGAAAGAGGAGAGTGAAAAAGTTGGCTTAAAGCTCAACATTCAGAAAACGAAGATCATGGCATCCGGTCCCATCACTTCATGGGAAATAGATGGGAAACAGTGGAAACAGTGTCAGACTTTATTTTTGGGGGGCTCCAAAAACACTGCAGATGGTGACTGCAGCCATGAAATTAAAAGACACTTACTCCTTGGAAGGAAAGTTAGGACCAACTTAGATAGCATATTCAAAAGCAGAGACATTACTTTGCCAACAAAGGTCCGTCTAGTCAAGGCTATGGTTTTTGCAGTGGTCATGTATAGATGTGAAAGTTGGACTGTGAAGAAAGCTGAGCACCGAAGAATTGATGCTTTTGAACTGCGGTGTTGGAGAAGACTCTTGAGAGTCCCTTCGACTGCAAGGAGATCCAACCAGTCCGTTCTAAAGGAGATCAGTGCTAGGTGTTCTTTGGAAGGACTGATGCTAAAGCTGAAACTCCAGTACTTTGGCCACCTCATGCGAAGGGTTGACTCATTGGAAAAGACTGTGATGCTGGGAGGGATTGGGGGCAGGAGGAGAAGGGGACGACAGAGGATGAGATGGCTGGATGGCATCACCGACTCGATGGATGTGAGTCTGAGTGAACTCCGGGTGTTGGTGATGGACAGGGAGGCCTGGCGTGCTGTGGTTCATGGGGTCGCAAAGAGTCGGACACGACTGAGCGACTGAACTGAACTGAAAGATGAGTGAATGGAGACAGAGGATGACAAAAAATATCTATGAGCAAAATATCTGAAAGCATACCAAAATTCTAAAAGAGACTTTTTTAATTTTATTTTGTTCATAAGTCATGTAATTCTGTGGAAGTTGAAGAGGGATGATCTGAGAAGAAAAAAATATATATCATAATAGGATCATCTCCAGCCTTTTTTATTTTTAATGCACTCATTCTTGTCATGCTTTGAACTCTCACTTATCCTGACCACAACTTCAGATTTTAATACCTGCAAATTTAAATGAAAGAAAAAAAAAAAAAAACTCCTTGTTCAATCACCATTCATGAATTCTTCTAGCTTTGGGGAGGAGTCTAGCTTCAGAGTACAAGGTTGCTTGTGGTAAGAAAGGTCTTTAAAATTTCCACACAAACACTGAAGCAAACTTATTATTGAGTTCCCTCCATGTACCTCTTAGGCACTCAGCTAAGTGTGAGGATTTTTTTATTTTAAGTTTCCATTAGCTATTTTGCTTTGATGTTTCCACTTCTTTGCCACTGTAATCAAGCCTTCTTAAGTGACATTTCCCAGCTACTTGTGGCATCATACTAACATTTATCAAGCACCAAGGAAACCAGGGCAGTTGTGAATGAGTACTAATGGAGAAGGCACAAAAAATATGAATCTAACTAAAACATGAATACTGAAGGAGAACTGGATTTGCTCATTTCTGGCTGGATGAGGGAGATACGGAAAAAAAAAAGTGGGAAGGGAGGGTCTTAAGAAAGGAGAGATGAGCAGAGAATGAGGAAATAATTAGACCATGGACACACATAATTATTGAGGAACAGAAAGAATAGCAGAATTCAGGAAGAAAAGAGTACTTTACAAAATATCCTTAAATGTACTGAAGCTTTTTCGGTGTGTGTGTATTTAACATGGCGAGATGATTTAGAAAACTTGCTCTGAGTTCATCTTTATTCAGCAGCTAAAGCTACTGAGTTTCAGTTTTATGAGCTTTCTTCACTCTGCTTAATGTTCACCTCTTTGGTACTCAACCCCTTCCCTCCACACACAACACACAGTTGCTCAGAATTATCTCTCTTGTTGCTTGATATTCAGCTCACACTTTTTTTCTCAGACTTTTGGAAGTTACCACTCAGACAGATGCAAATGTGGTATTATGCTTGCCAAAGTACTGAGCAGTAGAGAGACTTCTTTTACACCTTGCATGTTTTGAGTTTTTGGTTTTGCTCTTTCAATCTTTGCTAAATAGTAAATGCGGAGATTGTTATTGTTGAGATAAACACAAGGGCATTTGCATTACTGAACTGGCTGTTTCTACTCCTAAAGAGATTCTTTACAATTTCCTTATCAGCAAAGGAATTGCCTTGATTTCCTTTTGATGATGTTTCCCAGCTGATATTCTAGAACTAGCACAGAAGCAATTCATACCCTCCTGAAATGGCTCTTGCCCAGTAATCCTGCTCGATCTGTACATGTTAGGCTTTAATTACAGGATACGGTTAAGAGGATGGATGGAGAGGAAAGCAAAAAATACCCACTGGCCCTGATGTCAAATCAGCCTGACTCCCTCAACAGAGACTCGCAGGAATGCATTTTTATTGTAACTGTTCTTTACCCCTAGTTGTCAGCCACAAAGAATAAAACACTTAATTAAAAAAAAACAAGAAACAATCTTTAGTAATTTAAACTGAACACAAATAGAACTCTGTTAATAATGGTTCACAAAATTGTGGGAAACCTTAAGTACCATAGACCCATTAAAAACATCTCAGAACACATTTGTGTCTTTTTTGATTTGTCATTATGAACTATTATCTTTTTCTAAAAAATGGGTGCTGTGTGCTGATCTCAAGATAGCTATAAAGGGTTATATGAGTCTGTTAAGTGTTAAGTGTGTTAAATTAAAAGAAGTTTACCCATGAAAGGAGGAAAAACAGTGCTGAAACAAGTGAATATTCTTCCAAGATTTGTGAAGATCATTGCTGCTTAACTTGGGTCCACTTGCCCATCGTGCAGCAAAGTCAATCTTCTCACAACTGGTTTTGGTGAAGAAAAGTACAGTGTTTATTGCAGGATGTCAAGCAAGAAGGATGAGCAGCTCACACTCAAAAAGACCCAACTTCCTGCTGGATTTCTGGGAAGAGTTTTTTAAGGCAGCCTTAGAGGTGAGGGTTGCAGGGTGCCTGAGCAACTCCTGGACATTCTTCTGTTTTGTTAGTGGTGAAATAACAGGGTCATGTTTCAGGAATCTCAGTCATTAACCTTCTGGTTCAAACTGGTCTGGGGCCTATGTGCCTGTGGTCAGACAGTAGTCACTGTCCTCCACTAGAGCAATTCAAAGGTATGCAGGAGACTGTTATCTGTGTCCCTTCAGGAGGAACTAGAAGTCCTATGACTCTGCTGTTCTTATCATTAACTGCTTGTGTCTGTTATCTGGAACTCTGGGAAGGTCTCCAAGACTAAAGACATTTTTTTTCTGTGAACAAGAAACAGGTGACATGGAGGGGCTTTTGTACCTGGAAAGGTCCCAGAGGGTCCTACTCAGTTTCATTTTCATGTTTATATATTTGAGGGATTCTAATTTTTGGTTTAACTTTTTTGATATAGTTATCATTTCAGTTTAATCTTATATAGTCTTTAGCTACTTGATGTTTTTAAAAAATCAAAGATATCACTTGAAAACTTATGTATTGGCTAATGATTTCCTGAGAGATGCCAAGAATTTAAAAGGAGGAAAAATATTTTTGACTAGTAAAGTTGTCCAGATATTACTACCAAAATTAGTGTTCTCTTTCTAACTGTAATGCTTCCATATATGCTGATTAAAATGAAATTATTTGGCTTATTGGGAGGTAGAAAACAGTAGTTAAATATAATAAATGGATTTTTCCTTTTTGTATTTAATTAAGTTTAAGTAGTTAATTCTGGGTAAAGGCATTGCCTTGAAAAAAAATCTGGTTTATAAATGTGAACTTGAATTTATCAGGGGACAAGGATGAATTATTAGTAAAAGCTTTATGAAAAGCTCCCATTCCCTTTGCAGCTTTCAGCTGCCTAGCACATTTTTTCCTTTCTAATGAACGTCAAAAGACAGTTTTTAATTATAAAAATAGAGCCTTGTTTACAATTTCATTTTGTGCCTTGCAATTCAAAGTGTAGTCCATAAACCAGCAGTACTGCCTGGGAGTTTGTTAGAAATACAGAGTCTCTGGCCCCAGACCTACTGTCATTCAGAATCTACTTTTTAACAGGATACCAGGTAATAGATGCACAGCAGAGTTTGAGAATTACTGGTCCAGAATTACTAGACAGTGACAGCCTTAAGAATAGTTAATTGCTAAACTTCCCTTTATTTTCAGGGACCTCTGTAAGCATCCAATTAATGTAGCATTAATTGGGTCATTTCAAAGCATATGTCTTCCCCAATAAATAATTTATGGTTCAAAAGAATTTGTGAGAGCGCCTTGGAATTTGAGAGACTTTGTAAGGAAGTGTTGAAATATGGATTGACTCCCTATTTGTGAGAAATGGTGTGTATGTGTGTGTGTTAGTCACTCAGTCGTGTTCGACTGTGTGTGTGTGTGTATGTGTGTGTGTGTGTGTGAATCGCTCAGTCATGTTTGATTCTTTATAACCTGACAGGATCCTCTGTCCATGGAATTCTCCAGGCAAGAGTACTAGGCTTCCCTGGTGCCTCGGGCTGTAAACAATCCACCTGCAATGCAGGAGACCTGGATTCAATCCCCAGATTAAGAAGATCCCCTGGAGGAGGGCATGGCAACCCTCTCCAGTATTCTTGCCTGGAAAATTCCCATGGAGAATCTCCCGAGAGGAGCCTGGCGGGCTACAGTCCATGGGGTCACAAAGAGTCAGACACAACTGAGTAATTAAGCACACAAGAATCCTGGAGTGGGTAGCCATTCCCTTCTCCAGGGCATCTTCCTGACCCAGGGATTGAACCCTGGTCTCCCTCATTGCAGGCAGATTCTTTATCATCTGAGCCACCAGGGAAGCCCAAGAAGTACAGTAGTTTGGATTAAAATGAAAAGCACCTTATATATAACCTGGCATTACCAACTGTGCTGTCCACATTCCTGAATATTATATTTTTGTTACACTTTAAACAGTGTGCTTTATCTGAGTAGACAGTAGGTAGTTATTTTTGAATTCTTAGTAGAATTTTGCAGATAACTTTTTACCATGTGATTGATCCCAGTAAAAGAACATAATTTGGGTATCTCCTTTATTCTTTCAACAACTACTTGTCAAATGCCTGTTATATAACAGGAAATAACAGAGGAGAAACAATAAAAATATAAACAAACATACATATAAAATAATTTCAGATAAATTCAAGGGCTGTGATGTAAAGGAAAGCATAGTGATAGTCAGTGAGAAGAAGAAAAAGTACTTTAGATAAGGGTGTTCCGGGAGGGGCTGTTTGAAGTGGTGACATTTGAGCAGAGATCTTCAAGTCCAGAAGGAACCAGCCCAGTCAAGCTGTGAGGTATGAAAAGAAGCCAGTGTGGCTGAGGTGTGGCAAAAAGGAGCAGAGAATGATGTGGAATACAGTCAGGCAATTAAGGAAAGGCAGATCACATAAAATTTAACCTTAAGACATTTGACTAATAGTTGTCATAATATGACCTCTCTTTCTTTAACCAATGACTGGTATCTGAGGTTTTTAAAACTTACTCTTTAAGCCCTTTACCTTCCATTCTAGTTCTTTAGGGCAACTTTTTACCTTGTTCACTTCTGCTGTGACTGTGGCCAATATACATCATTTAAAAAATTCTTAATCACGAGAAAGAAGAAATCTTTCCAGGAGTAGGTAGCAAACTCAGGACTGGAGACATAAGGAAACATGTGAAGCTTTGTAGTGGAAGACATTGGAAATAACAGAAACTGGCATAGGAAATAGTGCCTTTCCTACCCAAAGACAGCCTCTTAAATACATAGTTGTCTGTTTTCTAAAACAGTTAGGTGCTAGCTAAATAGATGAGTGGCTTTATTTCATTAGTCAGTTTTGCTTCCCATATCCTAGTTGTTTAAAAATCCATATTCATATATAATAACTCAGTTTTCCCTATCTATATTAAATTTACTGTAGGTACTCAATAGCTAGATGCAGTAAGCTAAATGTGGTTTGAAATGTTCATTCTTTTTAAACTTTGAGGTGTAAATACTTGGGCATTTTCCAAGGTTTTAGAATGTATATATAGTAATGAAATGTAACATATTTTAACCATGGAGACAGTATAAATGTCACCCATTCTACAGAAAAATAAACTGAGGTACAGAGGTTAAATGGCTGGCCTAAGATGCTGTATTGTCAAAGTAACACACACGTATAAAATCTGGTCATTTGCCAGTATATCATACCAGGGCATTCTAGGAGATCTGAATCAATTAGAACCTGAAGATTATGTATTAGCTGTTGCCTACTCTAATCATATTATATCCATTCCTCCCATTTTTAATACTAGAACAATGATTCTTAACTCTGGAAGTGCAGTGTATTACTCAGAATGGGTGCAGGTGAGGTCTTTTGACATTTTAAATCATTTAAAAAGAGGACATGACATTTTAAAAATATTTATATATTTGATTGCACCACTCAGGATCCTCGATATTAGTTGAGGCATGCGAGATCTTTAGATGAGGGATGTGAACTGTTAATTGTGGCATAGAATCTTATCCCTCCTATATTGTGCAGTGAAAGTCGCTCAGTTGTGTCTGACTCTTTGCGACTCCAAGGCCTATCCATGGAATTCTCCAGGCCACAATACTGAAGTGGGTAGCCTTTTGTTTCTCCAAGGGATCTTCCCAATGCAGGGATCGAACCCAGGTCTCCCACATTGCAGGCTGATTCTTTATCAGCTGAGCCACCAGAGAAGCCCAAGAATACTGGAGTGGGTAGCCTATCCCTTCTCCAGTGGATCTTCCTCACCCAGGAATTGAACCAAGGTCTCCTGCATTGCAGGCGAATTTTTACCAACTGAGCTATCAGGGAAGCCAAAGATGGGCACAGTAAAGGACAGAAACGGTATGGACCTAACAGAAGCAGAAGGTATTAAGAAGAGGTGGCAAAAATACACAGAAGGGCTATACAAAAAAGATCATAATGACCCAGATAATCATGATGGTGTGATCACTCACCGAGAGCCAGATATCCTGGAGTCTGAAGTCAAGTGGGCCTTAGGAAGCATCACTACAAACAAAGCTGGTGGAGGTGATGGAATTCCAACTGAGCTATTTCAAGTCCTAAAAGATGATGCTGGTAAAGTGCTGCACTCAATATGCCAGCAAATTTGGAAAACTCAGCAGTGGCCACAGGACTGGAAAAAGTCGGTTTTCATTCCAATCCCAAAGAAAGGCAATGCCAAAGAATGTTCAAACTATCACACAATTAGACTCATCTCACACGCTAGCTCAAAATTCTCCAACTCAGGCTTCAATAGTACGTGAACCATGAACTTCCAGATGCTTAAGCTGGATTTAGAAAAGGCAGAGGAATCAAAGATCAAATTGCCAACATCCATTGGATCATAGTAAAAAGCAAGAGAGTTCCAGAAAAACATCTACTGCTTTACTGACTACACCAAAGCCTTTGACTCTGTGTATCACAACAAACTGGAAAATTCTTCAAGAGATGGGAATACCAGACCACCTTACCTGCCTCCTGAGAAATCTGTATGCAGCTCAAGAAGCAACAGTTAGAACCAGACATGGAACAACGGACTGGTTCCAAATTGGTAAAGGAGTACATCAAAACTGTATATTGTCACACTGTTTATTTAACTTATATGCAGAGTATGTCATGCAAAATCCTGGGCTGGATGAAGCACAAGCTGGAATCAAGATTGCCAGGAGAAATATCAATAACCTCAGATACGCAGATGACATCACCCTGTGCCATAAGCAGAAAGTGAAGAGGAACTAAAGAGCCTTTTGATGAAAGTCAAAGAGGAGAGTGAAAAAGAAAACTCAACATTCAAAAAACGAAGATATGGCATCCAGTCCCATCGCTTCATGGCACATAGATGGGGAAACCATGGAAACAGTGACAGACTTTATTTTCTTGGGCTCCAAAATCACTGTAGGTGGTGACTGCAGCTATGAAATTAAAAGATGCTTGCTCCTTGGAAGAAAAGTTATGACCAACCTAGACAGCATATTAAAACGCAGAGATATTACTTTGCTGACAAAGGTCCATCTAGTCAAAGCTATTGTTTTTCCTGTAGTCATGTATGGATGTGAGAGGTGGACTATAAAGAAAGCTGAGCACGGAAGAATTGATACTTTTGAACTGTGGTGTTGGAGAAGACTCTTGAGAATCCCTTGGACTGCAAGGTGATCAAACCAATCAATCCTAAAGGAATTCAGTCCTGAATATTCATTGGAAGGACGGATGCTGAGGCTGAAGCTCCAATATTTTGGCCATCTGATACGAAGAACTGACTCACTGGAAAAGATCCTGATGCTGGGAAAGATTGAAGGAGGGAGGAGAAGGGGACGACAGAGGATGAGATGGTTGGATGGCATCACCGACTTGATGGATATGAGTTTGAGCAAGCTGTGGGAGTTGGTGATGGACAGGGAAGCCTGGTGTGCTGCAATCCATGGGGTTGCAAATAGTCAGACACGACTTGAGTGACTGAACTGAACTGAATTGAGAGTCTTAGCCACAGGATCACCAGGGATGTCCTAAAATGGCATGGAATTTTTATATTTGTCAAAATTGGGCTAAGATTTTCTTAAAAATTGACAAACTGGACTAAAAATTGAAGGACTGAACAGATTTATTCACATTATTGGCAATTCTTTTATATCCTAGAAAGTGTTTTCTTTCTACATCATTGAAATAAATTTAAGGAATAATTTATTGAGAAGCCTTGTTTCAGTCAGGGCTTCCTTGGTGGATCATGAGATGGAAAAGCATCTGTCTGCAATTCCAGAGACCTGGGTTGAAACCCTGGGTCGGGAAGATCCCCTGGAGAAGGAAATGGCAACCCACTCCAGTATTCTTGCCTGGAAAAATCACATGGATGGAGTACTGGTAGGCTACAGTCCATGGGGTCGCAAAAAGTCAGACAGAACTGAGTGTCTTCACTTTCTTTCTTCCTTCTTTCTTTCTTTCATCCTGTCTTTCATTCTTTCTTTCTTTCTTTCTTTACACCTAAGTAGAGCTAAATTTATTTAGCGGTTCACTAATTCCCCTCTTCTCTGGTCCATGAGATTGGAAGCAAGATTTATGTAGGAGGAGATTGAATTTACTATAAGTATCATTTGCTTGTGTGGTTTGTCTCTCCTTCTACATTTTAAATACATAAAGGATAAAACTTTTCCTTTGGATATTAAATTCAGTTGCTTTTATACTTTTTCTACTACTCAAAATTAATTTAAAAATTTGAAGCTATCCCAGGTCAGTTGTTAGAAGACTGTTTACTTTTTAAAGGCATTTTAGTACTGCTATTTGTTTGCTTATATATTATCTATAATAGATGTAGGTTCATATATTTTTGAAAACAGCAGTTCCTGTGAGAGAGAATTGCTGAAACAGTGTAAGGCAACTTTCAACGGGATTAAACTGCTCCAACATGTATCCTGTCAGCATATATGGATGCTTGCCCTTCTGCCAGTGGCAAAGCAAAATTAAAAATGACTAAGAATGCTGAGTTATTCTTTCAACATTAGAAATTAGGCAAGAGTTAAAGTTTTAAATACTTTCTTGTTTATTAAGGCATCTCTGAAAGTCCCAAGACAGGATTACCTCCTGTACAGAAGATTTTGGAATACTTAGGCTTCCCTTGTCTTGAATTGGCACGTTACTATTTGCTGAACAGAAATTCTCAATGATGACTTTTTTTTTTTAAAGCACGAAGTGAAAAGAAAGTTTTAGACAGAGGGGCTTGATCTTCTGGTTTGGTAAAGAAAGTCAAAAAGATTAAATGGCTAGTATTCAGGAATATTGTCGGCTAAATGGAATCCTTTATAATTTATCCAGTCATTAATTTCTGAAATCTTTTATATAGCGATTTAACTGAAAACTATACCATAGTGGTTGAGAGAATGAGCTTGAGATTGAACAGTCTATATTTAAATCCCAGCTCTACATTATACTAGCTCTGTGAAGCTGGGTCTCAGATTTTTATCTGTAAACTGACATCTATAATGGTAAGTCTTTCATAGTATTGTGTTAAAGTTTAAATGAGGTAATATATAATGCCTGGTACATAGTGAACTTTGAATAAATGTCAGTATGGTCATGACAGTGTTGATTACATTTAACTAGGCCCTACTAATGAAAGCAGCTTTTACTTCTTTCTTTCCTTAGTGCCTATAATAATCTAAAATAAATGCTTGTTGATTTTCTCTTTTATATTTGTTCTAAGCTCAGTTCATTTGTCAAAAGCAATAATGGAAATAAAAGATTGAAGTCCTGTAAACCAATATAAGTGAAATTTTTGCCTTGTTGACGGAAGGCAGGCCTAAGGAATGGATTATAAATTACTTAATGCAAAGATGCCATGTATTATGACTGTCCATGTGGAAAAAATACAGTATAACGGGATTAAATTTTTGTTTAATATGTAATATAAATTTTATTTCACCTAAAAAAATAATAAATGCTAATTTCAACTCCCAGGGATGTTTCTCAATGTTTAAATGATGTATTACCAGATGCCAGTTTCTTTAAGACACCCATTAAAAATAGGCTCTTGAACAAGTAAGTTGAGAGTGCTGACAACTCTTAAATTATTGACATTTGGGTACCAGGTAGTTCAATAAAATTATAAATTTTCAAAATGAAGGTCAAGATCATTTTGAAGTAAAGCAGCCTGGAGAAATAGTAATTCAAAAACACTTGGAGGAGTGATGGTTATCGTTTAACAAAAAAAAAATTTGCCATAATATTCCTTAAAATCATAAACAACTTAGTGTATTTGGTATCTGGGATAATTCAACATATTTTGGTCAAATGCAGTGTATCAACCAGTTTGCTCGGCACTGGTGATAGAAATATGATCCCTTGTTCCTAGCAGTGTAGGGTCCAAATGGAGAAAGATTTACCTAAGACAACCTAAATCTGTGTTTATACCATTTATGTAAATGTTCACAGTGCCCTTCTGTGGAAACATAAAGGAAAAAACCCACCTCAGCCTGGAGGAGAACCAGAAAAGTTTCTCTGATGAGGTACTGTATAAGCAGATTGTTGAAGAAATTCTAGATATCTCGGAAAATAAGAGTTTGCCAACAAATGCTTCTTGATATCCCAGGGAAGTAGTATGAGGTAGCTGGGTGTCCAGGGTGAAGCCATGAAGTTACTAAGGACAGAGTTCAGGAGCAGACGGAGCAGATCACAGAGGGATTGTATTTGCCATCTACTTACAAGGAGCTTGGATTTTACATCCTATACATGGTGGGATTAAAGGGTTTTAAGCTGGAGAGTGGTGTGGTGAGATTTTACTTTCAGGTTGATAATGTTGGCAGTAGTGTTGGGAATGGATTCCATTCATAAACAGCTTTACAGAGGTGTTTTTGTTTTGTTTTTTTTAATCAAGTGGTATATAGAGAACTGATAGGGTTCATTCACTCTGAATTTCAAGTAAATCACTCAAGTATGAAGAAACTGCTTTAAATACTTGAACAGGAAAGTACTTGTAATCACTTATATCTTGTGGAATTTATACATTTGAGGTTTTTCATTCAGAGTAGCATTGTTGAAAGATCAAATAAATGCAAAGAGTTTTAGGAAACAGATTTTAGGTCAAGATTTTACACTTAATCAAGTATGTGTGCTCTAATTACCATATTTATTTATGTTTTTTAAGTTGTTTGGTAGAAACTAATGGAGTAATTGTAAATTTTTTCTTGTAGTTCAAAAAATAATATTTCCCTACCAAATGCTTTGAATTACGAAGATATATTTTTGAATGGGAAAGGATTATCCACTCAAAATCCAGCTAGTTTCTCTAGCTACCTGGAAAAAAAATACATTTTGACTATTCGTTTGGTAAACTGTTTGAACTCTTAGTCCAAAAATTGATTAAATAGGCGGTCTTAGTCTGCCTAGGCTGCTATAACAAAGGACTACAGACTAGGTGCTTTAAATAATAAAAATTTATTTTCTCACAGTTTTAGAATGTGGGAAGTCCAGGAACAATGTGCCAGCATTAAGTTTTCTGGTGACGTCTCTCTTCCTGTTCACCTTCTGGAGTTGTACCCATACGGCCTTTCCTCCTTACGTGTGTGAGGTATGTGTTGTGCAAAGAGATCTTTCTTCTCTTCCTCTTCTCCTAAGGTCACCAATCCTAACAGATATTCCCTATCCTCATGATTTCATTTAATCTAAATTACTCCCCAAAGGCTCTATCTTCAAATATAGTCACAGAGAACATTCAGTTCAGTTCAGTTACTCAGTCATGTCCAAGTCTTTATGACCCCATGAACTGCAGCATACCAGGCTTCCCTGTACATCACCAACTCCTGGAGTTTGGTCAAACTCATGACCATGGTGATGCCATCCAATCATCTCATCCTCATCCCTTCTTCTGTCTTCAGTCTTTCCCAGCATCAGGATCTTTTCCAATGAATCAGTTTTTCACATCAGGTGACCAAAGTATTGGAGTTTCAGCTTCAGCATCAGTCCTTCCAATGAATATTCAGGACTGATTTCCTCTAAGATTGACTGGTTTGATCTTCTTGCAGTCCAAGGGACTCTCAAGAGTCTTCTTCAACACCACAGTTCAAAAGCATCAATTCTTCGGCACTCAGCTCTCTTTATGGTCCAACTCTCACATCCATACATGACTACTGGAAAAACCATAGCTTTGACTAGACAGACCTTTGTTGGCGAAGTAATGTCTCTGCTTTTTAATATGCTGTCTAGATTAGTCATAACTTTTCTTCTAAGGAGTAAGCATCTTTTAATTTCATGGCCGCAATCAACATCCACAGTGATTTTTGGAGCCCCCCCCCCCCAAATTAAAGTCTGTCACTGTTTCCACTGTTTCCCCATCTATGAGCCATGAAATGATGGGACTGGATGCCATGATCTTAGTTTTTTGAATGTTGAGTTTTAAGCCAGTTTTTTCACTCTCTTCTTTGAACTTTCATCAAGAGGCTCTTTAATTCCTCTTCACTTTCTGCCATAAGGGTGGTATCATCTGCATATCTAAGGTTATTGATATTTCTCCTGGCAATCTTGATCCCAGCTTGTGCTTCATCCAGCCTGCCATTTCACATGATGTACTCTTCATGTAAGATAAATAAGCAGGGTGACAATATACAGCCTTGCTGCTGCTGCTGCTGCTGCTGCTGCTGCTGCTAAGTCGCTTCAGTCGTGTCCGATTCTTAGCGATCCCATGGACTGCAGCCTACCAGGATCCTCTGTCCATGGGATTTTCCAGGCAAGAGTACTGGAGTGGGGCGCCATTGCCTTCTCCATACAGCCTTGACGTACTCTTTTCCCAATTTGGAACTAATCTCTTGTTCCATGTCCAGTTCTAACTATTGTTCCTTGAGCTGCATAAAGATTTCTCAGGAGCAGGTAAAGTGGTCTGGTATTCCCATCTCTTGAAGAATTTTCCACAGTTTGTTGTGATCCACACAGTCAAAGGCTTTGGTGTAGTCAGTAAAGCAGAAGTAGATATTTTCCTGGAATTCTCTTGCTTTTTCTATGATCCAACGCATGTTGGCAATTTGATCTCTGGTTCCTCTGCCTTTTCTAAATCCAGCTTAAACATCTGGAAGTTCATGGTTCAAGTACTACTGAAGCCTGGCTTGGAGAATTTTGAGCATTACTTTGCTAGTGTGTGAGATGAGCGCAATTGTGTGGTAGTTTGAACATTCTTTGGCATTACCCTTCTTTGGGATTGGAATGAAAACTGACCTTTTCCAGTCCTGTGGCCACTGCTGAGTTTCAAAATATGAATTTTGAGGGGTATATAATTCAATGCATAGCAGAGGCTAAGTAGGCCTTTTTCCATAAAAGTAAATATAAATTTAAGTATACGTTCTAGGTCGCTTAAGTCATGTCCAACTCTTTGTGACCCTGTGGACTGTAGCTCACCAGGCTCCTCTGTCCATGGGAGATTCTCCAGGCAAGATTAGTGGAGTGGGTTACCATACCCTCATGCAGAGGATCTTCCCAACCCAAGGACTGAACCTGTGTCTTCTGAGGCTCCTGCATTGCAGGCAAATCCTTTACCACTGAGCCACTGGGAAAGCCCCAAATTTAAGTATACACAATTTAATTTTGATGTTTTAGGATCCCTAAGTCTAGGTTTTTAAGGTCCCTAAAGCTTTCTGGGCAACAAAGTGGAGACAGGAAAGAAATTGTCCTAACAAACAAACGAGAAAAGAACGTGCTAATAGCTGTGGCATTTTAGAAAAATTGCATGCCAGATAATCCTTCATTAGCTCTAAGAAGGTTTATTTTCAGAGCACTTATTGCTGCATGTTCTTTTATCTCCAGTGCCTGGCATTGTAATCCTGTAGCAGAGAGTCAAAAGTTATCAATACAGGACTCTTGCAGTACCTTCATCAATGGCAGGTAAAACTCACAGTCTAAAAGTGTTTTTATCTTTAGCTTTTCTTTTATTTGAATTTGGAACAATTAAAGTGAAGATTGCTGAGAATTTCAGTTATATTGAACTCAGGACATTTTCTGTATGTGTGTGTATTTGAATAAGATTTTAAAACCAATCAACATGCCATAATCATACACATTTTTTTAAGTTTTGTTGATTTACAATGCTTGCTAATTTCTACTATACAGAAAAGTGATTCAGTTATACATATATATACATTTTTAAAAAATATTCTTTTCCATTATGGTTTATCATAGATACTGAGTCTAGCTGTTTATGCTATATAGTCAGTCAGTTCAGTCACAGTTGTGTCTGACTCTTGGCAACCCCATGGACTGCAGCACATGAGGCTTCCCCATCCATCACCAACTCCCACAGCTTACTCAAACTCATGTCCACCGAGTCAGTGATGCCATCCAACTGTCTCATCCTCATCCCTTCTCCTGCCTTCAGTCTTTCCCAGCATCAAGGTCTATTCCAATGAGTCAATTCTTCACATTGGTGGCCAAAGTATTGGAGCTTCAGTTTCAGCATCAGTCCTTCCAGTGAATATTCAGGACTTATTTCCTTTAGGATTGACTGGTTTGATCTCCTTGCAGTCCAAGGGACTCAAGAGTCTTCTCCAACACCACAGTTTAAAAGCATCAGTTCTTCAGCACTCACCTTTCTTTATAGTCCAACTCTCACATCCATACATGACTACTGGGAAAACCATAGCTTTGACTAGGTGGACCTTTGTTGGCAAAGTAAATCACATCTCTGCGTTTTAATATGCTGTCTAGATTGGTCATAGCTTTTCTTCCAAGGAGCAAGGATCTTTTAACTTCATGGCTGCAGTCACCATCTGCAGTAATTTTGGAGCCCAAGAAAATAAAGTCTGTCACTGTTTCCATGGTTTCCCCATCTATTTGCCATGAAGTGATGGGACTGGATGCCATGCTCTTTGTTTTTTGAATGTTGAGTTTTAAGCCATCTTTTTGACTTTCATCAAGAAGCTCTTTAGTTCCTTTTCAATTTCTGCCATTAAGTATGATGTCCTCTGCATATCTGAGATAATTGATATTTCTCCCATCAGTCTTGATTCCAGCTTGTGCTTTATCCAGCCCAGTATTTTGCATGATGTATTTTGCATATAAGTTAAATAAGCAGGGTAACAATATATAGCCTTGACGTACTCCTTAGGACCTTGTTTATCTATTACACATGTAATACCTTACATCTGCTAGTCCCAACCTCTCACTCCATCCCTCCCCTAACTCCCTCCCCCTTGACAACCACAGATCTGTTCTCTATGTCCATGAATCTGTTTCTGTTTCTTAGGTTCATTTGTTTCATATTTTAGAATCCACATAAAGTGATATCATACATAATCATAGACTTTTAGAGTTGAATGAAACTTAGATTATCTGAGTTAGCCCCAAGACCAGGGAACTGAGGCTTTGAGAAATTAAGTAACTTAATTAATGCTAAAAAGCCATTTGGGGACCAATATGGGATTAGGACCAAAGACTTCTGTCTTTCACTCAGAATTCTTTCCACTGAATCAGGATGCTTGCAATCCACATGGCAAGTTTCTGATCATTAATTCAATTGAGACCATAATGACACCAATCCATTGCTGCTAAACTATTTAGAAACTACTTGAACCATGCTAGATCCATTCCAAATCTAAAATTCTGATTATAAAGAGAATGTAAAAAATATACAGGTTAACTTAGCAATTACCAGTCATTTGGTTCATTTTATTGCTGTACTGCACATATTTTCTTTTTTCAAAATAAATTTCCAAGGACAGAAAAACAGGGAACTTTATATATATATATTTTTTTTTTTTTTGAAAATAACAATATACTATTTTTTTAATGTTTAATTTTTTAAAAATTTTATTTTATTTTTAAACTTTACAATATTGTATTAGTTTTGCCAAATATTGAAATGAATCTGCCACAGGTATGCCTGTGTTCCCCATCCTGAACCTTCCTCCCTCCTCCCTCCCCATACCCTCCCTCTGGGTCGTCCCAGTGCACCAGCCCCAAGCATCAAGTATCGTGCATCGAACCTGGACTGGCGACTCGTTTCATACATGATATTATACATGTTTCAATGCCATTCTCCCAAATCTCCCCACCCTCTCCCTCTCCCACAGAGTCCATAAGACTGATCTATACATCAGTGTCTCTTTTGCTGTCTTGTACACAGGGTTATTCTTACCATCTTTCTAAATTCCATATATATGCGTTAGTATACTGTATTGGTGTTTTTCTTTCTGGCTTACTTCACTCTGTATAATAGGTTCCAGTTTCATCTATCTCATTAGAACTGATTCAAATGTATTCTTTTTAATGGCTGAGTAATACTCCATTGTGTATATGTACCACAGCTTTCTTATCCATTCATCTGCTGATGGGCATCTAGGTTGCTTCCATGTCCTGGCTATTATAAACAGTGCTGTGATGAACATTGGGGTACACGTGTCTCTTTCAATTCTGGTTTCTTCAGTGTGTATGCCCAGCAGTGGGATTGCTGGATCATAAGGCAGTTCTATTTCCAGTTTTTTAAGGAATCTCCACACTATTCTCCATAGTGGCTGTACTAGTTTGCATTCCCACCAACAGTGTAAGAGAGTTCCCTTTTCTCCACACCGTCTCCAGCATTTATTGCTAAACTAGAACACTTTCTAACACCATACACAAAAATAAACTCAAAATGGATTAAAGATCTCAACGTAAGACCAGAAACTATAAAACTCCTAGAGGAGAACATAGGCAAAACACTCTCCAACATACATCACAGCAGGATCCTCTATGACCCACCTCCCAGAATATTGGAAATAAAAGCAAAAATAAACAAATGGGACCTAATTAAACTTAAAAGCTTCTGCACAACAAAGGAAACTATTAGCAAGGTGAAAAGGCAGCCTTCAGAATGGGAGAAAATAATAGCAAATGAAGCAACTGACAAGCCAATTTATTCTAAAATTTGAATTTAATTTCTCTCTCTTTTTCTTTTTTTTTGGTCATGTCACATGGCTCATGGGATCTTAATTCCTTGACCAGGGATTGAACCAGGGCCGTCAGCAATGAAGATGCAGAGTCCTAACCACTGAACTGCCAGTTAATAACCTAAATTTTATTTCTGATACTATTCTTTTGACTATTCATCTTAATTTGTTAAACTCAGAGAAGTCATTTTTACCTTTTGATTATATATAGAATGGAATGAATGAATAATTATAGAAATACTGTATTTAGTACTTACATAATATCACTAAGGATTCAACTTTAAATATTTCTCCCAAATTTTATTCTCAGCCTTTCTGTCTGCAATTTTTGCCAAAGTTACCATCATTCCCTCTTGAGTTTCTTATCTACCTTACACAAATAATTCCACATCTGAATCTCTGATTCCATTGTTTCCCCTGAACTTCAGCCTGTATTTATTTCTCCTGCTGTATATTTCTACCTGGATGCCCATCTGGCACTTAAACATCATTTTGGCTGGGATACACTTACCATCTTTCTACTATTAAACTTGTGCCTTCTGCTGAATTCCCTATTTTTGTTTATAGAACAGTCATCTTCTCTTTCACTTGATCTTAAAGCCTCAGAGCTAACTTTGACTTCTGTATCCTTTTCATGCTCTGTAGCCCATCAATTGCTGGTTCTACGGCCATGTGATTGCTGTGTTATTCTTGAATCCAGAGACATGGTACCTGCCTTCTGGTTTCAATTTTATTCCCAATGTTATAGAAAAAGATTATCATTCTTTCTTGCTTGGTAGCCCTAACTTGACCTTCCTGCTCTAGTTTCCTATTCCAGTCCATTCTTTTAAAGATATTTTTAGCTTACTTTTTCTATTACAATGGAGAAAATATAGGGAATACAGAAAGGTAAAAAGAAAACAAAATGCCTGTATTCCCAATACCCAAAGATAATCACTGTTAACATTTTGGTCTATATTCTTCCAATTTTTTTCTATGATGTGTGCATAATGTTTTTAAATATACTACTTCAATTCTAACCTGTATATTACTCCCAAACAACTAGAGTGTTATTCTTGAAGACTAATTTTAATATCAAATGATTTCATTATTTACAGTTAAAAAGCTTAAAATTCTTTGCATGGTATTCAGTCTTGACCTGGACAATCTAGATCCTTTAGACTCTTCCAGCTTTGTTTCCAAAGGATTCTATCCTGAACCTGCAAAACAACCCCTTTAGTTACTTGCCGGTACATGCTGCAAGCTCCAGTTATTTCCTGTTCATAGCATAGCATTCCAAATGCTATTTCTACCATGAAGCCATCAATCACCTGCCCATCCCCAACCTCTACTCCTTAGAGTTAGAAGTTCTCTCTCCCTCTTTTGAACTTCTGTAGTACTTGGAACATGCACTTATTCTAGATAATTATTTTCTGATGAACACATTTCAGGGTTATGTATTTTTAACACATAGCATGATGTCTTTAAACATAGCAGGTATCCAGTAAATGCTGAATGAATAAATGAATGAATGAATAGTTGAACACTGCTTTGGGGTCATTATACCATTTATTAAACTCATAAGAAAACCAAGATTTTGTAGATGTAGAAAAAGCTTAAACAAATAGGACTTAGATTAGAAGGAATTGAGTAACGAGACAGAGTTAAAAACTGAAATGCTCTAAATCCAAGTTTGTTTCTTATCCTCTGGGCTATGAATGAGTTCAGTTCAGTTCAGTCAATCAGTCGTGTCTTGACTCTTTGCAACCCCATGGACTACAGCACATCAGGCTTCCCCATCCATCACCAACTCTCGGAGCTTGTGCAAACTTTTGTCCATCGAGTCAATGATGCCATCCAACCATCTCATCCTTTGTCATCCTGTTCTCCTCCTGCCATCAGTCTTTCCCAGCATCAGGGTCTTTTCCAACAAGTCAGTTCTTTGCATCAGGTGGCCAAAGTATTGGAGTTTCAGCTTCAGCATCAGTCCTTCCAATGAATATTCAGGCCTGATTTCCTTTAGGATTGATTGGTTTGATCTCCTTGCAGTCCAAGGGACTCTCAAGAGTCTTCTCCAACACCACAGTTCAAAAGCATCGATTCTTCGGAACTCAGCTTTCTTTAGAGTCCAACTCTCACATCCCTACATGGCTACTGGAAAAACCATAACCTTTGACTAGATGGACCTTTGTTGGCAAAGTAATATCTATGCTTTTTAATATGCTGTCTAGATTGGTCATAGCTTTTCTTCCAAGGAGCAAGCATCTTTTAATTTCATAGCTGCAGTCACCATCTGCAGTGATTTTGGAGCCCAAGAAAATAAAGTCTGTCACTGTTTCCATGGTTTCCCCATCTACGTGCCATGAAGCGATGGGACTGGATACCATGATCTTCATTTTTTGAATGTTGAGTTTTAAGGCAGCTTTTTCACTTTCATCAGGAGGCTCTTTAGTTCCTCTTTGCTTTCTGCCATAAGGGTGATGTCATCTGTATATCTGAGGTTATTGATATTTCTCCTGGCAGTCTTGATCCCAGCTTGTGCTTCATCCAGCCTGGCATTTTGCATGATGTATTTTGCATATAAGTTAAATAAGCAGGGTGACAATATACAGCCTTGATGTACCCTTTTCCCAATGTGAAATCAGTCCGTTGTTCCATGTCCGGTTCTAACTATTGCTTCTTGACCAGCATTCAGATTTCTCAGGAGGCAGGTAAAGTGGTCTGGTATTCCTATCTCTTGAAGAATTTTCCAGGTTATTGTAACCTACACAGTCAAAGGCTTTGGTGTAGTCAATAAAGCAGAAGTTGATATTTTTCTGTAATTCTCTTGCTTTTTTTGTGATCCAACGGATGTTGGCAATTTGATCTCTGGTTCCTCTGCCTTTTCTAAATCCAGCTTGAACATCTGGAAGTTCACAGTTCACATACTGTTGAACCCTGGCTTGGGAATTTTGGGCATTACTTTACTAGCATGTGAGATGAGTGCAATTGTATGGTAGTTTGAGCATTCTTTGGCATTGCCTTTCTTTGGGATTGGAATGAAAACTGACCTTTTCCAGTCCTGTGGCCACTGCTGAGTTTTCCAAATTTGCTGGTAATATTGTGTGCAGCACTTTCACAGCATCATCTTTTAGGATTTGAAATAGCTCAACTGTTATTCCATCATTTCCTATGAGTTGCCATCACTTGAACATAATCCCATCTTAGATTCAAGAGGGAGGCAGTGGTCTCCTGCTATGGATATGGAAGAAACACAAGCAGATATTCATTTCTTGATTGCCTGGCAGCTGGACATGGACCTGTGTCTTTGATCAGTCAGATACTCCCACCCAGGACTTTGAATCTTGAGAGCTTAGGGCATTACAGAGACAATTCTAGCAGTTGTGGTATTAAGAGTCTAGGAGAACAGTACACTTGAAACTAATACAACATTGTAAATCAACTATATTCCAATAAAAATTTTAAAAAAGAAGAATCTAAGAGAACAGAAACCAGTGGCAATGGCATCAGCAGATGGTTACTATGTCATGATCTTGATTATGCCTTTTTTCTTCTAGGGCTTTCTCTGTTTTTTGAACATCCTGGTTTGTTCTGTGAGATAGGCTGTTCTGATGTGTGTTTTCTAACACCACCAAGGTATTAACTTAATTCTGACACTATCTACCTGAGAGTAGCATCAGATCTCCCAGGATTAGGAAGCAGTCTCACAAGGCTGCCCCTACTACCAACTTCAGTGCTTGTTGTGAGTCTAAGTTGTTACTTGTGCTTTTGACCAACCAGTTGTAGATTGGAGGTTCCTAAAAGCCTTCCTTGATTTTGTGGAGCAGGTTTTGCTAGAGTGGCTCATAGAACTCAGAGAAACAGTTACATTTACCAGTTTATTACAGTACTTAGTCCAATTCTTTGTGACCCCATGGACTGTCTCCCACCAACCTTCTCTGTCCATGGGGATTCTCCAGGCAAGAATACTGGAGTGGGTTGCCATGCCTTCCTTCAGGGGATCTTCCCAACCCAGGCTTTGAATGAAGGTCTCCCATATTGCAGGTGGATTCTTTACTGACTGAGGCACCAGGGAAGCCCAAGAATATTGTAGTGGGTAGCCTATCCCTTCTCCAGGGGGTCTTCCCGACCCACAGATTGAACCAGGGCCTCCTGCATTGCAGGTGGATTGTTTACCAGTCAAACTCCGAGGGAAGTACAATCAATCTTTGGTCACTCCAGTCCTTCCCTTTTCCCTTGAGGTCAGGGATTAGGGCTGAAAATTCCAATTCTATCAGGTTTGGTTCTCCTGGCTATCAGCCCCTTTACTAAGGGGTTTTCTAAGTCACCATTTAACATAAACTCAGATCCCTGGGTCAGGAAGATTCCCCTGGAGAAGAGAATGACAACCCACTCTGGTATTCTTGTCCGGAGAATTCCATGGATAGAGGAGCCTGGTGAGAGCTACAGTCCATGGGATCACAAAGAGTCAGACACAGCTGAGCAGCTAATACACACACACCTAACACACACACACACACACACACACACACAGGCATGGTTGGAAGGGACTTGTCATGGATGACAAAAGATACTCCTTTCACTTTCCTAAGTTACCAAAATATTAAAATATTAACTGATTCTACTTTATCTTATTTTCCTTCATGATATTTCTTAGTACCTGACATAGCAATATTTATGTGTCTCTCTCCACTAGAATGTAAGTTTTATAAGAGTAGGAAAGAGCCTAAAGCTTTGTCAGTTCTGGGCAGATAATAAGCACTTTATAAACATTTTTGGGACGAATGAACATATGAATAAAGAAATCACTAAAAATAATTTGAGAAAACATTAGAGATCTGAGTGTTTTTCTATAAGGAAGCTGAATATTAATCAGATTTGAAAAACCCTGTATTAGAGAGTAAATTATGTATATTATAATCATTACAATTTTTATACCACACATGTTTAAGTTGTGTAAAATGAAGACTTCAAAAGATTGGTTAAATCCATTCGAATAGTTCAGAATTTATGTAAATGTCAACCCACTCCAGTGTTCTTGCCTGGAGAATCCCAGGGACAGGGGAGCCTGGTGGGCTGCCATCTATGGGGTCGCACAGAGTCAGACACGACTGAAGTGACTTAGCAGACACCATTTTTATAGTGGTCTTAATTTTAAGAATGTACTGTTTTCCCCAAAATGAATGCATAATTTAAAGTTGCTCGCCACATATAAAACTATCAGGCAGAACAAAACCTTTTGGTATTAAATTTAAGAAATCTAAAGGAATGATTCCTTTCCCATTTGTCTCACAACCTAAACCTGTTTTTGTTTTTCTTTTTCTTTTTGTAAGAGGGGGAGAAAGTAATATTTTTTAAGAAACCAAAATAATTGATATTTTTACTTTTTAAGCACACATAGTCTTAAATGATGACTATGATTGTTTTCATATAATTTAATGTCAGTTAGAAGTAGTCTACAAGGTATGATGGTAAGTCCCAGATACTTCTGCATTATTTGCTTAAGTAGAAGTTAGATGATCACTAAAATCCCCTTCCAGTTCTCAAATTCTGTCACAATTGGCTGTGTGATCATTTGGCATAAAGAAAACACTTCATTTTCATACTGAAAGTACCATAAAAATGGTTTGTTACCTCAGCATAACAATTAAGTATTAGTGACAGACAGTGGTAAAAACTATTCAAAACCAGTTTTCTGTTATTTTCTTTAAAGATAGTTTAAGTCTATATGGGAGGTTGTATTATAAGATCAGAGGATTAAATATATCAGAGTAGTCCTGACTTTGAAAAAGTCCAATCATCAATTTCTACTTTTTTCTTCATTGCTGTAAAATGAAGATTTTACCAGCCTCTGTGTATTTTCTGGGAACAAAATCATGAATACAGTAATAGAAATTTACACAGGCAGATTTACTGTGAAACTTACATTTCAGAGCTCCTTATTTATACCAGCTCCTAAGGTCCTATACCTTATTCTTGTATGGAAAGTTTGTAAAAAAATTTTTCTTAAAGAGATCTCCAAATTTGTATCCATAATAACTGAATCCACCACTATTTATTCAAGTATATTTGGAGAAATAGTGACAGAGAAGTTCAATCTTATATTAAATTAAACTTTTCTTATCACCCTCCAAAATAGAAAACTTTTTGGTGTTTTGAAGTCTGATTTAGGCAGCTTGATTCAGAAAAAAAGTTTTCTGGAGTGAGAAGTTAGAAGGAATTTTAATTTGGGATAATAGTACTGCATAAGTGTGCTTTAAAATTTTTTCACTGAAGGATAGATAACTTTACAGAATTTTGTGGTTTTCAGTCATACATCAACAAGAATAAGCCATAGGTACAGCCGTGTCCCCTCCCTCCCATTTCCCTCCACACCCCTCCCTTCAGCCTGTTACAAAGCCCCTGTTTGAGTTCCCTGAGTCATACAGCAAATTCCCACTGGCTATCTGTTTTACATATGGTATTGTAAATTTCTATGTTACTCTCTCCATACATCTCCCCTTTTCCCTACTCTCCTCCCCCATGTCCATAGATCTGTTCTCTACTTCTGTTTCTCCATTGCTACCCTGAAAATATATTCATCAGTGCCATCTCTAGATTCCATATATATGTCAGTATACAATATTTATATTTCTTTTTCTGACTTACTTCACTCTGTATAACAAGCTCTAGGTTCGTTCACCTCATTATGCCTGTCCTTTTCCATTATGGTTTATCACAAGATATTGAATATAGTTCCCAGTGCTATATAGTAGGACTTAGTTGTTTTTCCATTGCATCTGCTAATCCCAAACTCCCAAGCAATTTCTCCCCTACTCACCATCCTGCTTGGCAACCACAGGTCTGTTTTCTGTGTCTGCGACTCTGTTTCTGTTTTGTAGATAAGTTCATTTGTGTCATATTTTTTATTTCCTCATATGTGTAGCATCCAATATGAAGCTTTCTTACTTCCTTTCTTAATGCTGAAATATTGTGGATTTTCAGTCTAGTTGGCTCCAGGTTTATTGTTGCAGAAGTGTGACTACAACATTGAAAAGCAACTAAGATCTTCTCTGAATCATCTTTCTGGAAAGTTTCTGGGAAAAGGGAAAACATGAAAAATATTTATATTTCTGCTCTCTATCAAGTGTATATTAAGTTAGAATGTCTGTGAAAAATAATTTACTTGATTATCACTGTTGGAGGATTTCCATTCCTCAGAATAAATGGATAAGGATTTCATGAGGATAAGTATTTCAGTTCCACATCTCTGATGCAATCTTTTCCTCTAAGCTAGCTGGATTGTTCAGTTGGCCCAAGAGCTTGAGACCTGAAATTCTACATTCTTGGCACAGTTCTGAGTTCTCACTATAAATGTAATACCTGAGGTTGCAGGAGGTCAAGGAAGAGGAGGAAAAATAATTTCATGCATATCACTTCATCTTCAGTTAATTCTTATAATGTTATCCTCTTGGAAGGAAAAATGTTCTAGTTCAGCTTTTGAGGGAAGGATGAATTTAAAGATCATTCCCAGTGCTGAGATTGGAGTGGAAAAGGGAAGGAGAGTCAGCAGATTTTTATAGACTATCTGTTGTATAAAGATGCCACAGGGCCCAGCAGTTCCAATTCTAGGAATATAATTAAGAGAAACCAAATATGTGTACACAAGTGATTATAACAGCAGTATTCATAATAGCCCCAAAGTGGAAACAACCCAAATATCTATCACCTTATAAATGGGTAAGCAGTGTGGTATATCTGTACAATGGAATTCTCATCAATGAAAAGAAATATTGAGTCATGCTACAACATGGGTGAATCTTAAAAGCATTATGCTAGGGAAAGAATCCAGTCACAAAAAAACCACATATTATATGATTCTATTCAGATGAAATGTTCAAAACAGGGAAATCTATAGAGACAGATTAGTGGTTGCTCAGGAATGGAGAGGTTGGATGGGAGAGATTAATATTTGAAGGAAATAAAACTTTTTTTGTGGTGATGAAAATGTTCTAAAACTGTCCATGGTGATGCTCTCACACATTGGTGAATATGCTAAGAACCGTTGTTCACTTTAAATAGATGAAATCATATGGTATGTGAATTCTATCTCAAAAAAATGGGGGAATATAGTGATTAATCAAAACATAGATTTACACATGTATCCTCCTCTGAAGAAAGCACTTGTCATCCAGTTATACTACTTATACCAATATTTAAGTTTTTAAAACTGAAAGCAAAAAGAGAAAACAGTCAGCCTTAGAAGAGAGGTGACATTTAGCTAGACTGTGAGAATAGTTGGGATGTGGATATTCTAGGTAGAGGGATTAGCGTAAGCAAAGACAAAGGTATGATGAGGCAACTGTAGTAATTCATTTTTTCATGAGGTTTGAGGCCAGCTCTGAATGTTATTTAGGTAAAGTTAATGTTTCTACTGGAGGCAGTATGGAAACATGGAAGTATTTTGAACAGAGCTGTGCTACTATCTTAACTGTGCTTCAGGAAGATGATTGTAATAGTAGTGTTTTAAAGATGAATTCCAGAAAAGATAGACTAGAAGCTGAAAGAGCAGAAACAAAGGAGAGAGATAATGAATGCTAACAGAAAGGGAAAGTGAAGAACAGATAAAAAGAAATATTGAAGCACACTTGTGATTTAATTGAATGTTAAGGAAAATGAGAAGGAAAGAGTCAGAAAGTTGATGTGAGCCATTTAGTAAAGGGGCTTCCCTAGTGGCTCAGCGATAAAGAATCTGCCTGCAAGGCAGGAGACACAGGTTCAATCCCTCAGTTGGAAAGATCCCCTGGAGAAGGAAATGGCAAGCCACTCCAGTACTCTTGCCTGGGAAATCCAATGGACAGAGGATCCTGGCAGACTACAGTCAATAGGGTTACAAAGAGTAGGACATGACTGAAGTGACTGAGCATGCATGCACATTTAGGGAAGAAGCCAAATGGATAGTTGAAAGAATGGGTCTGGGGTTTAAAACAGTGGCCAGAAGTTTCTATTGACAAAGTGTTACTTGAAACCATTAAGTGGACAGAAATTAGGATAGCAGCCTACATCACACAGAGGCCTTTAGGCAAATACCTGGAGGAATAACATTGATTTAGAGATCAGAGAGAAGAGGAACTACAGGAGGAATAATGTGGAAAAACAGGAGAGGACAGTTTCAGGGAACCCAAGGGACATTTATAAATAAAGAAGGAAGGTGGTTAAATGGGGGAAAAATCCAGAACATCTTAGGTGTAATGAATAAACTTTCAGTTCAGTTCAGTCGCTCAGTCATGTCCGACTGTGACCCCATGAATTGCAGCATTCCAGGCCTCCCTGTCTATCACCAACTCCCGGAGTTCACTCAGACTCACGTCCATCGAGTCAGTGATGCCATCCAGCCATCTCATCCTCTGTCGTCCCCTTCTTCTCCTGCCCCCAATCCCTCCCAGCATCAGAGTCTTTTCCAATGAGTCAACTCTTCGCATGAGGTGGCCAAAGAACTGGACTTTAGAAGTAAGGTTTTCAGCCGTAATGCTATGTGCAGTATTCTAGTGGGGGAGGGGGAATGATAAAACCAAGAAAGTTTAATTCCTAGAAATCTTAAAGAGTTTATTTTAAAACATTTATAGATCTGTGTAACTGCAGATGGAGAGAGTACCCATTTTAAGGAAAATTATGTAAAAATGAATAAGTATTTAGAGAGAAGAAAAATACTCAGCATGTGTGTCCATAGCATTAGAAAAATATTTTCTAGGAGTGAACACCTCCTGCATTTGAAACTAGTCAGGACATGAAGATATTAGTAAATGCCTTATTTTAAAACTACTTTCTCAGAAATTTCGCAACTAGTGTTCATATAACAAGGAATGTTTTAGTTCCTTGAAGCTATAGTCAGACTAGATTAGCAGGACGTACATGCAGACATTGTAGTTTTTGACTGGGTGATGCTTAGGTAAAATGTGATGCTGAATTCAGGCAAGTTTTAGCTACCAGTTGATCTAAAGCATTCCACAGCCATAGAATTAGAGGAAATAACAAAATAATGAAAAATTAGTTTATAAGTATAGATGTAAGAGGAGATTAGGATATCCTCTACAGGAGAAATGTGCAAATGGGGGTCAGTGCCTTTTTTTAATAGTATTTTTCCCCCTGTAGGGATTTCATATCCAAAGCTAGTCAGGCATCCCCAAATTATTTCAATATATGTAAATTTTAAATTATTATATTCTTTGACCCAATAGTTCTACTTCTAGAAATACATTCCCAAAAAAACCCCAAAATGTAAATGGACAATAAGACAAAGGTCTTCAAAACACAGTAACTTTTAGTATTTGAACAAAGGATTGAATACAGCCTTGATTTCAAATTTTGGATAAACAGTTGTGAATGAATTGTGGCTTTTCCATAAGATAAACATTGAACAGCCTTTAAATGATCTTTGTGAATAGTTTGCCATGTTTGATAACATGGCAAAATGCTAATGATCTAGAGTTAGATAAAAGAGGTTGACTGGTGGAATCATGTGTATAATGTGATCTCAGAGGTATAACAAAAAAATATATGCATGAAGAAATAAATATGTTCATGAAGAAAACAATCCCAAATTGTTAATGAAGTTTTATCCTAGGTAGGATTATGGATTTTTTTTTCATGATGGTGCATATTTCCCACTCTACACTGGGCATGTATTTTTCTTTAATAGATAATAAAGAATTATCACTACCCCCCAAATCTGAGAGATGAGTTATAGAGAGACTAGGAAAGGGAAGATTGATGAGTCCATTTAAATCATCATGCCTTTCAGAAAAGCAATTCAAAATATAAACCTTTGTGACAGAGAATCAGTAGCATCACCATATGCTGTCAGATTAGTCTTGTCTACTAGTAGCCTCTATTGAGTTTCCTTAAGACTCAGACAGACCAGTGGAAGCCTTACTGTAGATTCTGAAATCTAAGGACTTATTTGTCCCCCTGGTGTTGTTTATGCCAGAGTAGCCTGGGTCTTTGTTGCGAAAATTTTACCTTTACATATGTCATCCACAAACTGATTAAGATAAAATTTTAACTTTGTAATACTACATTTGTAAATACTTAAAACTGTCATGTTATCAGTTACTGCTTCTTGAATTTTACCCCTATAATTACATATTTTATTCTTCTTTTTCCATAGGTGCACCATAAATACAAAAGACTGAAGTTATAAAAGAGAAAAAAAAAAGATTGCTGCTTTAATGACTCTGAACAATACAGTATATTTTGTGCCATATATGAAAAGGTATTGTCTATAGATTTATGACTTAGCTTTCTCCTACCAAATGGGAGCAAATGATATTTTCTGGGTTTTCTGCAGTGAACTTTTATTATATTTATACAAAAAAAAGGAATTAATAAAATTGGGACAAAATATTCTTTTATAAAAATTTTTTAGTTTCAAATTATTTCCTTATGAAAGTGAAAGTTGCTTAGTCATGTCCGACTCTTTGCGATCCCATGTACTATACAGTCCATGGAATTCTCCAGGCCAGAATACTGTCCAGAACAGCCACAAGCTGTTCCCTTCTCCAGGGGATCTTCCCAACCCATTTTCATTATTTTCGATGATGGCATAAAATATGGATAATTACCTGGCTAAAGTTATTTTATTCCTATTATTGTTATTTGCAGAAATATATATTGCTTTTTTTGTTGTATATATATTGCTTTTGCTTCATAATTCGACTTTGAAATAACAAATTTTTTTCATGTTAAAGTAACAGGCTTTGCAAAACATTTAGAAAGTACAAATAAGCAAAAAGAAGAAAATAAAAAATAACCTGAAATCCCAACTCCTACCTGAGCTAAAACACAAGCCTGCAAAGAAATTCAAATTTGTAGGTGAAAGAAGCCTTGTTTCCCATCTCCACTGTTGCATGTCTCTTGTACTGTACCTTATTTATTGTTGTTCTTGTTTAGTCAGTAAGTTGTGTCTGAGTCTTTTGCGATCTCTGTCTTTGGGACCCCTGGCTCCTCTGTCCTTGGGATTTCCCAGGCAAGAATACTGGAGTGAGTTACCATTTCCTTCTGCAATGTATCTTCCTGACCCAGGGATCGAACCCATGTCATCTGCATTGGCAGGCGGATTCTTTACCACTGAGCCAGATAGGAAGCCCACTCTACCTTATACCCTGGCTTATTTACTAAAATAAATCAAAGCAAAACAAGTAGAAACTGTCTTGTAGAAGAATAACACTTGGTCAGAGAATTCCTATTTTATTCTTTCAGGAATGTATAAAGATGACTGTTTCCTTATGCTCTCACCATAAAATGTATCTTTTCTTTATTACTTTATCAATTTGGTGGGTAAAATTAGGTTTTTTGTTATTTTACTTTATACTTCTTTGATTACTATTGAAATTATATGTGTTTCATATCATTAATAGACACTGCTTTTTTTCTTCTTTAATTTCCTATTTATGTCCTTTGAGTGTGTGGGTTGGTATGTGTATGTATATGTTTACTTATCTGATGTTAAGAATAAATTAACTGGGACTTATTTTGCAAGAACAATCTCTACTTGCTGTTCAATTTTATTTATTTCAACTTTTTAAAGCAATAATTATTGACATACCATAATCTGAACATATTAAGTCACAATGTTTTAACATGTGTGTGTGTGTATGTGTATCCATCATCATAATGAAGATAGTAAACATATTCATCACTCCCAAAAGCTTCTCACATCCTTTCTCTTCTCACCCTAGCCCTGTCCCCAGGCAACTACTGATGTGCTGTCACTCTAGGTTAGTTTGCATTTTCCAGAATTTTATGTAAGTGAAATCATAAAATATATTCTCTATTTTTGTTCTGACTTCTTTCACTCGGCATAATTATTTTGAGAATTATCCATGTTGTAGCATATATCAATAGTTCATTTTCTTTCTGAGGTACATTCCATTGTCTGAAAGTCCCACAAATTTTTTTATCTATTTATCTGTTGATGGATATTTGGGTTGTTTCCAGTTTTAACTATTAAAAATAAAACTGTTATTAACTTTTGTGTGCTGTGCTTCTTTAGGACATTTGCTTTCATTTTTCTTGGGTAGATACCTAGGAGTGGAATAGTTAGGTCATATGGTAGATGTATGTTCAGTTTTTAAGAAACTGCCAAATAGTTTTCCAAAGTATTTCTACCACTTTTACATCCCGCCAGCAGCATCTGAGAGATATAGTTACCTCAGATCTTACCATCAGCTGGTATAGTCTGTCTTTTTAATGTCAATCTTTCTAATAAGATGTGTAGTAGTATCTTATTGTGGTCTTAATTTGTACCTGCCTAATCAATAATGATATTAAGCATCTTTTTTTTCCCCTTAGCTGCCATCCATTTATCTTTCTTGGTGAAGTGTGTGTGCTAGTCTTTTTCCCACTTTTATCTCTTCAAATATTTTCTTAGGTCCTTTCTCTCTCTCTCCTATTCTTGGACCCCTATAATGCAAATGTTGGTGTGTTTAATATTGTCCCAGAGGTCTCTTAGGCTGTCTTCATTTCTTTTCATACTTTTTTCTGTATTCTGTTCTGCCACAGTGATTTCCACCATTCTATCCTCCAGGTCACTTATCCGTTCTTCTGCCTCAGTTATTCTGCTGTTGATTCCTTCTAGTGTATTATTCATCTGTTTGTTTGTTCTTTGGTTCTTATAGGTCTTTGGTAGACATTTCTTGCATCTTCTCCACTGTTTTCCCAAGATCCTGGATCATCTTCATTATCATTATTCTGAATTCTTTTTCTGGAAGCTTGCCTATCTCCCCTTCATTTAGTTGTTTTTCTGGGGTTTTATCTTGTCCCTTCATCTGGGATGTAACTTTCTGCTTTTTTCATCATATTTAACTTTCTGTAATATGGTTTTTGTTTTGGCCACTGTGGGACTGTGCTTCTTGCTTCTTCTGTCTGCGCTCTGATGGATGAGGCTAAGAGGCTTGTATAAGCTTCCTAATGGCAAGAACTGGTGATAGGGAAAACTAGGTCTTGCTCTAGTTGGCAGGGCTTTGCTCAGTAATGCTTTAATCCAATTATCTGCTGATGGTGAAGTTGTACTCCCTCCTGTTAATTGTTTGGTCTGAGACGACCCAGCCCTGGGGTCTACGGACTCTGTGGTAGGATTAATGGCTAACTCCGAGAGGGTTTACACCAAGGGGGACCTTCCCAGCTTAATGCCACTAGTGCCCCTGTCCCTGTGGTAAGCCCCTGTTGATACACGCCTCCACAGGAGACCATCCAACACTAGCATGTAGTTATGGTTCCATCACCTGCGGGGTCACTGCTCCTTTCCTCTGGGTCTTAATGTGTCCAAAATTTTGTTTGTGCCCTCCAAGATGGGAGTCTCTGTTTTCCCCAGTCCTATGGAAGTCCTATAATCAAATCCTGCTGGCAAGATTCCCTGGGGATTCCCAGTCCCTTTGTTGAATCCTCATGCTGGGAAGCGTAAAGTGGGGTTCAGAACCTTCACAACAGTGGGATAACTTCTTTGGTATTATTGTTCTCCAGTTTGTGGGTCACCTACCTAGCAGGTATGGGATTTGATTTTATTGTGATTGCACCCCTCTTACTGTCTTGCTGCAGCTTCTTCTTTGTCTTTGGATGTGGGGTATCATTTTTTGGTGGGTTTCAGCATCCTCCTGTCAATGGTTGTTCAACAGTTAGTTGCAATTTTGGTATTCTCTCAGGAGGAGATGAGTGCACATCCTTCTACTCTACCATCTTGAATTGGAAGTCTCTCACCCTCTTTTTCTCATTTCTAAAATTGGGTTGTTCATGTTTTGAGGATTGTTTATATTTTCTGAATGCATATCCATCATGAGACATATGTTTCTCAAAGACCTTCTTGTAGACTGTGGCTTCATTCTATTAACCAGGTCTTTCAAAAAGAATGTTTTTAATCTAATTTAACCTTTTTTTCCTTTATGGATTGTGCTTTTATTTTTTAGGCTTTTTAAAAAGTTGATTTATTTAGTTAGTATTATTTTTTTGTCTGTGGTGAGTCTTCATTACTGCATGAAGGCTTTGATACTGGAAAAGACACTGATACTGGGAAAAAAGTTGAAAATGTTAGTCAGTCAGTCCTCTCTGACTCTTTGTGACCCCATGGACTGTATGAAGGCAAAAGGAGAAGGAGGTGGCAGAGGATGAAATGGTTAGATAGCATCTCCAACTCAATGGATATGAATTTGAGCAAACTCCAGGAGATAGGGAAGGACAGGGAAGCATGGCAGGCTGCAGTCCATGGAAGTTGCAACAAGTCAGACACTACTTAGTGACTGAACAACAATGACAAGAACAGTTTTATCCAAAATTTAGATTATATTGTAAACTAAAATTAAGCTAATTTGTTTTTTAAATGACTGCTTATTACCCACTTTGAAATCAATGCTCATTGTTTTTTTGCATTTGTCCAAGTAACCTTCCCAGTATAGAAACTTAAATACCACTGCTGATGCTCTAAATACAACAGATCACACCTAAATGAATATACTTCAAAAGCAGAATCATTGTTGCATAAAAAGGTAGCAGCTGAATTGTAATATATTTTAACACATGTTTTTCTCACCAGACTTTTCTCTCTGAATCTACGTAGTACTAACCACCCGCTACCCCAAATTAGATAGCAGTCTACAAACTCTAAAGTACATTGCATGTCTTACCTCTATTGTCAGTCATGTATCTGGGATAAATATGTAGTCTCTCCCTAGGAAAAGCTTTCATCATAGAAGTCAAGGAAGATCCAGCTGGCATGCTGGCTAAGTGACATTTTCCAGTTGCCTATTGCAGTTGTCATTAACTAGAGAAAGTATCTATGTAGCTAATGGTCAGGAAGGATATATACTTGGCCTTGCAGTCTTACAGACTGTTTGATTAACTCATTAATGGGAGAATCAATTCAGAATAATAATGTTTATATTTCTTTAGTCCCCTTTTGGAAATTTTTTGAGTTTTCTTCCCCTTACATAATTGATAATTTATCTGTTCTTTCTCTTCTCAAAATCTGTCATTGATATTTTGATTTTCTTATCTTTACTTCCCATTTGTTTCAGTTATCTAAAACAGAAGTCTTTCTGTTTTATTTTATTTATTTTTGGTTTTTTTAGCTTTATATTTTTATTGGAGTATAGTTGATTAACAATGTTATGATAGTTTCAGGTGTACAGCAAAGTGAATCAGTTATACATATACATGTATCTATCCTTTTTCAAATTCTTTTCCAGTTTAGGTTGTTACATGATACTGAATTGAGTTCCCTGTGGTATATAGTAGGTCCTTGTTTATTATC